>NC_067207.1:33557529-33900454 GCF_026262505.1 Trichomonas vaginalis G3
ATAATAAGACTTCTCGTTCTTGATTTTGACAAGCTCATTTTTACAAGTCAATATTTTGTGGAAAGAAGACCTACATAGACTTACTCACGAATGATTTAAATGAAGTTGCATTCCATGCACGTTGTAAAGGTGTAAAACAAGACGTTCTTGCTTTAACCGCTAATGAAATGTTTCCTGAAGCTATACAATGCTATTACAATGAAGATAAGAACATTCACATACCTGTTGGAACATATGACAAAGACTCTGAGTTCAGTTTAATGAAACTTTACAAAGCACTTTATGACGGTCAAGAGATTGGATTTGACTTATGTAAGTCATGTCAACCTTGCTTTGAAGAGAAGTTTAACTTCTCAATAACGACTAAAACAAGCTTTATTCGTAAGTTGAAGTTCTGAGGTCATTTATTTTTGTCAGCAATGAGGTCATTCGTGATAAAAATAAAACTAGCGGCAAGGGCGAAGCCCATGTGGTCATTTACAATACTGCGATGGTAGAGTTTAAGAGTTGTGCTTCAATGTAGAGACAGTCCTTATGGTCTGGAGGTAAGAACACTGGGCAGTTATGGTCATGAGTGGAGAACATGTCTATCCAAAACTCACGATTGAAGCCAGTTAATTTATAGTATTTAGGGTTAGGAAGTGGTGAAGTTCTTGTATGACCAATGAACTCATTTTCAACTCCCTTACTTAAGTTTGAATATAATATAGCTTGCTTTCT
This sequence comes from Trichomonas vaginalis G3, assembly GCF_026262505.1. Lineage (NCBI taxonomy): Eukaryota > Parabasalia > Trichomonadida > Trichomonadidae > Trichomonas > Trichomonas vaginalis. The sequence goes on from NC_067207.1 coordinate 33,558,250, forward strand.
ATCCCAAATGCCAGGTGTTACAATCTTTGAAAATTCATTTTTCCTCGGAAGCATTGCATCATAATTGAAAACATTCTTGAAATCATCACTTGGTTCAGAGATTTGAAATCTTATACGTAATGGATTTTCTTTCTCTTTAGCTACTTCATTGAATGGTGAGAATACAACAAACTGACAGTCATGAGTTCCATCTTCATTTTCATTAAATTCATAATGAAAGTCTATAAGTTGTGGCTGACTACCTTCTTCTTTCAGTTGTGCAAGAAACTCACGTAAAGGCTGTAAAGTTTGTACTTCAATGTTAAACTTTTTCTCGAACATTTCATTAAATGAAATCATACATTGTTGCAATGTTGTATCGTCTTTAAAGTATTTGTATATGTGAATGTTTTGGGCGCTTAAAGACTGTTCGTCATTTTCTATCTCGACTTGAAGTATAAAGTCAACCTTTCTGAAAGCACGTGTTATATACATATTTGTTATGCCAATGTACTTCTCTTCATTTATGTTCACAATCCAGTCTGTTGGAAACTTAAACGTTACTCTGTTCCCCTTTATTTTGACGTCAGGGTTTTCACTACTGAACGCAACAGATAAAGGTATTTGTCTATACATTTAATTCGGATAAAAATAAACCATTTACTCTTTCTTTGCTTCAGCTTCTTTAGCTTTTGCTTCAGCTTCTTCTCTAGCTTTCTTCGCCAGCAAACGTGGGTTCTTTTGTCTTCCAGCAGCTAATGCAGCAAGTTGTTTTTCACTAAGTTTTTCTCTTTGGTCTCTCTGGCTTTTGTTCTTGTTTTTGTTCCTTCAGTTCGGATAAAATTTGCTCACGAATTTCTTTCTTCAATGCTTCAACATCTATGACCCCCTGGGTCTTGTCCGTAGGGCTTGTCTGAGTCATTTGACTGCAGATAAAAAACAAAATTAAAACTTTAACCGATGTAAAATGAGCTTGTCAAAATCAGAGCGAGAGTCTATTATATTAAATGACGCAAGAGGAATACAACATCCTTTCTATTACGTAAGTCAGAGTAAAGATGGTAAAATATACGTAAGAAAAAGAAAGGTTCCATTAGTGAATGCAGAAAGCGACAACATTAAGGTGCATGGCAAGGGTGAAGTCCACGAAGCCCATATAAAACCTTCTGTTCAAACTGAAAAGTCAATAGAACCAGAAGAAAAGAAGCCAGATGTACTTTCAATAACGAACCAAGAGCTTATTGCAAAGTTCGTGAATTTCATTGAAAAACAAACCGAGTCAAAGAATCCTGACCCGCCAGTGAAAGAAGTTGAGACAAAAGAGAATGTACAGTTCATTGAAAATGTCAAGAAACAACTTCCACCACAAATGCCAAGAAGAAGAGTGAGAATAATGAAGTAAATAGATATTTTTATCCGAAGTAAATACATGCAGAACGAACAGCTAAACGAATTTACTCCAGCAGAGCATATTCATCAGATTCGCTCATATTTCGATATCATAGACAATGCAGTTCAAATTGGTGACACTAATAGAAAATATTCTGACGCAAAGATTCCATCACAACCTGGAACTGCTAAAGATAACACATGGGTAACATTCAATCTCTCACCTCCTGGTGAAAATATGTTGGACCTTTACAATACATTCATTACGTATAAAATGGAAGGTCAATTTATTGTAGATAAAGAAATTGGTTCAGGTTCCAATAAAACAAACCCACCAGGATTTTGGATTGGTTTCGATGACGCTTTCTATGCAGTTGCTGGATATCAAATCCTTGCAAATGGTCGTATCGTATATTCTCAAGACAACGCAAGAGAAGAAGCATATATAACTTCAAACTCACAAACTACCGAACAAATAAAGAAAGTAGATGTTTTCTCAAAGACTCGACATGAAGATGTATGGAGTCATTCGGGAACATGCAGAACAGGACAAATTGTTAGTGGTCCAATTACAGCAGGAAAATCATTTGATTTTAAGCTTCGTTTAAGAATTCCTGTTAGAAGATTCCTTCCATTAGAAGCTATTCGATTTATTCCAGCTTTTGCAGGAAACATTCAGCTTAAAGTAAAGTTCAGTAGCGACGCCTTACAATGCACATCTATATTTGTAAATGATATCATTGCTTTCAATCCAACTCTTAAAGTTGCATTTGCTTCAGATTCAAATCCACCGACAAATAAATTTGTTCCATGGAATGAACCATTCACTATGATAACGAAGGCAGTAGAAGCTAGTGGAACAGTTACTATTACAACTGTAACCCAGCAACTATTTCGAACAAAGATGGATTTTAATGAATGTTTCATTCATCCAAAGTCATTCTCTTTAGACCCTAACATTTATACAGAACTTGTAGAACATTATACAAACGAGGCTTTATGTTTTCCTGTTAAAGTTATGGATTGGATTCCTATGGACGGTTCATTCTCAAAGAATACAGATAGTTCAAGTGCAACATTTACAGCAGCTTATACGCCTATTAATGTTAAAAGTATTTGGGCACTATTTAGAAAGAAAGACAACTATTATGTTAATTTTGAGAACCCTAAGTTTAAATATCTTCAGCTTTCCATGGGAGCTTATGGAAATATGCCTGCAGAACCTGAAAAATCATATGGACCTGTATTTTATGAAATGGTTGCGAACGCCTGCAATACAAACAATGATATGATAGGATTTAATGAAGATGTTATGAGGTCATTGGTGGATGATGGTAGTGTGGAACATAAATGGGATAGCTATGACAACACACATTTCTTATGTGGTTTTCCAACAGAAGTGGACTTTTGCTTCCAGCAAGGTCAAACATCTACTGCTCCAATAACATACAAATTGTCTGTTAAAGGACCTATTGAACTAGCAACTGAAAATGTACCAAAGCCACTTATTGGATTTATGAGGGATTGTTGCTTTGCCATTCAGGTGCGTGCTAATGGCATACCAATAATAAGACTTGACGACTATAACTTAGCAACTGACGACAGTGAGGAATAAAGGATGAACGTTTATTTTTAAAGCTTATAAATGAGTTCTTCATCAAGCTCTCGTGAACCTTCACCATCTATGAAACAAACTTTACCAAACGATTATGGAGCACCTATTGAATATTTCTTACGAGCTGCACAATGGCAAAGAGCAGTCTCACCAAGGTTAGGTGTTCCACCAGCTCCTGTCAAAAATAGCATTTGGTCAAGTCCTTATATAAAATATGGTCTCCCACTAGGTTTGCTAGCTACAGCAGGAGCAGTTATGATGTTGAAAAGAAATAAAGCAAATGTTGTAAATAATACTGAAGTAGCTGAAGTTAAACAAACTCCAACACCTTCGCCAAAACCAACGCCTTCACAAGCAAAACCTTCAATGACTCCTGAACCTATGGAAGTACAAACTCCTGTTCAAAAGTCAACTCCTAAACCGACTCCAACATTTAAACCAGAACCTACTCCTCAAATAAATCGTAAAACTCCTGCGTTTCCTTACTGAAAAAATAACGTTATTTTTATTTAATATTAAAATTTTTATTTAATTAAAATGACGACTAAAGTCACTGAAGCAATGAAACAAAAGTTTTTGGTAGAATACATTAAATCAGGAACTATTCCAGAAGGTTTTTACATTCATACTATGAAGGATGGTAGAGTTCAGTTTAGAAAGATAAAGCAACCATTAGATAAAGAAGGAATTTTGAGAAAGATTAAACTTCATGAGGACAACATTGCTGAACTTAAGAAGAAGTTAGAAGAGTTGGAGAAAGGAAGAGAGTTATAAAGCAATGAATTCAACAGGGTGAAAAAACAGGTGAAAAAAGAGGTTAGATCTCACCACTTCACCTAAATTTATTTTTGTGCTATGTTTTCATACGTGTGAGGGTGGTGATATCATTTATTTTTAAGTTTATTTTTTATTTTACTGAAAATTTTTATTTTATTTTTATATAAATGACGAAAACTATTGAGATAACAAACTACAACGGTCATGAGTTCAAGAATTTGTTCTTCGTTCCTCGTGAAAATACATTCTATCAGATACGAGGGAGAAAGGGTAAAGTTAGTTTGAGCGTTTATGACTACAAGCATAATGGAAAGTTTATACAAGCATATGATACAAACGGTAAGCGTGTTTCATTAGCTTTGTCAAAACTTACTAACATTTATTTTGACAGTGACTTTGACCTATATGAAGAAGAAAATGAGTCAGAAGATTATGAGCTGTTATGTGAAGCACAGCAATGGGAGGAGTTGCAATACTTTTGTAAGTGAGAACGTTTATTTTTTACATTAGTGAGGTGAAGTGGTTGGTGGCTTTGTAAATATTTAAGGTTAAGTTAGTGTTGTCGTTTGATTTGTAAAATATACGTTAACAGTTTTGTAAAGTGTCAAATTCACATATCAGGTGTAAGGTGGAACGCAGTGCCTCCGTACACAACTAACCCATACTAACTTCATTTAATTGTTAATTGTTAATTGTTGATTGTTAATTGTTGATTGATATTGATTAGTTACATTATTCACTTTCCATTAATATGATAACATTCATTTAATTGTTGATTGTTGATTGTTATTGATTAGTTACATTATTCACTTTCCATAAATATAATAACATTCATTTAATTGTTGATTGTTGATTGTTATTGATTAGTTACATTATTCACTTTCCATAAATATAATAACATTCATTTAATTGTTGATTGTTGATTGTTATTGATTAGTTACATTATTCACTTTCCATAAATATAATAACATTCATTTAATTGTTAATTGTTGATTATTGATTGTTATTAGTTAGTTCCATATTTATATATAACAAAACAAAGTAATTTTTTAAAAAAATCATATGCTCAGATACCTCTTATATATGATTAAAATATTGGCAAATACCTAACAGCATATATCCAAGAGGATTTTAGTTTTTTAATTTTTTTAAAAAATGTCACTTTTTACCTTATTAATTTCAATGAAAATATCACACACATCATTTTAATAATTATAAACAGTTAAATCATTCTCATCATTTTTTAATAAGCTAAAATGCAGAAAAACTATATTTCATATTGCAAGCTTTAGATATCTTCGAAAAAAATGTAATAATATAAATAAGTGTAATGATTTATAATATTTTAAAATGCTTATTATTGATCATTGTTATTGAATTTAATTGCGACCTTTTCGCTTAATGAGGTCCAAAATCATGGTTCCGATTTGTTCTATGTTCGCGATTGATAAAGAAAATCGCGTTTAATTTTGATCACAATTTTCCATAAAAATCGCGATTTTTTTGAAAAATCGCGACTACAATAAAATCGCAATTCATTAAAAAACGCAATTTTAAAAAAGTCGCGATTTTTCTAAAAAATCGCGATTTATATATTTAAATCATGATTAAAAAAGTGGTTGCGGTTTTCCCTATTGATTCTTCAAGTGAAATAACACGATATTTAAGATCTTCGATGAATGAACTTTGTTCGGCATATCGATGTTCGTTGAAAGAAACTTGTGATTGTAATTTTTGATTGATAGAATAAAGTTTGTCTGAACTTTCTTTCATTTCGTTGTATTCTGATTTGAGTGAAAAAAGTTCTGAATTTAATGATGAGAGTTTTGTATTCGATTCTGTTAACTGTTTTCGAAGTGAAATACATTCTGATTCGACTCTGTGAGTTTGATTGTGTAATATTCACCTGATGAAATTAATTCTCGATTCCTTTCGTTGAGTTCTGATATCTTTCGTTTAAGATTTTCGACTTCTTTCTGACTTGATGTTAATTCGTTATTCATTCGTTTCATTTCAAGTTTTGATTTTTCAAAAATGTCTTCTTGAATATTCTTAAGATGATCAAGATTTTTTGTAAGTTCGATATTTGTTTTCTTATATCGTTCGTTTTCATGTTTGATCTTAATTAATTCTTCTGATATTTTGACTGATGCTTTCTTCTGACTTTCACACTCTGTTTTTGAAACTTTTAAATCTTCTTTTAGTTTTCGAATTTCATAAATATAACTCTTGATGCAATTCGAATAAATATCTTCTGTATGCGAGTTCACAATTTCTTGTTTCATTTTCATTATTGAAATGATTAATTAACAAGAATAGTTTTGTATATACAATCTATGTGATCTTCATAATTTGTTTAATATAAAATATCACTATCATCAAACAAATACAAACAAATTGATTTTATATTATTATTAGATCAAATAATACAGTATTTGAAAGGTTTATTTCATTTTGCAATTAAAAATACTGTTTTCTGATATAATTGTGCTATACTTATATATTTTCGAAGTATATCATAACATATTAATTAAATATGTTGATCAAAAACATTGTATTAAGTGTTTTTACTAGGTAATCTTTAGAAACTCGTTAATACTTGTCGAATCTCTGTCATGAACATTGCCAATTTAATGCAATTAGTTGTTTTGATATACTGATTCATCAATATATTTCTTCTAATTCGGAAGAAAATATGAATCAAAGAAAAAAAAAATTAATAAAAAGTGTTGGAATTTTTTTAATGTCATGTTTCAGTGATTTTCTCTCTTCGGAGAGATTATCACTATCATCATTTTGAAAATATTCCAAAAAACATCTGGTATGAATTATATGGCGAAAATAACAAAACAAATCCAACAACATGTATTAACTGTTCAATTTCTGTTACTAATTCCGAATGTTTTGTTTTACTTAGTTTTTTTCATGATCTTGAAGATGGTGCTATATCATTCACAAGAAATAACATCAAATTATTACATTCCGAATGTTCATTCAATGACTGCAAAAGGAGTGACTTTGGAGGTTCTGTTTACGTGAAAGGCCAAAATTCAGTTATTCAACATCGATGTTGTTCATTATATTCACAAGCATCAAATAGAGGACAACATTCATATTCATGGTTATCCGATGGAAATTTTAATTATTTTCTTGAAAGTTGTGTTTCATCATGTGGAAAAAAAGAAGAAGGAAGAGATACTATTTATTGTTTTTATGGTATTATTAATATTAGTTATTCAAATATAAGTAATAACAATGTGAAAGTTAATGGAGCTGCATATGGAATAGCACCAGAAAATTCAATTGGAAAAGTCAATTTTTGTTCAATTTGTCAAAATCATTGCGATCGTTGGGTTCTTATGCATTATATTGATGATTCACCAACATATTATCTCATTAATAGTAATATTCTAAATAATTCACAATCAAGCTCATTTCTTGGTATCATTTTTTGTACTAGAAAAATGACTATTTCTAATTGTTCAATTTTTGGAAATTTTGGAAATGGATCATTGATTTATAATAATGCTGATTCATTAATAATCGAGAATTGTCATATTGATAATTTAACATATGACATTGAACCTCACATAGATACATTCAATATTGATTCCATTACATTGATAATTTAACATATGATCGTTCAAGGTCTTCGGCAAATATTCGTGCTTCTTCTGCTTCTGATGCTGACTTCTTTTGACGTTCAATAGCAAGATCAAAATCGCGATGACTTGAAATAAGTTGATTTTGTAATTCTTCAATAGTGGAACTTTGTTTAATCATAGATTGTGTATATTCTTCTTTCTTATATTGAAGTTCTTCTTCATATCGTCTCAAACATTGTTCTGCTTCTTCGGCTCGTTTCAATAATGAATTATGTTGTGAACGAAGTGTTTCAATTTCTTTGTCATATACACGTGATGTTTCTAATTGTTCTTGTGCATGTTGTAATGCATCTGTGATAGATTGACATTTATTTTCGCTTTTCGATAGTTGATCACGTAATGTTGAAATTGTTGAATCGCGTTCACAAACAATCGATTCAAGTTGTTTAGATCTGTTGATTGATTCTTCAAGTGAAATAACACGATATTTAAGATCTTCGATGAATGAACTTTGTTCGGCATATCGATGTTCGTTGAAAGAAACTTGTGATTGTAATTTTTGATTGATAGAATAAAGTTTGTCTGAACTTTCTTTCATTTCGTTGTATTCTGATTTGAGTGAAAAAAGTTCTGAATTTAATGATGAGAGTTTTGTATTCGATTCTGTTAACTGTTTTCGAAGTGAAATACATTCTGATTCGGACTCTGTGAGTTTGATTGTGTAATATTCACCTGATGAAATTAATTCTCGATTCCTTTCGTTGAGTTCTGATATCTTTCGTTTAAGATTTTCGACTTCTTTCTGACTTGATGTTAATTCGTTATTTATTCGTTTCATTTCAAGTTTTGATTTTTCAAAAATGTCTTCTTGAATATTCTTAAGATGATCAAGATTTTTCGTAAGTTCGATATTTGTTTTCTTATATCGTTCGTTTTCATGTTTGATCTTAATTAATTCTTCTGATATTTTGACTGATGCTTTCTTCTGACTTTCACACTCTGTTTTTGAAACTTTTAAATCTTCTTTTAGTTTTCGAATTTCATAAAAAAAAAAAAAAAAAAAAAAGGGAGTGGGGCTTCCAGGCACTTCGTGCCCTCTAGCCCCGAAGATGTTTAGTATAAATGAAGTTTTTATTCGGAAAATTGTTAGTCTTCTGGTGTGAATTCGGAGGACTCTTCTTCTTCCTCCATTGCTTCTGGGAAGAAGCCTTCTTCTGGGTCGAAAACATTATATAATGTGTCGCTTTTCACAAATTATATATGTTTTCATGTTTTGTCACTTTTCTGTCACTTTTCAGGGAAAAACATTTTTATTATTATATATAAATGAATTTTACAAAACCACCGTTACCGTTCTTTGGAAATAAGAGTAGATGTAAAGATATTATATTGAGAGAACTTAAGAAACTACCGAATGGTCTAACATTTGTAGATTTGTTCGGTGGAAGTTTCTATATATCCCATTTGTGTCATATAATATTCCCAGACTCAAAGATTATATGCAATGACTTCGACAACTATATGGACCGTCTCAAACATATACCAGACACAAACAAAATATTGAGTGAGTTAAAAGAAAAGATACCTATAGGTAAGATGGAACGTATACCATTAGATAAGAAAAATATTGTGAGAGAGGTTTTGAAAAAAGCAGAATATATAGACTGGAATAGTATATCTGCTAGACTATTATATAGTGGTGCTATAAGAGTTCATGACATTGAAACACTTATGTCAAAAGTTTTATATCTTAACTATACAAATGTTTTCAAAGAGGACATAGAAAAATATATTGAGGGTATAGAGTTTGTGAGATGTTATTGGACAGAGTTGTATGAAAAATATAAAGACAAGGAAAATGTTTTCTTTATAGTGGACCCGCCGTTCTTTAACACATGGGATTTTCAATACCAAGTAGACTGGACTTTGAGAGACTCTTTAGAAACTTTAGACGTTTTACATAACCATCCATGCTTTTACTTTACATCCGATAAAAGTGGTTTGGAAACCGTTATGAGATGGTTAGAGGACATACATGACTATGAGTTTAGATATGACAAGATAGAATATGAGAGAGGTCCTATAAACCGGAGAAAGTGTCATAACAAAGAAATTTTATTAGTAAGTAAATGTGGTTTGAAATAGGACTACTTGTTTTAGGTTTTTTCCATTGTGTCATTTATTTATTTGACGTGGCAGAAAGGTACAGAGAATATGAAGATGAACCAATGTCTGCAAATGTTCAGCATATGTACTCGTAAGAGATATTTTTATCTAATATTAAATGGACGCACAGAACTTAGCGAATGCACAGCAACCTGGACAACCAAACCCAGAGAATATTCCAAATGAAGTTAGAATACAAACTGCAATGGCAAACTATGGTCAAGTGCCAACAGATGTACAAATGCAAACTGCCATGTCAAATGACGCTGCGTTAGGTTTGCCACCATGGTATGCAAATATGAGATGGAAAGAGTTTTATACAAACCCTGAAGTGGGATATAAACAACTTTATGCAGATGACGCGAACACAGGAGTTGACCCAGAATATGTTTTCTACCAGAGGAGAAACAGAATGTATGAGCTCCAGTTAAAGAATGCTATGGAACTCAACAGGAAACGTAAGAGACTAGGCGGACATTAGATTTTTACATATAGTAAAATGGGTTTCTTCAGTAGTATTGGAAACTTCTTCAGAAGAGTTGGAAGAGGTATATGGAATGGAATAAAATCTGTCGGAAGAGGAATTTGGAACGGAGTCAAAAATATTGGTAAAAGAGTAGGTCGGTTCGTTGGTATTATACCTAAAGACCCTGAACCAGAAGAGCAAGCTCCTGTTATACAACAGCCTGAACCTGCACCACAGTCTAGTTGGCAACCAAATCCAACACCTCAACCGTATTAAAAAATTATATTTTTACCGTTCGATAGTAGTTGTATATGAAACTAAGTTCTAAGTAAAACGCATGGTATAATGGAATTATTCTTTTTCTTCCATCTGTAGTAAACCATACTTGAAAGTCTGAAATACTTCCACTTGGTGGTTCGTATAACTTTGTAGGTTTTTCGTAAAAGTCATTTGCCAAGCATAAGAAAGAGTTTTGGGCGCCAGAAAATGAAGCATGAACAATAATAGCAGCTGGGTCGAAAACATTTTCATATGTTCCATTAGGGTTTTCGACTTCATAAAAGTCTGGGTGTACTGGATATGCTGCAGGCTGATTTAACATCCTCATAAATCTATACCATGCCAAGTTGTTATATTTTGTAGAAATATAAACGTTTTCTCCAAGGTCTTCTATTCTATTGATTTTAACAGTTGCATTTTTCCTGTCATAAATAATATCGAGATGGTATTCTCCCTCGTCAATGTTATATGTTTTACATATTCGATATAGATATCGTTTATTTTTCTTGAAAAGCTTGAAGAGTTGTTTCTAAGTTTACAAGCAAACTAACTTGTAAAAGTTTTCCCTGTTCAAATTTCTCATACATACGTTTTTCTTTGTTATAGTATCGAACTTCAAAACCGACCGTAAATGGGAAACCATGTATGGCTTCTGAAATGAACTTCATTCTACGAAAGCCAATAGCTTTTGTGACAGATGGGTCTCTTAGCCATCTTAATGGGTAGTCAAAACGATAGCCTTCATGCTTTACGGTCTCTGTCTCAAACTTTTGACCGACATTAGTAAAAAGTTCATCTAATGGTTTAGTTGTAGCAACTCTTGAATTTTCTTTTTCTATTGAAAGCATATTTTATCTAGAATAAAAATGTCGAAAGATATTGCTTCCATAAGAGAAATACAACACAACCGACAACTCATTATGCAAGCTCTAAATAAGAACACAACAAACTTTTCAAACTATTCTAAGATATCTGAGTCATTGAAAGAAGGAAACTTAAAACTGACATTAAACCCAATGACAGATGAGTTTCTGTTTCAAGACAATAAGAACCATATTGTCTGTATAAATCCAACAAAAGGAACTTTAAACGAGAAACCTATAAATGAACTTCTTTTGAAAACAGATGTTGACAACAAAGCTGACAAAGAATATGTAGACGATGCAATAGCAAAAGAAGAAGAAAGAGCTAACAATGCTTATGCAACAAAAGAACATACTCATCCTGAACTAGCAGACAAAACATATGTTGACAATAAAATGTCAAGTGAAGTGACAAGAGCTGAAAACGAATATTCTAAAAAGACTCATATACATTCTATATCTGAAATAACAGACTTAAACGTTAGCCTTGAAAAGAAAGCGGATAAGGAATATGTGGCTAGTAAGTTAGAGAAGAAAGCAGATAAGGAATATGTGGATGAAAAAGATAAAGAAATTATAGAAAGGGCTGAATGGTATCATGAATGGACATCGAAGATTTTAAAAACTAAAGCTGATACAGGATGGGTTTCAGGATGTTTAGACCTTAAAGCAGATAAAACTTATGTTAACGATGAGTAGGAAGAAAGCAAATAAGACTCATACACATACAAGTTTTACAACTTTTACAGCAGACGACATAATATTGAACTTTGACCTTGGTTCAAGTGCACCTTTAGAGAATCCAAGTACAAGCGTAAAAGATACACTAAACAGTTTAGATAACAGTTGCAGGAACATTGAAAGTCATGCCAGAAACTTTGAAGCACATGAACTACCCGCAATGTTAGATAAGAAAGCAGACAAAACAGAGCTTCAAACATTAAAGACAGAAATACTTCAAACATTATATCCTATAGGCTCTATTTATACGTCAATGAACTCTACCAGACCAGCAACAGTTTTAGGTTTTGGAACTTGGACTCAAATAGTCGACAGGTTTTTGTATTGTGCAAACTCTTCAAAGGAAACAGGTGGAAGTAAAACGATTTCAGGTGAAAATTTACCTGCACACAGTCACTACATAGATTTAAGTACATCTCAAGCAGGTTGGCATAAGCATAGATATTGGGATTGGTCAGCAATGACAAAAGGTAAAGGATATGATGTTAAAGACAACGTTAAGTTTGCTATAAATTGTTACTGGAGTAACACTGAGGAGGAAATACAACATCGCGTTTCGGGATATACGCAAACAACGGGACAAAGTAAAGACTACATGCCACCTTACATGACAGTTTACGCATGGTATAGAAATGCTTAGTCGTCATTTTCAACTTCTTTAGCATATTCGTCAGGAGTTGTCTTATTTTGTTAGGAATGTCTTTGAGTATACCACCTTGAACTTTGACAAGTTTGAAACGAGGTCTGACAATAGTAGTTTTATCTTCTGCTTGCAGTGTGTACATTTTGCCATGTTTGCCTAAAACTTCATAATATTCTCTTGTATACTTTCTTCTATTTTTACGAACACGAATGTGAGTACCTGTCGGGTTCCCATTGTTGTCATAGTCAATAGTATTTTCATATGGGTCGCGTTTAGGTATTTCTATTTTTACTTTGTCACCTTTCTGAAGTTTGAAGCCCGGCATTCTTTCTTGTTTGTCTCTTTTGACTAAATTATTAAATATATAGTCTTTCTCTAAGTCAGGGTTGTTTTTCATTTCTTCGGGGGAGTGGTTTCCCAAACCTTTTTGTTTACGGCTATTGTAAATATTTAAAACTTGTCTCATCTTTGCCATGGAGAAGTGTCTATATTTGTCGTCATATGACATTTCATTTGCTTCACCACCTTGTGGTTGGTTTAAGTCTCTTAACATTTTTATACAACCGTCAATGACACCAAGAGCAGAATGGTTTTGGTCGACAATGAAATATTGGTTTACATTTTTTGAACGCAGATAGTTTTTTACATCATCTGATTTGAAAGAACTTTCACAGTCAGATGTCAGTTTGTTGGATGGTATTTGTCAACGAATATTGTCAAAGCAGTTTTCACATCTAAAATATTTTTGGACCATAATGGTATGGCTTCACAGTATCTTGTGTTTTGACCGACAAATATTAGCCAGTATGGTGGTCCATCTGTTCTAACTCTCGGAATGTTTTCCAAGATATCCATAAGCCAAGCATTTGGTGTTGAACTAAAGATTTTTATCATGAGTGCTTTCTTTGTCGCCTTAGAAACATAGGGGTCCTTGTTTGGATTCGTCATTTTTTATCCTATAAGAAATGGGTTTATTTGGCGCATTAGCAGGAGTTGCATCCAGATTTTTACCCGCAGTTGGAACAATAGCCAGAGGTGTATTTGGAGTTGGAAGGAAGATTTTGAGTACATTAGGTATACTTAAAGAGAAAGCACAACCTATTATACAAACTGTACAGAAAGGTTGGGATGTAGCACGAGATGCAACAAATCTTATTCCAAATCCTGAAACAAGAGGAAAAGTTCAAGGATGGATGGACAATGTAGGAAGACAAGCAGGAAACTATATATAACAAAGCAAATGACTACTATAACCAAGCAGGACACTATATGGACCAAGGTGAAAGATTCTTTAACAGAGGATATAACCATGCACAACAATGGGTAAACAATAACCAACCTCACCGCCTCAAACGTGGGGAATGTAAAGTTTTTTATTGAGATGAAATGAACAATACAGCATTGAGACAAATGAGTTCAAGATGGATTTGTCGGCTTCCAGCAGTTACACCACGTGTTTGTCAAGTTCTTCCTATACCTCAGGAAGTTTTAGACCGACTTAAAAACCTAAACAACCAGTTGAAAACAAACCAAACTAAAATTTTTTACTGAGATAAATGACGAAGAAGTTGAAACGGTAGATTTTGACACCACAAACAAAAAAGTTCAGAACCATTGTCAAAACCTGTCAAAGAACTTACAGATGAAGAGAAAAATTCAATAATAGAAAGTGCCAGGTCTGGAAATACAAACCCTAACTACAAAGTCACTTTTCATAAAAATGGAACGGCTAGTATCTCAAAAAGAAACAGACTCTCACAAATAAAATATTGAAGTCTGAAGGAGCTTTCGAGACAACAGATGGAAAAGTTTACTTCACTGACCAACAGTTCATTATAGAACATCTCATTGACTTAGAGTCGAAATATTCTAAACTTTACAACAAACACAAAAAGTTGAAAGGAAAACAAAAACAAATGGCATATGATATTTATGAAGATGTTGACGACACAACTGTTCCTGCAAGTGAAGTAAAGTCAGAGAAACCGAAAAGTGACGAAAAACCGATAGAAGAAGAAAAACCAAAAACTGAAGATAAACCAAAACCAAAGTTTAGTTTGGAAACTAAACCAAGTCAACCTTCATTAGCTGGTATGGGTTGGCGTCAAAGACTTATGGCAGCAGGTGGTTATGTAAAGTAAAGAAAAAAATATTTTTTTATTTTTATAAAAATGCCCCATATAGAATGGATAGAAAATCTGCTAGAATAAAAGCAGAGTTACAAAGATATGGTTGGAGAGTTTCGAAGAAGTTTAAATATAGGAAGGAAGACCATAAAAGTCTATGACAAACTGGCTGGTCTGACCTACGAAATGGATTTGGAAACAGCACGTGCCAATTATCCAAACAGACTAGAGAGGTTAGAAGAAGAACGTCTTATGGACATGCCTTTCGATGTTAGTGAACTCAAGTTGAAGACACGACGGCTTTGCCAGATTCTACTGGAAACATGACGAACAATTGCATCCTTTGAGAAGGAAAAAAGGTAGTGCAGAGGATGGTCATGCTCCCATGGAAAGAACAAGATATGCATATGAGAAGTATCGTGAAGTTAGAAGTCAAATTACATCTGGTCGAACCTTTACAGTAAACTTTGACGAAGGAAAGAACAAAGAAGGCTTCATGGGTGTACTTGCTGCCATACAAGACGGAAATAAGAAAGGATACAATCTCAGATTGACCATAACGGATTTGGATGGTCACATTTACTATGCAAATGGCAATGAACAAACAGCTGCAAACTTCTTGACGCTTTCAAGACTACAAAGAGAGAACAAATGGTTGACTCCGACTCAGACATTTTGAATGCAATTGAAGGAATTGCAAGTGTCAAGTTCGAATGGTACCAACCTAACCCTCAAGCAGTCAGACAACATGCTGGATACTTCCCCTTCATAAATAAGTCTGACATTGACTTGACAAGGTATGGAATTTACAATTCAATTGAAACAATTGTCAACGAACCTTGCATTCTTACATGTCTCAGGAACTCTGGTCTTGTTTCAGAAGAGAAGATGAAGTATCTTGAGTCATGTGTGAAGACAAGGTACATTCTCAGAGGTCAATTGGCAAAAATTGCACCGTTGGCAAATGTCAATATCCGAGTCAACATACCTACAGCTAAAAGGTTCTTCACATGACGACTATGTTGTTGACAAAGACTTACCATGGTTGAAGATTGTAATTGTCCACAACCACTTCATGTTGAACGAAAGTCTTACAAACCCATTGTTCGGAAAAGGCAAGTGCAACATTGTCAGAGCTGTAAACATTCTTTTCGAGAAAGGTTTGTTGGAACAATTCCAGATGACAAGCTGACAGAAACTTTGTACCAAAAGACGAAACAAACTTTTCACTGTTAGCAAGACCAAAAGTTGTTCCAGACAAAGTTCTAGTACAAAAGAAGTACACAATTCCAAAAGGAGTTGGATTGTTCGGATACCAACCTGAACCAGAAGAACTTCCAATGAGGTTGCAAGAACTTCAAGATGCTATAAACAAACTTCCATTGAGACATCCAATTGACGTCAAATTGTATTGGAGAGCATCTGAGTTAGGTCAGAAGGTTTTATATGAAACAGGTTGCTTCGACGATGTTTATGAGAAACAGGAGAAGTTTCTCAGAAGATAAGAGACTCACTTGAATTTCCACAAAACTGGACCAATTGGTTGCGACAAGTTCGACTCAGATGAAAAGATATACTATGTCGACCTTAACGCTGCATACATGAGGTTTGTCCAATATATTCCGACTGGAATTCCAAACGAAGATGGTGAGTTCCCGGGAAGGAACTATACAGTTGGAAAAGTCATACAACAACTGTATGATATTAGGAAAGCTTCAAACCCCAAACTTGCAATGACACTCAAATTGCTTATGAATTCGACATGGGGATATTCCATTAAGAAACCTCAAGAGATGAAGAGTAAACATTATGAGAAGGTCGACAACTTTGTTGAAAGGTTTCTCCTTTTGTTTTTGAAGTACGAATTCACTCAAGGTCAAAGTGGCTTAGTAACCACATTAAAACCTATTGTCGAACATTGGTCTTACCCTCAGTTCGCAAAGGCAGTCCTTGACAACTACAACAAATTCTTCTCCGAAGTCAAATCCAAAGTGAAGGTTTACTATGAGAACATTGACGCACTCATGACGAACGAAGAAGGATACAACAAACTCATTGAAATGGGAATGGTCGGTGAAAAGATGGTCAATTCAAATTGGACAAAATTTTCACCGAAGTTCATGTCCTCTCCAAGCGTAAGTACTGGGGCATACTTGAAGACGGCACAGAAATAAAACATTGCATGAAATAAAAAATTTTTATTCGAATTTGAATTAAAATGTGGAATTCTTGGGAACGGGAAAGGCTTATTTACTTGAGGAACAGGTAAAGGTGGTGGAGGTGGAGGTGGTGGCCAACCAGTCCATTTTATATTCCTTCCTAGCTAATTTCCCGTTTAATTTCATGTCGCCCTCGAGTCTTTGAATCGGACAGGTCGAGTTACACCATTCTTGGTCTCAAACTCATATATAACCTGTTTGTCTGTATTTTCGTCGACTATGGCACGAGACACGAACATTGACCAAACGGACAAAAAGTGTCATTTCGGATGGTCACGCAGCCAATCGCATTCGAGCACTTCGAAGAAGCCTTACGTTCAAGGGAGAGGGTGTCTGGTGCAAGGCAGAGGTCATGAAACTCTACGAGCAGTACATCCTCAATGCCTGGGAGGACAAATCGTCTTGGATTGGCAATTCTACCAACTCCTCTGGGACGACCTCCTACGCAACTGGATAACGAAAGAGCCCAATTCAAAGGTCGGGAACTAATTTTGCAAAATTACCCTTAATTTAACATACTTATCCAAATAAACACCTAAATTTACTTGGGGTTTTCCCCCTAAAATAAAATTTTTTACTCTTAGAACCACTCGAGGTTCTCCTTACGGTTGTTGAGCTTGTCACCGTCAATGTGTCTGACCCTCGTCTTCTTGTATGGATTTGGAACCATTGCATACCGACAAGCCTTCCCATGGAAATTGAACCGTAATTCCGAAGGTTAAGGTTCAAGTGTCCCAAGTTGTTGAGGACTGGGGTAAGAACCTTGCCTGTCTCCTTGTTCCGGATTTGGTATGGGTAGGGTTGGGAAATTTCGTAAGCGTCATCGGCAACAAGGGTTGCCCAAACTTCCTCTTCTTCGTGTTTCTCTTCTTCATCTCTTCCCTCTTCTTCTTCGTGTTTCTTTTCTTCCTCTTCTTCCTCGACAATTCCTTCTTTCAATTTGGTACTCACGAAGTACGGTGTTGCATGTTCTGTCCTTTCCGAGTACCTTCCAGATGGCGTCTATCTCTTCGAAGAAACGGTTAGATGAGTCTGCAAGGTCTCGGTTCTCTCTCTCGTAAATTGCGCAAGGTTTCCGTGAAATCGTTCAGGCATTTCTCATTGGAAGCTTGGTTCATGAGGACATCGGCTTTGAGATTGGTCATCTCTGTCATAAGACTACTTTGGAGAGTCTTAATGGTGTTTGTCAGATGAGCTTTCAATTGGGCAATTTGAATTTGAACTGGGCGCTTGTCTGGCAACCTTGAAAGGACATCTGCTATTGTGTTCGGCTTCGGTGCTTGTTCGCGACATCGAAAAAATGAAGTGGTTTGAGAATGGCGCGTTTTACTTCAAAAAGCTTGTTATGACAGTTATGTCATACAACAAGTTTTAAAATAATATCTTGTTCTTCTTCTGAACGTTTGTTGTCTCTTCCGATAAAAGTTTTCGAACATGAGAACCAAAAAACGTTTTTGAGATTGCGGAAGAGTTCAGGCAAACGTTCATATTCTGGATATGTTGGGAGCAGTTCGAAACATCTGAGCTGACTTTCGGACAAAAATTGGGACAATGTCAACAAATTCATCTTTGGTCGGACTGCTTGAAGGTAAGTCCCTTACATGTAAGTAGCTCTGGTAAAGTCTTCTCATTTCTGCTAACTTTTGGAGTATAGCTTCGTAGTTTAGAAGTTTTAATTTTAATTGTCTTATTCCACTCTTGACATCTAAACGTAACTCCATGAGGTCAAGAGTAGCTTTGGTAGCTTTAAGTGGAGCTATCTGTTCCTTGACTCTGCAATTTTGTTGCAATTGTGGTTTGAGCTCCTTCAAGTTCGCCGTCTATGTCGTTCTCAAACCTTCAACCATGGCTTGAAACTCTTCATCGGTCCATTGAGATTGGTGTGGACGAATTTAACTTGCTTCATTCAAAAAATGAAAAAAATGTTTTTACTCAAAACGTTAAGGTTTGACTGAACTGGTTGGATGTCGCCTTCACAGGTTATGTAGAACGGCTGACCCGAGAAGTGAAGGAGAGACTGAATTGCCAATTTCATATGGGGTAGGGTTCTCCTTGTTTGGTATTTTATCCAAGGACGTTTGTTTAGGAACTTAACAAGAGTTTCTCTTTTGGCGTCCTTTATGTCGTCGAAAGGAGTTTTTCTGGTATTTGAATTGGAATTCCAGTCGAAGTCTCGAGATTCAAGCAGCCCTTCCAGAAATAGCGGTGAACTTGACCTTGGGCTTCATTACCCTGCGCAAGTACTGCTTAACAACTTCATTTATCCTATAAGGTAAATTGCCTCGTCAATCCTTCTGGTATTCCGAGTCCTTCCATCCGACAGGAAAATATTTTCCCGACAACTGGAAAAAATTTTCCGGACAAAGGGAAAAATTTTCCCGACGACAGGAAGAACTCTTCCAGTTGTCCGTCCGTAAACCATTCAAATTTTCGAAAATTGAGAACTTTTTGGTCAAACTTCAGAAAAAGTTTTTTCTTCCGACAGAAAAAGTTTTTTCTTCCGACAGAAAAAGTTTTTCCTTCCGACAGGAAAATATTTCCATCCCACAGGACACAAACGAATGTCCCACGTCCCACCAACCGAGTCCATTCCCAAACCAGAGGAACCGAAAGCTGCAGAACCACAACAGTCTCCTCAGCAACCTCAGTTCCAGCAAGTACCTCCGATTTACTACCAATTTCCACCTCAAGGTTACTACCCACCACAAGGCTTCCCGAACTACCCTCCTCAGCCTATGCCTTACTTCCCCAACCCTTGGATGTTCCAGCAAGCTCCACCCCAGCAATTCCAATTCCAATCTCAATCGAAGAGAGACCAAGAGTTCGAAGAAGGTCTGAACCGCTTACGCAAAGAGTACGCTACAGCCCCTATTGAGAGAAAGTTGTTCCCGGACCCAAAAATATAATTTAGGGTAGAAGGTTAGATCTAACCTCTTTTCTCACCTCTTTTCTACCCTCTTGAATTTTCATGACTTCTTCGTAAATGTTTTGTCAAGACTTCTTCGTAAATGTTTTGTCAAGACTTCTTCGTAAATGTTTTGTCAAGACTTCTTCGTAAATGTTTTGTCAAGACTTCTTCGTAAATGTTTTGTCAAGACTTCTTCGTATATGCTTTGTCAAACATGAACGTATATGCTTTGTCAAACATGAACGTAAATGTTTTGTCAAGACTTCTTCGTATATGCTTTGTCAAACATGAACGTAAATGTTTTGTCAAGACTTCTTCGTAAATGTTTTGTCATGACTTCTTCGTAAATGTTTTTTCACCTCTTGAATTTTCATGACTTCTTCGTAAATGTTTTGTCAAGACTTCTTCGTAATGAGTGTAAAGGACCCAAAAATAAAGTTTATGTTAGAATGTTAGATCTAACACGTTTTCTAACACGTTTTCTACCCTCTTGAATTTTCATGAATTTTCCCGAAATAAAAAATAAAGTTAGTTTTTTTTCATTTTTTTGTATGTAAGATATGATTTCAGGGATTTTTTTGACGAAGTGCAAACGTTCACTTCGTCAAAAAATAACAGTTATCTAATGAAAAAGTGTCATTTTTTTGTATTTTTTTGTATGTAAGATATGATTTCAGGGATTTTTTTGACGAAGTGCAAACGTTCACTTCGTCAAAAAATAACAGTTATCTAATGAAAAAGTGTCATTTTTTTCATTTTTTTGTATTTGACGAGAATGTCGGGTAGATGGTTAGATCTAACACGTTTTCTAACACGTTTTCTAACACGTTTTCTAACCTCTTGAATTTTCATGACTTCTTCGTAAATGTTTTGTCAAGACTTCTTC
The DNA here is from genome assembly GCF_026262505.1 of Trichomonas vaginalis G3. Lineage (NCBI taxonomy): Eukaryota > Parabasalia > Trichomonadida > Trichomonadidae > Trichomonas > Trichomonas vaginalis. The sequence goes on from NC_067207.1 coordinate 33,578,912, forward strand.
GTAAATGTTTTGTCAAGACTTCTTCGTAAATGTTTTGTCAAGACTTCTTCGTAAATGTTTTTTCACCTCTTTTTTCACCTCTTGAATTTTCATGAATTTTCCCGAAATAAAAAATAAAGTTAGTTTTATTTTTTTTATTTTTTTTATTTTGTATAAAAGATATGATTTCAACAATAGGTTCTACAACACTTCAAACAACAACAGCACCAAACTCGTTAGTCATGAATCCAACATCTATGTTAGTAGAAATGAAAAGCTTCATTCCTTCTTCATATACTTTTGAAACAGAAATCCAGAAGATAAAGCAAGAACTTTTAACATGTAATTTAGACTGTAGTGCGAAAGATGAAACAAATGAACAGTATCTTTATGAAATGCAGGACATTATTGACCATTTACCCAAATTGCCTGAAATTCAGCAACAAAAACTCACTATTCCTGAATTCGATGAAATAGAAGTCAAAGCAACTGACTCAGTAGAAATAAAGAAGTTCATACGAAAGGTAAACTATGAATTCCTTGGTTTTCATTGCAACCATAAGGTTATGGACAAAGATTGCGACATGGTATATAAGAACATCTCTGACATATATAAATCTGAAGAATTTAAGACCTACGACAACTTTGTTTCGTTAGTTGCTGAATGTGTATGGCAGATAAGAGATAAAGATAGAAGAGGTAAGGTATGGAATGAACAAATAAGACCCGCTATGTTTGAGATGAAGAGAGCAATTGACGCTTTAGTTGTTTTAGCAGGTAAGGTTTCAGAATATAACGCAAAAATGAACCCGCAATGTTCTAAATGTAAAGCGGCAATTAGGAAATATAACTACTCCGTCAAAGAGATAGAACGTATGAGAAACGACTATGCTGACTTAAAGAAAGAAGCAGAAAAGCCAGCAGAAGATAAAATGAACATGTTAGAATTTCTGAACAAAAACTATCCAACAGCAGAAGATTTCCTTCTATCTGACGTCAAGAAGAAATATAAAGAGACTTTCGGCATAGTTAAAACATTCGATATCCTCAGCGAAGAAATAGAAGCTACAAAACTGTTTAGAGTCTCACGAATTCATAACGTTTACCATGTAAAACGCTTATAAAATAACTGGGGTAGAAAAGAGGTTAGAAAACAGGTTAGATCTAACCTTCTACCCTAAACATTATTTTTGCTGAAAAATGACCAAAATTCTGAGTAAAATAATTTTTAGGGCTTGTGTCAAACCGTTGAGTTTTCACAAAATTTAAAAAATAACGTTTACCATGTGAAACGCTTATAAAATAACTGGGGTAGAAAACAGGTTAGAAAACAGGTTAGATCTAACCTTCTACCCTAAACATTATTTTTGCTGAAAAATGACCAAAAATCATGAGTTTTGTGTGTTTTAGACCATGTTAGAAAACAGGTGAGAAAACAGGTGAGATCTAACCATCTACCCTAAAATATATTTTTGTCTGATTTACGCTCATTACGAAGAAGTCTTGACAAAACATTTACGAATAAGTCTTGACAAAACATGTACGTTCATGTTTGACAAAACATTTACGAAGAAGTCTTGACAAAACATTTACGAATAAGTCTTGACAAAACATTTACGAAGAAGTCTTGACAAAACATGTACGTTCATGTTTGACAAAACATTTACGAAGAAGTCTTGACAAAACATTTACGAATAAGTCTTGACAAAACATATACGAAGAAGTCTTGACAAAACATATACGTTCATGTTTGACAAAACATTTACGAAGAAGTCTTGACAAAACATTTACGATGAAATCATGAAAATTCACGAGGGTAGAAAACAGGTTAGAAAACAGGTTAGATCTAACCTTCTACCCTAAAATATATTTTTGCTGAATTCAGCACAAAAATCTGAGTAAAATGGCATAAGATTGCTTCCCTCGGAAAACCGAGAGAAGAGATTCCGTATGAAAACAGTGAAGAACAGCGAGTAGGTAAGAAACCTTAGTCGCCAAAACTCTATGAAAACAGTGAAAAATAACAGAGTATTTTGACAACTTCAAACAAGCAGAGTAGATGAACCATTTATTTTTCAAGCTTGACTTTTTACAATTTGAACTTTGTTTGCGTAGATATGAATTCTGAAAGAAGTATGAGGGTCTTGTATGACTTTGTACTTCTCCCATAGTTCATGTCTGTCAAACTTACCTGCCATGGACTCTTTCATAAGTTCCATGAAATCGTCTTCGGACAATCCGGGGAAAAGTACAATGTCAGTAAGTATTCTTTTAACATCCTTACTTAAACTCTTTGCTGTCTGTACACAAATGACAACTGAGATGTTAAAGTGTCTGAGCTTCTTAAGAATTCGACACATGTCTTGTTCTCTGTTCTTTAACAAAGGATGAGAAGCAAAGTCATCTAAGATAAGAAGACATCTATGAGGGTAAGTCTTCCAATCGTAAGATTGCAATTTCTTCGAAATGTATTCTATCTCTTTCTGTTTGTTTCTGAAGTGTTTCTTCTCTAATATTCTCTGCATTTCCTCATTTGGGTCTTTAAACTTAGAATTTAGATACGCATTTATAGCATTATACTTCAAAACTCTTCTTTGGTACTTCTTTATCCAATCTAACAACTCAGTATCCTTTATACATACTAACTTAGACTTCTTTATAATATCTTTGAACGAATTGACGGTTTGGTCAAATTGACCAGAAGTACTACAAATGACTACTAACTCATAGAATGGGTTCTTCTCATCTAGTTCTTGTTGTTGTGCAGCCATTTTAAGATAAGTGAAAGTCTTACCCGACCCAGGTGGTGCAATTAGACCTGTTATACCATTCTGAGCAAATAAGAACTTGTCATGTATAGGCTTTATCTGAGCATTTTCTAACTTCCTCTTGTTCTTGTTTAAAACATTCTCAAATTTCTTGTCAATGTCAGCAAACTTTTTTTCTAACATATTTTTAGAAAAATTAAAATTTTTATCTTTTAGAAAATGTCTAGCGATTTCGCTATCTATATTCGAGACAAGCTTTTCGACAGCAAAACATCTGTCGACCATAAAATCTTACATAGTGTAAACAAGAAAGGTGAATTTGTTCTAAAGTTCTGTTTCTGGGAATATGACAAGAACCATAAAACATTACAAAGAGCAGTCTTAAAATTTGTCAATGACAGACTTGTTGACAGAGATGACACCGATTGGAAAGATGAAGTCCAACAAAAGTTCTTAGAATGCAAAGAAGACACATGCGCTGTTCTTGAAGATGAAATAGAAAACAGAATAGAAGAGCTATTAAAGGACAAAGAACTTTTACATAAATATGGTTGCGCCCAAATTTGACATAACTCCACCAGAAAAGAAGAAGAAAGAAAAGAAAGAAAAGAAAGTAGAAGAAGAGAAGAAAGAACCTGAACCAGTTCCAGAGAAAAAGAAATTTGACATGTAAAAATAAAATTTTATTTTTAGAACATTTCTGGGTCAATGTCAATGTTCTCTTCCTCTTTAGGAGCAAACACTGGCTTAGACTCTAAAATCTTTTTACCCAATTTACCTTGAACTTCTACAACTTTAGACTCATAATATTCATAGTCGTCTGCTTTCTTTGGTTCATAAGGTATAACAAGTTTGTATGCTTTGCCTTCTTTAAGGTTTGAAAACCTTCTGTCAAAACTTTCTTTGACTGCTAACAAACCTTCTATGTCTAAGTCTTCAAATTTCGCACCATTTTTAGTCACAATAGCAAACTTAACTGGTTCGATGTTCCAAACTTTGCTGAATGAAGACTTTTCAAAATGGTAGAAGTAAACATTCAAATATGTGAATGGGTCTAGTTCTTCTTTAAGTCCTGACATGTACTTGTTTACTGAGATGAATTTTGCCATCTTTTCTATCGGATAAAAAAAATATTTTTGTTTTAAATTTACTCAGAAAAATTTTTCTTTGTATATACACCATTCTGAACATCTAAAAGACTTTTGACATTTGCCAAGAATGTTCGTTTAGAAGCTGTCATATAACCATATTCTTGACAATATTGTTTATACGAATCGTACAATGACCTTTCATCTAATGACACAAAGTCAGTTTCATCTATGAACAGTTCATATACACTCTTGTTTGCTTCTAACAATGTTTGTCTCTCTTCGGTATGTGGAATTTGTCTTGGATTGAACTTTGAAATATCTAATGTCATAAAATATGAGAAACAAGTGGTTGTAAAAGTCAGATGTCAAAGTTTCTGCTAAGTCGTCAAAATATTCTGTATCTTGCATATGAGAATCTGACGTTTCTGACAACTACATATCTTCTGTCAGAACTTTCTAATTTCATCGGAACAGCATTGTTTGAAACCATAATGAAGTTTGCAACATTTTCACAAACTCTTTGGTCTTTATATTTTCTTTCAACAACTCCAACTTTGTCTGTTTAAGACTCTTCAAAGCATCTGAGTTCAAAACTTTTGTTGTATCTATACTTTGAAGTTCATTGCAAACTATAAGTTTCATATTCTCTATTGAGGAGTTAAACTTGCCACAGATGTTTTCTAAGTTTGTCATATTCGGGTTCGAATAACCTTCTAACAGTTTGCACAAAATATCTGTAAAGAATGTGTTTTACCAGTTCCTTGTTTTCCATTATAATGAGAGCAGTTTCATTTTTAGCACTTGGATGTTGTAAGATGTTTGCAAACCAACATAAGATATACTCATAGACTCTTTCGTTTCCATTGCATATAATTTCTTTGACATGGTCTAACCAAGCTTCTATAATATTTTCTTTCCATTCTACTTGTTCGTATTTATATCCAGTGAAGATAGAATAGAAGTTTGGAGAAGGTGTATAGAACTTTATACCTCGAACTGAAAAATCTTCTAACTTTTGACAATAAGATATCCCAAGCATCTAATATCTTCATGCCAACTTGTACAACTTTTATTTTCTTAAGTTTCTGTCTACATTCTTGTTCAGACACTATTGTTGCTCTTGGTTTGTTAAAGACAACATCCCATTCTTTCATGACATAACATTCTGGGGCAGAGTCAACATAAATGACTAAACGTTTCAAATTCTCGACTGCATTGTTATAGTCTCTAAATGGACACATATTTCTGAATGCTTGGAAGTCATAAAAATCTGAAACATCTATTCTGTACATTTTTATAAAAATAAAAAAAAATATTTTTTATTCTTGACTTTGTTGTTGCATTTGTTGTTTCTTGAGCTATTTGTTGTTGAAGTTGTTCTTGTAATACAATACTTTCACCAGTTGCATCTTCCAATTCGAAACTTTCTGCCGTCATTGACAAATACATAGGACATAAAAGTTTTACAGGAACAAAGTTTGCGTCAACTAATGTCAACGTTATACTTGCCAAAGTGTTTGAGTTCACTAAGGTTGAAAATTCTGCATTCGAATGAACAATAGGCAAACCAGCAGAGAAAGTATTGTTTATACGCATAAGTATCTTTTGGTCATAATAGTTTCTGTCGACATTCGAATAACACTTTGAACCTAAGTTTGAAACAATATATAAGATTGGTGTGCTTAATGTCAATGGAATAGACATTCCTTGTATGACACCTTTTCCTGTTATAGGAAACTGTTGGTAGTAAAAACCAGAAATAAGTTTTGTATTATAGCTCATATCGTTTATAGTAAACTCAGTCGGACATCCAAACATAATGAAACCTGCTCTAGTTGCAGCACATGTTACACCTGTACTTAAAGTATTAAATAAGTCAACAAAACCTGTTGGTGGTATATCTGAGTAAGTATCTTCAAAGGAGTATTTTTTACCATTCACAACAATAAAGTCTTCTGGTGTCAAAAGAGCAAAACAGGCTTTAGTCGTCATTGTGTTTAAGGTTAGTTTACAATATCGTCCTTGAGGACTTTGTAAGTTTGTTGTTATAGAATTATATGACTCGGGGTTTTTAGTCGTAATAGTATAAACCATTATATCTTCTGCCATTTACTTAGCAAATAAATTTTAATGAAATGTTGTGGTCGTCAAATATTTTTATGACGTCTGGGAAACTATACTTTAAGTTCAACGTTTCACCTCCTTTCATAACGTATATCTTGTCAATGACATTATATGAAACACCACAGCAACTAATGTCGGGTTCTATTTCTTTGATGTTTATATCGTCTGCCTCTGTCAAAAGTTTCAATAGTTCTTTCAAAACTTCATGAGGTGCAATGACATATGAGTTCACTTTTACAGGGTTGTGTTCGACCAAGTTTAACATTATACTTAAAGCTTGACAAATCTTCTCCTGAGTTTGAAGTTTGTCTTTCAGTTGTTGGTAGTCGTTTCGAATATCTGCAACAGAACTTAAGTCTCTGCTAACTTCAGGATATGTTGGTTGTTCTTTTACAGGAACAATTGTTATACCATCTTCGTCCTCGTATGGTTTCCCCACTTCAACATCTCTGTCTTTGACATTGACAATAACACTTTGACTGTTTGTTTGAGTTGGTGAATTTAACTTCACATCTGCCACCGCCATTAAACCTTTTGAAAACACTTACGCTTCTATTTTTCGGAAATGACATTTTACTTAGAATAAAAAGATGGACGTATTCGAGTATCTCTTCGAATTGAAGCAGAACAAAGTTCACACACACAAACAATACAAATACATTGACAGAATAGTTCTTTATACAAACAATGGTAAATGTTATAGAATAGCAGTCTTTGCTGAACCAAAATATTTTCATAAAGCAAAGAAAGTTGGTATAACTGAAATGGTGAAAGTTCTTGAAGCAGACAAAAATATAACTTCAAAACTTACAGATATTTCTAAAGGAAAGTTTATAATACAATATTATGTCAAAACTGGCGTACTGTCAATATTTGACGGAGAGAAGTCAGTTCAAGAACAACTTACTGACCTGCTGCCAAAATCTGCTCGATGGAAGCTGTCGTTATGCCAATCTGAGGAGCCCCAGCAGGTTTCATCGAACGAATCTTCAAAAGAGCATCTTCCGTGAAAAGTGCTATTGGTTTTGTAAACTTCTTTGCTTTCAATTCATCTGGACCGTCTCTGTCACCAGTATATTGTATTTGTACAGTACCAACAGTTGAAATACCACCCATAAAGTCTTCTGAGTCAGCAAATGGAATGCCAAGCCAAAAGTTTGAACGGTCTCCATTTGTATTGAGTTTTTTGACCTCCTGTATGAGTCCATACTTTCACATATGGCATAATAGAACTTTGCATTTCAGGGTTAATGGTTGTTGTGAAGTTGTTGTTAAAGTTCATAGCATCTAATGTCAAGTTGTATGACCTCATATCCTCAACTGTAGAATATTCTTCTCTTGGATAATATTTGCCATCTATGTTTATATGATATTTAATACCGGGGTTGTAGAAACAAGAATAGTCATTTATAGTTCGTCTGAACAGTACAAACATAGTATCTGCATGTTTCATTGCAGTTGTTAAAGCAATATCTGTTCTTGCACCTGGGTCAGCACTTTGGTTTCCAACTTCACCTGCAAAGTCTTTGACAGATATTTGGTGTATAGGGAACATAAGTGGAACTGCAATATATTTGGCAGCTAAAGCATTTGAAATATCTGGGTCCAACATATAGACTGCAAGTCTGCTTTCTATTCTCTTGCATTCAAATTTTTCGCATGTAAACTTAACTGGGTCCCAAGCAGTTCCAGCAGCATTGAAATAATAGTTTACTTCATTGTTGAAGTTTGAGAAACCAAAGTCTAAGTCAACTTTGTCTTTGCAAAATTCGGCGAATGACGTTTGATTTGTTCCCTTTACGTCTGTAATAGTGAATGGGTCTTGTGTTGGTGCAATGACTAAGTTATTTTTGCTTGGAGTAAGTTCGATAGAAATTTTTCCTGCCCAGTTTGGCAAGTATCTTAAAAACCTGAAGATGAGGAAAGATGACAAAGGAACTCTAAGTTTCAGTTTTACTTTAGTGGCAGCAGTTCCATCTGAACCAGAAAGGTTAACATAAACTCCTGGAACGTTAGGGTCAAGTCTTCTTATTTTCTCAATATTTGCATACTGGTCTGTTTGTTCTCTAGCTTGTGGTTGTACTGAGTTTCTCAAAGCGAACCATTCATAGTTTGCCCATGTTACTGTTTGAACTAAGTCAGAGTTAGAATATATCTTATATCCCATGAAAACTTCTGGAGCATATTGGTATCCGACATAGAAAATTCCATTGCAACCTTTCTTGTCAGACAACTTGGCAGAAGGTTTTATTTCAATGTCTTGTTCCACGTATAAGAATGAGTTGTCAATAGAAATAATATGAAACCTGTCGCAAGCAATATCTACTGTTGTTGAAGAACCTTCTCCAAACTCACCTACGTTTCCATAAGAAACAGCAGTTGTATATTCGTAAGTTCCAGGAACTATTTCTGACCTTCTAATGGCATTGTCGCATTCGTTATACCATTCGGAAACATTTCCGTTCATGGCATCCAAAACTGTTGGCGTTATATTCTGAGCGGCGTACATTTCATATGGGTAAAAATATAGAATAGTTGGATTTATGTGTCATAATAGAACCCACTCGGACCAAGCTTTACTTTCTTCCTGACTGAGTTTTTAACTCTTCTTTTTCCTTCATTGCCACTACTTTCACTAGATGAAGTTACTTCTTCACTATTTCACTTTGTTCTACTCTTCTTCTTTGGTGTCGCTTTTGGTAACTTGCCCTCTGCTTCAAGTTGTTGCATCTTTGCCTCATGTTCACCTAGTATGTTGTAAATTTCCCATGTCCTTTTTGCCTTTGGGCTCTGGTCGCCCATCTCAGGTAACCTATATCCTAGAAAGATTTTGTCATAGTTTGTATTTGAGTCTTCGCGTATTGTTTGCATGACTCTTTCCTGAGTTTCCGGTTCAAGCTCTTCAAACAGAGCTTGTCCATATGGAATAAGCTCGTTTCCAAATATATGTTTTTGTAGCCATTCTGGTTTTCTTTCCATGTAACCAATAATATCTTTTGTGAATGGGAAAGCTTTTACCTAATGTTTCAGTCTTGCGTCATTTATTTCTGTAGTTGGTTTTATTTTGTCAAGGAACATGTTTTTCAATACTAACATTTCATTTGGTACTGTCCATTTGAGTTTTCTTAAATATTCATCCCTTCTCGGTTCATTGTCTGCAAAGTAAGTTTTTATGACATTTTGCAAACTTTCGTTTGCAAGGTCATGTACAATAGGTTCTCTTCCTTCTCTCTCCCTAACTTTCTTTCTAAACTCTTCACCAAATATACCATCTTTATGGTTCTGTGTAGTTCTTTGAGATAAATGTTCTAGAACGTCAGGTGTTATATTTCCATCAGCCATGTTCATTTCATACTGGTTCAAAATATCTGCATGTTTCATATCTTTCAATGGCATTAAAGCCGCGCTGAAAATACCAGCTATATCTGGTTCACCATTCACTTCCATTGCGTCTACAACTTCTTGGAATTGTGGTTGTAAGTTTATGAACCACCTATCCGGATTAGCTTTATGACCCCATCTCATTGTAGTTCCATAGTCTGCAGAAACAAAAGTAGGTTTGTTTCCATATTGGTTAGGTTCTGAATGAACTTTAAACAATGTTTCATTTCTATATGTTTTGTTGAAATTTAACCTTTTATTTTCACCGAGTTCAGCCAAAGATTGAACATTATATGGTCGTAAGTAAAAAGGATTGTTGTATTTGCGTACATTTTCTTTCAGTACTTCCATTCTATGCTGAATATTTTCATCTGATGTTGGAGTCTTTTGTATGTCGGCGAACATTTTTCGATATTCTTCTACTATGTCAGCCGAATTTTTCTTAGACTCTTGGAAAGATTCCATATTCCCCGCATACACTTGTTGAGGGTCAAGATTTTTCGGCTGTTCCAAATCTTCATCTAGTTCTGTGAAGTTAGTTTCCAAAGGAGGGACTTGTTCGTTTCCTTCAGGCTCTTCTAGCTGTTGTTGCTGAACTATTTCTTCCATGTCTGGTTGTATCTGAACTTCTTCCTGTGGAGTTTCTTGTACCTCATCTGCTGGCATTTCATATATTCCGAGACCGTTTTTAAAAAGTTCCCTATCTAAGTCATCCGGACTCATAAACCTTTCTTCTTTCGTTCCGTCTCTATTTTTTACGCGTTTCATGAAGAGAGTTGAATTATCATTTAGCTCTGACACCAAATATCTCGGAGTAAATTCAGTCATGTCATTTGGATGATATGCTATTAAATCATATCCCTTAGCGAGCTTGTATTTTCCAGGTTTGAAATTATATCCCATTTGGTGCTGAACCATAAAGCTAAATAGGTTCGGGTCAGTATTTCCTTCCTTGAACTTTCTAATAGCTTCTTTATATCTGTCACTAAAGTCAAGAGTATCTGGGTAACCATAGTCTTCCTTAAGCATTTTTAAGAATTCTTGGTTTCCTTGTTCTCTACTTCTTTTATGTCCTTGCTCTGTTTGTGGTTGTTGCTGTGCAGTGTTTTGAACTGTTGGTTGTGGTGCAGTGTTTTGAACTGTTGGTTGTGGTGCAGTGTTTTGAACTGTTGGTTGTTGTGTTGGTTGTTGTGTTGGTTTTGGTGCAGTGTTTTGAACTGTTGGTTTTGGTGCATGCCTGTGTCTGTGTCCATGTGACGATGTAAATGTTTTAGGTAGTCCTGGTGCAGGTGCTTCTCTTGGAGGGTTTGGTGGTATATAAGTTCCACTAGCTAGTATATAAGTTCCACCAGCTGGTATATAAGTTCCACCAGCTGGCACATATGTTCCATCTGCAGCATAATGTCCTACCTGACTTTTCGTTTTTAAGAAAGCATTTACTAGGTCTGTTTTGGTCTGTTGTAACTCTTTTTCTTGACTTTCCACAACAGTTGCTCTAACGGCGTCATAGGCACTTTGAACTGCCTGTCTCGTTGCTGCATCTGTTATTTTCGTCATATTTTGTGCTACTTCTCTTAACTCGTTGTCGAAACCTTCAGACTTCAGTTTCTTTCCAGATGAGAAGTCGTTCACTAGTTTCACCTTACTATGAAGAGCTTCGAAGGCGTTCTTAAAGTCAGCATTCATTAAAGCTTCATTTGAACTGTCTTCATCCGCTTGTATTTTTGTCCTTATTGACCCTATAAGTTGGGCTGCTTTAGCGTTGGCTTGGGCATCTAACCAGTCATTATTAGCTTTTATATATTCTGCGCTTTTCATTGCCTTTTGCATGGCTGCGTCGTTATTTTTACTTTCTTGTGCTAAGTTTTCATACTGTACGGTTTGGTTTTGCAACTGTAAAAGTTTTTCTGCCTTTACATTTGCTTCAACTTCTTTTTTATACTCATCGCTATCCATATATGTCTTCAGGGCTTTTTGTTTTATTTCTTCATCTTTCAGTACTTTATATTGAGTAGTATGGTTTTTCAAATTTATAACATCTTGTTCCATTTTTGCTACTTCTGCTGCTTTTTCTGACACTTTTTTCGCATATTCCTCTGTACTTAGTTCTTTCAGTTGTTCTTCTTTCTTCTTTTTCTCTACGTTTAACTCATTTAGTTTCTTTGTGTGTCTGTCATATTCTAGTTTCTTTTCGTTTTCACTTATTTGTTTCTGTATGTCTATGTTTGACTTTTTGACATCTGTTATTTGATTTTTGAGTGAACTCAAATTCATTTGACTTTGAGGGTTATAAGCTGTTCCGTCTGCAGCTCCACCATAGCCTGCCATTTTCGCTAAAAGTGCCGCTCTTAAACCTCCACTCTGTGCACCAATAACTCGGTTTAAAAGCATAGGGTTGCTTGACATTTGTTGCAACATAGTGGGGTCATTCATCATTTGTTGTTGCAACTGTTGTTGTGGTGTTAGTTTTACTATTGGATGTTTCAATGCTCTCTTCCTCTTACGTATATTCTTACGTAGCTTACGTGGCATTTTAAGTGAAGTTAAAAAGCGGTTTTTGACAGATGTTTATATGACACTTTTTGTTCAGCACAAAAAACTACTCGGTCAAAGTGTTGTCAGTTTTGTAAAATAACCATCCTATCTTGTTTTAAAATGGAGAAAAGGCTTCTCAAAGTATACTTCCTTGGAACGCCCGTAACTTTTCCTGTAGCGACGTTAGACCCTTACTTGTCCGGACAAAGTTATACTAAACATCTTCAGGGCTAGAGGGCACGAAGTGCCTGGAGGCCCCACTACCTTTTTTTTTTTTTTTTTTTTTTTTTTTTTTCATAAATATAACTCTTGATGCAATTCGAATAAATATCTTCTGTATGTGAGTTCACAATTTCTTGTTTCGAGCTCATTTGATTCCTTAACGTCTTTTTAAAAAGTGGCATTTTCTAATTCTTTCACTGAGTTACGTACTATAACACACTTCTATCCCACTACGAATAAAGTTTCATGAAAACTTAATCATATAACACCTATATCTAATGCGGTTTTAATGAAGGTATTGTATAAATAGAATTAACAAAATTAATTATTGAAAAACATCGTATACTAAGATAGGATGAACAATTTTTCTCAATGAAATTGTGATTTTGTGAATCTCAAGTCAATATTGAGATCAAATAAGATTTCAACTTTGGCATATTTCTCTGTAATACTGATTAAACAACACAAAACTTCTTTTTATCGAATACGATAAATGAGAATGATGCTTTGATCGGATCTCGTTTGTTGTAATCTTATCAACGAGATTTTTCAATTTTTTTTTTCGTGTAAAGGAATGAATACACTAAAAGCTGATCTTAGAACAATATTATTGCAGGAGAAAGAGCATCCATTGACACAGGAAATAGAATCATTAATAGAACAATCATTTAATCCTAATTATATTAAACCAGTAAAAACATGGGCTCTAATCCACGATGAAAAGAAGAGATCAAAGCTTATCGCGCTTCTAAAGGGAGGAATGACTATCAAGAAGCTACCAAAACTCGTTACAGGCGTTCTGGAACCTCAGCCTGAATTTGTTCTTACTACAGCAACCTCTGTTATCGATGTAAATCACTGCTTCCCACAAATATCTCCAAGAAGAAAGCAAATGGATGTTACAAGACGCTCCCAAATCATGGAGCAAGGAATATTTGGAAATTCATCAAAATATGCAGGAGTTCAACAACCAAAAACAAACATTATCGAGTTTCAATGCCGAAAATTATTCAATCCATTAGCAATGGAGAGAATTTTACCGACTGCTGAATTAAATATCGCTTTTATCAGAGAAATAGTCAATTGGTGTGATACAAACGCAAACTACTATCCATATATTGACAAAGCTCCTGATTTCGAGAGCAGTCCACGAGGACAAGCTTATCTTTACAAAAGAATCCTGAAAGAAGACCATTTAATGAATAATACGTATGTACAAACCAATCCAAACTCTCCAAGAGTAAGAGAACCTCCTTCTACATCTAGATCTTTAATGTATTCAGTATATAAAGATACATTTTCCCCAGAATCCACAAAAGGCTTCAAACCATCGAATCCTGTTATTCCTCCATTAGGACAATGTCCTTTCAGTCGTTATCCACAAGTAAATGCAGAAGAATACGTATATACTAATGAACAAGTTCAGGAACAGTGTTTAAGCAATCGAACTGCAAGAAGAGCTTTTAGAAACGTATTTAATGCTAAGACACATATCTAATTCTTGTGGTTTTGAAAGGTTAAATTTATTTTGATTTTTTGAGGTTTGTTTTGTCTATTGTTTGCTTAAAAATTATTTTAGAAAACAAAAATATTTTATTTTGCTTTACTACGAATCCAAAAACTTTGATTTATCCTTAAAAATTTGATCAAAATTCTCAATAAAACCTTAATTAGACATGAATATCTGTTTAAAATACCTTATATTCCTGATAATGAGATGTTGTTCTTATTATTTTCTCTTCTAAAATGATATTTACAATCACTTTTGAATTGATTTCGTCATAATTTAAGCTTGAGAGATCATTTTGAAGTTTAGCGATGCCAACTTATTGTATCTATAGTAGATTTCTAATAATATCTATCTGTAAATAATTGAATAAATTGTTTTTATTCGAAAATTAGATTTGTTTAATTTTAATATTATCGTGTTGCATGCTAGGTAGTGTCAATGTGTAAACCTCTCAATTTTATCATCGGGGAAGCAACACAATTCCCTCAAAAATATTGAAAAAATATAGAAAATAAAATGAATTAAGATGTACTTAAAATGAGAAATAGATTATGATATTAGATTTTAGAAAAAACAGACTTTTGATATAACTTTTGAGAATCTCATATAAAAAAAAGCATTTAAAAATAAATTTAAATATCTTATTTATTTTACTATTGTAAATATATTCTGAGATTTTTAGAAAAAAACACTTTTCATAAGTATTCAATATTTGAAAATACGCTCCAAAAAAGAATAGATTCTCTTATATTTGCTTATATAAAAGGAAACTCTCTATCAGATGCGAATGCATGAATTCAGCACCTCTGATAGAGAGTTTCCTCTTATATAAGCGGATCTTTTTCATGAGTTATTGTTAATATAAAAACATAAAAAGCTTCTAATATGAGAAATTAAACCATGCGAGGTGCCAGTCTAGAACTGGCGCTTCGCAGGGTTTAATTTCTCTTGACAAATGACAAAACTTGTTCGCAATTGTGAACCATTGCGAGCAAGTTTGCCAGATATCTGGAAGGAATTGCTCCTTATGATATATGCATTGTAACTGTATATATCATAAAGAGCAATTCCTTCAATTAAACGCAAAAACTTTGGTGCAATCGTTGCTGATTGCACCAAAGTTTTCGAACTTTCCCGAGGGAATTGGAGGGTGAGAGATACATAGTCTATCTATGTACCTCCCACCCTCCAAATCCCACTCTAAATGGGAGAAACTTTGTTCGCATGTTATCTTATTCAAAACAAAGTTTCTCCCATTTAGAGAAGGAATAGGAGCCTACCAGGCACTGATATATAATCAGTGCTTTGTAGGCTCCTATTCCTAATAGAAAGTTCGAAAACTCGGTCGCAATTGCATCTGATTGCGACCGAGTTTTCGAACTTTCCCGATGGAATTGAAGGGTGAGAGGTATATAGTATGCCTATATGCCTCTCACCCTCCAATTCCTTCTCTGAAGCTGGGAAATTTTGTCCAAATGTTAAACTATTCAGACAAAATTTCCCAGCTTCAGAGAAGGAATAGGAGCCTACCAGGCACTGATATATAATCAGTGCTTTGTAGGCTCCTATTCCTAATAAAAATTTGAAAACTTTGGAGCATTTGATTATTGTATTTTGTCAAGAGAAATTCAACCCTGCGAAGTGCCAGTTCTAGACTGGTGCCTCGCAGGGTTTAATTTCTCATATTGGTAGATTTTGATGTTTTTATATTAACAAAAACGAATGAAAAAGATTTGCTTATATAAGAGGAAACTCTCTATCAGAGGTGCTGAATTCAGGCATTCGCATCTGATAGAGAGTTCCTTTTATATAAGCAATATAAGAATCTATTCTTTTTTGGAGCGTATTTTCAAATATTGAATACTTATGAAAAGTGTTTTTCCTAAAAATTTAATATAATGCTTAGCACAATATATAAAATTAAAATATCTATAATTATTTTCTATATCACACTTTTCATTACACCTTGAAAAGTCTTCTCAAACTCTATTTTTAATTATTTTTTAGATATATCTCAAGTGTGATTATTCAAAAACTCATATAGACTATATTTATTTTTTCATTCAAAAAATTATATGAGAATCTCAAATTAACTTTCAAATTTTTTATTTTAAAAACATATTAATAATCATATTTTAAGATACTTTGTCGCCCAAAAATAATCGTACTTCCTCGACGATTAATAGGCTCTCAATTTCTATCGTTGACACTACTTAGCATGCAACAATCGAAGATATTTCATGATTGATAATTCAGATATGTTTGAATTGGACTTTATTTCTTCTCAATTGTTTTTTATCATCACACAATTTTTGTGAGAAATGATTTCGTTCTATATAACCATCGCTACATATTGATATAAATTTGATTCCACTGTGTAAAAATATTGAAACTTTCATAAACTGTAAAATGTTCTGTAAAATAATTCTACTATGATTTGGTTTAGTATATTGAATAACACAATAATGGCTCAGCAGCCAAAATTGAATACTATCTCAATTCTGAACAATCATAAAAAGTTATAAAATTCACATCATTTCTTCAGACTTGGTTGCAGATTGAATGATTTCTTCAAAAAGAAGTCTATTATTAAACGCGTATTAGGTGTCATTGCCTTCTTGGCAACTGTTGTTGGTCTTGCAGGCCTCACAGTTTGGTACATCAGATGGGCAAAGAACCTAAACCAAGTTAGCAAAGACTTGAGAACCAAGACATACACAGAACTTTTCAATATTGTTGCCTCTTGCTGTTTCTTCTGCATGGCTGGCTGTGCTGCGTGGGTTGTTTTGTTCATTTTCTGGAATTTTGAATGCTGCAAATGTCTTGGAATTATTTTCTTCTGGGCAGCAATGGGTATTTGCTTAGCAGTTCTCGGATTTGCCATTTCTCTAGCAATTAAGGTCAAAGGAAAGTATTATTGCACAAATGCAGTTATTTGGGGTGATGATAATATCAATTGCAGAGGCTCATTTGTTCCAAATGTTGCATTGCTCTCTACTTTAGGTTTCGGTCTCATCTTAGATCTTATTATGAAATGCGATTAAATTGTACTATTCCAATTACTAAAAATCATTTTTATTTCTTATTTTAAAGATCTTCAGTTCTTGATTTACTTAATTTTTTATTTTTTATTACAAATATTCTTTAATTGAATCTCTATTTGGGATATTGTAAAATTTCAGAACGAACAACATCTTGGAAAGTAAGAGAAACAAAACGAATGTCAAAAAAATAAAAATTTTTAAATAGACTTGGTAATCATATATTTACATCTATGATTCATCATAGGCATAAACACGTAGAAAGATTTTTTTCAAGCAGCATCAAATATTGCAATATTAAAGTAATCGAAATGTTAAATAAAAGGTAATGCTCTGGTAAAAATACTTTCTGTTAATGTGCTGTAACTTTAAATAGTATGTATCTAGTTCAACGTTCTGTATTGTCTGTATAAAATCGAGAATTGAATACAAATTGAACAATATATGTATGAATTCAGGTAAAAGTAATTGCATTGAGTATTCCAACCATTCACTTAAGTTCGAGTTAGAGACAGCTATAAAATTTTTCCGAGACAAGTTAGATTTTCCATAAAATCTACGTAAACATCAGAAAAATATCCGTTAAAAAAATTTTTATCCGATGAGAGGCTGCATAACTCCCGAAATTAATATGCACCATGGCGGCCTATTTGAAACAGAAGTAAGTAGACCTATGACTCCTATTCATTACGTTAGCGAAATCGGAGATTTACCTGAAGTATTTACTCTTCCAAAAACAACACGTAATCATGCTAAAAAATTAGTACCAAAACAAACAGGATTAAGGTTTGCACCTAAAAACGTCGTTTCTCTTGATATCGAATCAATTCCAAAATCTTGCCCAACTTCTGCACGTCGTCCGAAGTCAGTAATGACAAAACAACCTTTCAAATCATTTGGAAGATCTCCCTCAAGGCCTCAATCTCGCCTCCCAACAACTAACGAAATCAAAAATCTTCGAAAACAAGTAGAATCTAATCAACCACGTGTTATTCATTGGGGAAGTTCTACAGATCAGATGCCGTATTACAATAATCTTAATATAGAAGTCGAACCTGAAGAACCAAACCCTGATAATATTATCAAAGATCAGGAAGAAATAGATATTTCTAGACCATTGCAACCAGTTGGTTTAATATCAAATACAGCTTCTATCATGGATTATTGCGGAATTCCTAGTTCATTGACTTTCATTCGTTAACTTCTGATATCAATTCAATTATCATTTCTTTGTTTGTATAAATCAATTGCGTTTTCGTAATTACCAATTTTTTTTAACTTCCTTCTTTTTATTGGAATATAAATTTGAAATTCCTTCCAAATTCATACCAACTATACTTTTAAACGCAAATAATTTTGATTATTATTTTATTCTTATAATTGATTGGTAAAATAAGTAATATTATTTTAAAACAATGGCAATTGATAAAATGTTAGGATAACATCTTGTGTATTTGGTTCACTAGATCCAATATTAATTGCATTTCTTGTTCCTTGAGAAAATTCTAATAACATTTGATCTGTGATTTCTTTTGGAACCCATTTTGGTCTAGACCCATCACCTTTTGCATATTTCTCTTTTAAGAAATATCGTCTTTGAGCAATCAGTCTTTGAATCTTTATTTTGTCTTTTTGAATTTTCTTGCAAAGATTATCGACTATGCCATGAGGAAGTTTTGATTTGATATCTGTACCAAATATGATCTTACAAACTTCTCTTTCTTTCTCAATATCAAGTTTATTAAGGTTCAATGAATCATCAGCTTTGTTTTTTGTTGAGTGTAAAATGTTTTCTATTTGATTTTCAGCAGATTTTGCGATATGATTTAGGCAGTTAACACAATCATCAACTTCCTTCTGGGCAGTATTTCGATCAATTTGTTTATCATATTTCATTATTTCCATCTTTTTCTTGAAATTACATATGACACTTTTCTTTAGTTCATTGTATTTCTCTAAAATGTTAATAATGCATATCATTCTAACCACTGCTAAAGCATTTGTGTTAGCTTCCGAACCAGGGAATGTAGGTTTATATAATTTTTGAACTGTAAGATTTCCAAACCAGGCATTTGGGAAATTATCTGATTTTGTAAATGTATCTATGTTATCAGTTACAGGAGTTAATTGTAGACTAGGCAATTCATCTGTAAAGCACTTGGAAAGATCACTACTTGCAATATCTAGTGAAAAATTCTCGCCGACATCTTCTTCTTCCATTAAACAATAAAAATTTCAAAATGCATCAAATTTGAGAAGTTTACAAGAAGCAAAAAATATAATAAAATTTAATGATCTTTTGATTAAGCATTAGAACAATTAGATCTTCATCAAAATACAAAAAAATCTACATTGATTAAAATCATATTCAATTGATTTTTCTAATATTAAACCCGTCATGAAATGATATAATGATGTTTTAATGTAATACTCATTTAAATGGAATTATTTTGTTTTTTGTAAAGATTATTGAATTCGAAATTTTGATTGGGAAAATATTGATTCCATATATTCATTATGAAGTTATTAATAGAAAAAATCAATTATTTTTGATATGCATTAATCTAATTTTCTTAAATCAGTTTCTCGAAATCAAATTTTTTGTTAAGGATACCCTTACATTGCGTAGTTAGAAAGAAAATATGATATTGTCATGATTGCTAAAGTTTTAGGCTCCAGAAATGAATATACATCAAACTGAAACAATTGATAAATTGAATGAACTTTTGAGAGGTTCTCAAATAAAAAAAATTATCTAATTTTTTACAATATTACTATTATTTTATCCACATATGTATATATAGTAATTTGAGAAAACTTTTAGGAAAAAATAAGTTTAATAAAAATCTGAATTTTACTTGTTGTGGGATTGTTATTAATTGACACTCCAGACGTATTACTAATAGTTATGCGTATGCAATTAAAGTATTTCTGATGGACAAAATGTGAGATTTATATCAGATAATTCATTTCTACTATTAAGTTATTCATTTATGAGTTTGCACTTATTCGCACTAAATAAATAACTATTAAAAATTGTTTTAATTAATTGACACCATATAATAGAGTGAATTTTGTTTGATCAAACAACAATAGATGATAGATATAAAGCCAAGAAACTTGCTATTAATATGCTCTACTTGTTATTTCAATGTAAGTATGATATTTTCTAAATGTTTCGTTCAGATAACTTAGATATATTAGTCAAAATTTGAAATTTTAATAGCACATATATTAAAATATTATTATTCATAAAAGATTAATGAGTAAAAAAAATCAATCAAATTATAAAAATACAACATTTAGAAGAATTCTTATTATCCTTCAAAAGTCAGTATTCTGCTGTAATTTTCTACAACATTGTAGTTATTGCACTTTGTCTATGGATTTGTATATATGTTATATATAAATTATATATCTAAACTGCCATAAGTGCAATTTTTAATATAAATTGTTTATTTCTTTAACAATTTCATATGAAATATGCTTTTTTAAGCGTATCAAAGCTGTGTTCTTAATGTGCATGGATATATCAAGAAAAATGTCGAAAAAAAATGTGAATTCACAAATTCACTGAATTTTCACGTTTTTTGAATTTTGCTACAGCACTAATATTAAATAATACTAAAATCTTCTGTCTTTGTAAAGAATAAATTCTGACAAAAAGTGCTCGTTTAAATTTAATGATCATCTGTATGACTAAGTGGTAAAAAGTGTTTTACCAAAAAAGGGTTACATGCTTAGTCTATTTTTCTGACAGGATACTCTAGATTTACATGATCTCTATTTCATATCTCCGTTTTTAGAGTTCTTCGACAGATTTTATGATAGAAAACCAAGATTAACAAATTTCCGGTATGTTAATGAAGAAATCTGCAGCTACCCTCAATATTATTTCAATAATCAGTATCGTTTCTCTTACAATTTATTTTTTTTCAATAATTTAACAAGAAATAACAATACACACTTGGTTTTACGTATAAAAGCTAAGTGTCGAACTTAATCAACTTTACTTACTTAGCAAATGAATATTTTGTGGTTGCGAGTTCTGAATGCTGAAGTTTTAGATTTCTCTATAAATGATATATTGCACTTACAATGTTGTTCCAGCCTATCGCATAAATCATAGAAAATCCAAAAAAAAATAATAAAAGAAAATTCATGTCATGAAGTTCAAAAAATACCGTGTAACATTAAAATTTGTTATGCATAATACATTTTAGCTATTATTGATTTTTTTTTTTAATTTTCGAGAAATTGAATGGTGAGTCCGATAGAGAAATTTTTAAAAAATCCTAGTGCCTCATAGAAGTAATTTCCCTCGTCTCCCATACTTCCAAATGTATGCATATGACATAAACTTTTATGCATTACACAAGTGGCCAATAATATCTATAGAGTAAAAAATTAGAAATTTAATTTTTTATATGATAGTTATATTTCAGATTTGCGAGCGTAACTTTTTTCTCCATGGCATACTTGTTTTAAGAGCAAATGATCAAAATCGTCCTTCAATTATTGAAGGAGCTGATATCTTTTGAAAATTGAATTGAAAGGGTATTCAATTTTCAAATTTCCTCTCAATTTTGGAAACATATCAACTCTATGAATTAACAATTATGTGCCTTCACAGTTTATCAGTCATATAAGGTGCTTATAAAGAAAAAAGTTACGCTCGCAAAATATGTTTTTATATAGATTTCACATAAAATAATTAGGGTCATTATTGATTTTGTAATTTAATCGTCGTCGTTATCGATTTTGTAATTTAATCGTTATCGTCTTTTTCTAAACGTGCATTTTTTGCTTTCGGAGCTATTGAACATACATTGGCCCTTACCAGCAATTGAAAACTATTTTTCATTATCAACAATTACATTACTCCGAGTTATTCATCAATCAATGAAAATCGATATATAGTCCATACTTCAATTTACAATATTGGCAAGTCCAATTTCACTTGGCATATTTAACTCATATAGAAAAACCAGTTGGAATCGGCAAAATTATCTTTAATTCCATACATAAGAAAAAAAAATTATAAAGTTCTTCAATAATAGCAAACTAATAGTTTAAATAGATTTACAAGTATCGCCCATCTACTTTTGATATAATTCACATATTAAATGTAGAAAACTGGTTTAAAATAAATATTTCAAAAGTTCGAAAACGATTTATGAAAAAATAATGTGATGACATTTACTAAATTTGCTCTGTATTAAAGTATCGATGATAGAAAGAGCATATTTTGTAAATATTTCAAAAATATTAAGGACTTCGACTTTAGCATCACATAAATATGTTATTTTCTATATTAAAACGTAATTTTGGTGGTCTTAGAATAGAAAAATATGCAATATTCGTGGAGATAATGAGGGTTCTTAAACATGTTCTTAAAAATAAATAAAATAATACAAATCTTTATTCAATCTTTTGATATTGTTGGTCCTCTCTTTGTGAAAATACTTAACTTCAAAGAGTATTATGTTTTACCTAGTGAGACCTTAAGTTTGCAAAAACATAATAAAAGTAAAATAAAAAAGATCGATTTATCACAAAACTTTGAGTATTATAGGATTTAATATATTTTCTTAGTAGATTATATGATTTAGTTTCTTAAAATCTAAAGTATTTCTTGAGGAAAATATAAATTGAAATTCAAAAAGTAAAAAAAATGTAAACAAATCAAATTTTAAATGGACCAAATGTTGATTTTTCATTCGTTTTCTCATTATCGAAAAAAATTTGGAAAGCTAAGAAGTCAATAACAAGTTATATAATACAACAAAACCCACATCGGATATGTTTTCATCAAATAGTCTCCTAGATTTGTTATGAAATTAAAATATCATGATATTTTAAGGGCTTTTGATTTCAATATTAGAATTATTCAGTTATGTCGTGCTAATATCAATTGCTTTATACAATTAATCGTTTACAAGCTGCAAAAATCGAACAATAATTTGACTTTGTAAAAAAAGTGCGTCATTTTTATTCGTTATACTTACAAAATGTAAACATTACGAGAAACATTTACATTTGTAAATGTAACAAGTAAAGTTGTATCGCATAATTTGACTTTGTAAAAAAAGTGCGTCATTTTTATTCGTTATACTTACAAAATGTAAACATTACGAGAAACATTTACATTTGTAAATGTAACAAGTAAAGTTGTATCGCATAATTTGACTTTGTAAAAAAAGTGCGTCATTTTTATTCGTTATACTTACAAAATGTAAACATTACGAGAAACATTTACATTTGTAAATGTAACAAGTAAATACATCAGATTTAAATTGTAAATGTAGTTTATCTCTCTCATCTCCTTTTTAAAAGGTATTACATACATACGAACGCATGGGTCACTCAATAATTAGCGTGATAATAATTGAGGATAGACTGTAATCGTAATTTTATTTTTGGACTTATATTTCGACATTTTGAAGTCGCTTGAAAGTCTTGCAAATGATTAAATTTGGAAAATTTGACCTAAGTCTGCATTATTTTGATGACTTAAACAATTCTATAAATCTGTTTTCCTAAAAATTTAAAAAGATATAATTTCAATTTCCCTAAATTTATGTAATTCATATATCACCAAAATATTTGGACTGCATTTCGTTTGTCTGCACCTAATTAAAGTCTAAATACCAATTAATTTTGGAGTTGCATTGCTTTTAATGTAAAAATGCACGTTTAGAAAAAGACGATAACGATTAAATTACAAAATCGATAACGACGACGATTAAATTACAAAATCGATAACCTCTCAAATAATTATGTAATTTCTAAAAAGAATATTTTTGTTCTTGAATATTAAAGTGTATTGTAGTTTAAAAAGTTTTAAATATGTTGCTAAAATTTCAGGTTTATAGCTCATGTCTAGCATGACTTCTTCGTATGCGCAAAAAATCTGACACGTAAGGGTATCCTTAATGATAAATTAAAAGATGGCTTAATACATCGTTTTCATAGAACTATATTAAATGCCTTATTTGATATTGCTATTTTCAAGGTAACTGTCATTACCCATTAAATTCCATTAAAAAATTTAACGAATAGTTTTGACAAGAAACTTGACAAAACCAACAGAAAAAAATTTGTTAGCATTACTCTTTTATATTATATATTGTTATGATACAAGGAGTGTTTTTGCGCGGACTATGTTGTAAACAGAAATTCATCAAAAGTGACACCTCAGAAAAGCTAAAATATTGAATTTTTGGAACTTTTGATAGAGCACGTTTTTAAATATTAATTCAAGTAAATGTATATTTTGTAAAAATTCTTTTTAATAAAAAAATAAAATTTTGAAGAAGAACACAAAATCTTCTGAAAAATAATATCACATAAACTCATATTATTTTCTAATATATAACTATTTTATATAAAAATCAAATTCAATGATCTTAAAAGCGAATGATAAACCTCAAAATTTACGAATATAATGAGTGGGAATATAATGCTTATCTATCATAAAACCATATGAAATATCAATTTTTGCTTTACGCCTAATTTTTTGACGACAATTAGCAAAAAATGTTAAATGTTAACACTCAGTCCATTTGAATATGAAAAATAAAATTGACTTTGATTAAATGTTTTTATTTATCATGCAATTCTTCTTGCGACCAAAGATTTGAATAAAATTTCAAAAAATAAGATAGCTTAAAAAATAATATACGGTAGTGTTTACTAATAGATGAATAGTATATAAATTCTATTAAAATGGATTTGATCCAAAAAAATATAAAACCAAAAATAATTGTTATAATTTAAATGAAGAAGTAATTTAAAACGATTTTATTTATGATCAAATTTTATATATTTTTTTGGATCAAATCCATTTTAATAGAATTTATATACTATTCATCTATTAGTAAACACTACCGTATATTATTTTTTAAAGCTATCTTATTTTTTGAAATTTTATTCAAATCTTTGGTCGCAAGAAGAATTGCATGATAAATAAAAACATTTAATCAAAGTCAATTTTATTTTTCATATTCAAATGGACTGAGTGTTAACATTTAACATTTTTTGCTAATTGTCGTCAAAAATTAGGCGTAAAGCAAAAATTGATATTTCATATGGTTTTATGATAGATAAGCATTATATTCCCACTCATTATATTCGTAAATTTTGAGGTTTATCATTCGCTTTTAAGATCATTGAATTTGATTTTTATATAAAATAGTTATATATTAGAAAATAATATGAGTTTATGTGATATTATTTTTCAGAAGATTTCATTCTATATGCCTATGAAAAGTACTCTCAAAACTAACTTTTTCCTAATTATAATTAAATCTAGAATATTGTATTATGCTTAGTATTATTTCATTTTTCTCATTCAATTTAGAATTTACAAATGTCAAAAAATTGAGAGCTGTCACTTTTGATGAATTTCTGTTTATTACAACTATAGTGAGATTGGTCAATTCAATTGTACTGAAATGGTGAGGTTATTTTCAAAGTTTTCTAAGAAAATTTTGTATCCCGATAATTTAAAATTTATCTTTCAGTATAATAAATTTCCTTCCTGAAATAATGAAAAATAATTATCAAATAACGATTGGCCGACGGTTATTTTGAATACATCTGAATACTGAAAAAATTCGACTTCATTTTTCACTAAAACTCAATGAAGATCTTGATCATTGATGGTGCAAAGGAATTCATTTCTTCCAAGGGCAAGCTTAATGAAGCTCTTGTTGAGTACGCAGTAAAATCTCTCAAAGAAAAGGGACATGAAGTTCAAGTTACAAAAGCAGATTCAAATTACAACTGCGAAGAAGAAGTAAAGAAGATTGTCTGGACAGATGTTCTCCTTTGGCAGTTCCCAATCTGGTGGTTTGGAACACCATGGCATGTCAAGAAATATAGGGTGTCCAAAGGTGCGTTTAGCACAGCGCTCTATATGAGACTATTAAAGGAGATATATGCTGATTATAAATATATAATAAAAAATATGAATATATGTATATGATGAGTATGTTGTATTTTGGCGCCATGCCGGGATATAAAATGAATTTTGAGACAAGAGGCGGTTTCGCGGGAAATTTTGGCGGGATTTTTTTTCATTTTTTTAATGAATCATAAAGAAAACATCCTCGCTCTTGCAAAAAAATGCAAAGACTGTAAAAAAATCTACGAGACATTGGTAAAATGCTTCGGTATGGATGCTCCTAGCTATTCCACTGTAACGTATCATGTTAGGATGTATCACTTCATGAACAAAAAGGCGCCCATCATAAAAATTGACAAAAAATCGCCGGATCAAAGAAAAATCAAAGCAATTCTTCAAGCGCTAGATGAAGACCCAAGAGCATCACTCAGAAGGATAGAGGAGATGACAACGATACCACGTACAACAGTCAGTTATTATCTGCACAATTATTTGAACTACAAAACTAGCGTATACACGTTGGTTCCGCACAACCTTAATTCAGTTCAAAAAAAATCTAGAGTCCAATCTTCGAAAGAGCTCCTCTCTATATTGGGTGCGTATCAATCCAAGAAGTTTCGCTTTTTAGTAACAGGGGACGAGTCTTGGTTTCAATATGCAACAGAAGCCAAAATCATGTGGATCCCGAAGATGAAAATCCGCAAACATTCCCGAAGAAAAAAATTGACACAGCCAATGATGATGTTGTCGGTTTTTTTGGGGTGTGAATGGCATCATCGCAATTGATATTCTTCAAAAACCTAATACGATGAATGCTCAGTATCTAATTGACAATGTTCTTACTCAAATTATCAATTCTGATGAGTTTGAGAAATCCAAACAACAAAAACAAAAGTTTGCAATTCATTTTGATAATTCAAGAGTTCACAAAAGTCATAAGGTAATGAATTACTTGTTGGAAAACAATGTCAAAGTTGTTCCAAACCCAATTTATTCACCTGATATTGCACCCTCTGACTTTTATTTATTCGGCACGCTAAAAAAGAGAGCTGAAGGACGCGAATTCGCGAGTCCAGATGATCTTGAAAATTTTGTAAGAGAGCAATTTGAGCAATTTTCTCATGATGATTTAAAGCGTGTCTTTGAAGCCTGGATCGATCGCTGCGAACGCGTGATTGAATCCAATGGTGATTATATTTAAATAAACTTTATATATATCTAACTTGTTTATTTCTATTCGCAGTATTCAGGTTTGTGCTAAACACACCTTTGGACACCCTATATCTTGATGAAGTTTTCTTCGTTGCTCATGGTACAATTTGGTCTGGTGATGGCCGCTCAAGAAAGGATCCATCAAAGAAGTACGGTGATGGCGGCCTCTGCCCCAACAAGAAGTTCATGCTTTCATTCACATGGAATGCTCCTGTTGAATCATTAACAGATCCAAATCAGTTCTTCAAAGGATTAGGAGCAGATAGTGTTCATGGCCCAATTATTAGATCCCATGAATTCTGTGGAATGAAGCAAATTCCATCATTCCAATGCAATGATGTTATCAAGAACCCAGACTTCGATTCTTACATTAAGAATTATGAAGCTCACCTTACACAGTATTTTGGAAAGCAATAAATCATAAAAATTATAAAGATAATTTATTTATTCTATTCATTTTTTACAGTTTTCTGTAATAATTATGAAACATTTTTGCTTATATGTAAAAGTTAATATAATAACTCAAGCCTCCTATGAGGTAACATCATTTTATGATTTTTAAATTTATATTACTTTATGATGGATTTAAAAATAAAATAGTAAAAATATGATAGTTAGTATACATATCAAGTGTACGGAGGCACTGCGCGCCACCTTACCCCTGATATGTGAATTTGACACTTTATGAAACCGTTAACGTATATTTTACAACACAAACGACAACACTAACTTAACCTTAAATATTTATAAAACCGCCAACCACTTCACCTCACTAATGAAAAAATAAACGTTTTCACTAACGAACTCACTACTGTAAAAATAAACGTTCTCACTTACAAAAGTATTGCAACTCTTCCCATTGCTGTGCTTCACACAATAGTTCATATTCTTCAGTATCGCTGCTGTCGCTCCAATCGTCAGAGTCAAAGTCACTGTCAAAATAAATGTTAGTAAGTTTTGACAAAGCTAATGAAACACGTTTACCGTTTGTATCGTATGCTTGTATAAACTTTCCATTCTTCATTCCTTCATAAACGCTCAAACTAACTTTACCCTTTCTCCCTCGTATCTGATAGAATGTATTTTCACGAGGAACGAAGAACAAATTCTTGAACTCATGACCGTTGTAGTTTGTTATCTCAATAGTTTTCGTCATTTATATAAAAATAAAATAAAAAATAAAATAAAAAAATAAAATAAAAAAATAAACTTAAAATTAATGATATCACCACCCTCACACGTATGAAAACATAGCGCAAAAATAAATTTAGGTGAAGTGGTGAAATCTCACCTCTTTTTTCACCTCTTTTTTCACCTCATGAATTCATTGCTTTATAACTCTCTTCCTTGGTTTCTTTTTAGTTGCTTTCTTCACGTCTGTCTCCAACTTGACTGTCTTTCTTCTTCGTCCGTAATGATACCAGTTACTTCCACCAGTCAATGGGTCAAATGGTCTTTCGTAAGGGTTTCCATACATTCCATAGGGACCATACGGAAGAACTGCTGGTGGAGGAAGAGTTCCATCGACTCTATTTAAATGCATTGTTTCACCTTTCATCTGGTCATTAAAGTCTTTTGCATGTTTTGCAAACTCATCGTCCTTTCCTAAAGCATTTTCCGACTCAGTCGCAACCAAATTGGATGCTTTATTTATGAGCCCTATTTTATTTAATCTTAACTTCTTTGCAACCCAGCCTCCAATCTTCCCTTTATTTGCATCTAATGTCTTCGAAACCCTTCCTCACTCATTTTATTTACTGCGTCATAAGCTCCAAGTGCTTTTGCTCCAAATGCTAATGCTTTTGTTCCCATTGCGCCTAAAGCTGCCCAAGCTACCATTTACACCCATATTAAAATCATCTCTCTTCAATATTATTCATAAAAGTTCTCGTTACTGGAGAAAGTCAATGAAACATAAACATTCTCACGGGCTTCGCCCTCACCGCTTTGCGGTCTATCTAACTTCTTTCTTATCTCATCTATTCGCTTCAAAATGTCTGAACAATTGCTAACATCTTCTACAACAGTTATTTCATCATGACTGACCTTCAAGAACAAGCTCATTTAATATGCAATTAAAATCATCTCAATAATGAGTCCATCCTTTCCATCTTTAGGTAGCACAACATCTTTCATTGAAGAAGGTTCGACAAGTCTTATGTTAAACTTACTGACAAAGTTTGTTATACTATAATGCTTCGGTGGCGAATACATGTAGTTTGAAAGACATAATATAGATTCTTCAGCAAATTCACTTATACTGGATTTTATAACAATGTTCTCACGAGACCAAATACCACCAATTGACAATCTTGTAAGCAATCCTGCTGAACCTTCTACTGTAAACATCGATGGTAACATTCCACGAAGGTCATCTATTGACATCGTTGAGTCACTGAATTTAAATATTTTCTTAAAGCAATCGTCATTATCTAACCATGCAATAGCTTTGAAGTTTTCATTCGAATATACATCTGCTTCATTAAATGTAAATCCTGACTTCTTTGCAGAGATGACTTTAAAATCTATTGAGTTTGTTTCAAAATTATATACTATGGTAACTTCTGAAGGTAATGGGTGTCCTTCCGCAGTCAGTTGTTCTCTCAGTACCGTTTGAAGCTTTGTGTTAAAAACTTTCATGTCATCTCCTGTGTCTAGGTTCACATACACAGCAATGGGAAAACTATCTTGCTTCTTTGTTTCATCATTATACCTCAAAACATTAAAGTTCTTCAATAATATTGTTCTTCCTGCTGGAATACTTCGAACCTGTCTGATTTCAATAGCTTTCTCACCTCCTACATACTCTACCCAGTGTCTTGGATATTCATAAGTATACTGACTTTCTTGAATTTTGGTTGGTTTCATCATAACGTGTTCATAGTATATCTTTATACTCTTGTCAGTTAGACTCGGTGCTATGTTCTGAATATTTCTGACTTGCATTTTTAATGGAGATAAAATGAAGCATTTAATACATGACGTAGATGAAGACATGAATGAAAGCAGTGAAAAGCTCAACAGTTCTCTCATTCTTCCTTTCAGTAAGGACTATGAGTTCTGTTCAAATGGTGTTTATTTCTATTGTGGAAAGATGGGGTCAGGTAAGACATTTAACCTCATTCGTCATATACTCATAACAGAGCGTTTAGGTCAAGAACACGCTAAAGGCGTGTTGAGCTCCGAAGGAGCGAATTCATATTATGACCAAATCATTATATCAGCAACTTCAGACTCTATGGACTCAACAGCGAAAACATTTATGTCAAAAGTTCAAGCCTCTGTCGTTAAAGTTCCAGATAGCGAACTCATTGAATTTCTTCAACGTTACATTCGACGTAAGAGGAAATATTATGCCATCGTTGAATTTATACAGTCAGGAATGCAAAAGACTTCTGAGGAGATGGAAAGAATTATTGACAAACACCACTTACGTCAGTACTCAGGAGTTTACGATATGAAACGACTTACAAACTACATTCTGTCAAAACTTTCAAAATACCCCTTCAAAAAGTATCCTTCAAATACTCTGCTCGTTTGCGACGACTTCGCCGGAAAAGGTTTAGTGTCAAAGCCTGACTCACCATTAGCTAACATCATTACTAAAGTCAGACATTACCACTTAACTGTAGCAATACTTATGCAAACATGGCGTTTTCTTGCTTTAAACATAAAACGTCTCATAACTGACTTCGTTTATCTTTCAAGGTTTCTCACGCTATGATATTGAACTCATTTGGAAACAGTCAGGTATAACATTACCTTTTGAAGAAATTTGGGAAGCATATAAGTCTCTCATCTCTTCCTCGTTCATACCTTGAGATTCATATCATGACTAATACCATTAAAGTCAAAAATATTCCATGGGAACGACCAACATTGTTTTAAAGTTTAACCTTCAATTGACTGATGGTAAACAAATTCCATGCATCTCTGTCGCCATTTCTGTTAATATTTTTGCTGTCATTCATATCATCCACTTCCCCATCCGTTAACTTTTGAGGATATGCGTTAGAATAGCTGTTCTTAAATGAAGGCTTTTCACCTTTGAGAGCATAAACTCTATAACTTTCTGCATACTTTATGTTTTGAACCTCCTGAGCCATCATTGAATAAATTTTATAGGCTTCCACCCTTTGTTCATGTTCCTGCTTCTTCCCTTAGCTCTTTTGTTCAGTAGTTCTACATCTTTATACACTGCACCTGTCTCAGTGAATTCAACAATATTTTCATTCGTTAGCTTTACATTCAAACCCTTGTCGAGTATATTGTTCATTTCATACATATAAAAGGTTTTTTATTCTATATGAAATGAGAAGCAAATCCATCTTAGCTGGTGCCGTTAATGTTCCAATTGAACCAACATCAAATGTTGACTCACGAACGACAAACAATATTGTCATAAAGAACTATAGTTCAGAGTGTTTGAAAGAAAAAGAACCAGAACTGAAATCCGTGAATTTAAACTCAGCTTCAAACGCTAACGCTACATCAGATGTTAAGTTAGAGTATCCACCACTGGACCAAATTCTTTCAAGAGAAGCCAACGACAACCCTTACACAAATGTTCAAACAAATCCTTCAGATAACGTAGACCATTACCTTCTTCAGTTATACCAAACAATTTTACTCAAAGACGATAAGAAGCTTTTGATAAATCTTATAAGTAAGAACCAAATAATTCTAACAAAGGAGGACCTTGAAAATGTTATATCACGAATAACAGGGAAACAATGTGTCATTGACTATCTCGACCCTGAAATCGAATGCTGTGGTCAAACGCCACCATTCATGAAAATAGGTAACATCCGCATCATTGAAATACCAGGTACTCCAGGAGTTGAGTTTAAGTATAAATATTCGAATGAATATACAAAACTTTCAACAGAATATAAATTATGTTTGAAATATGTTTTAGTAAATTAAAGCAACTTATAGTATCTATCCAAAACTTCTTCAACAGTATCGAACTCATCTTCATAATGCAAACCTAATCTTATTGACTTGGTGCAGTTTTCACTAACACAATATAGCGCTTTGCGCTCGGCGCCTTTGACGCCTTTTTCTGTTCTCTTGACTGACATAACTAACTCATTTGTTTCATCAAACAGCAATAACCAAAGTTCATGACCTAATACATAACATTCATACTTTATATTTTTAGCTCTGAGTTCTCTTGTAAGCTGTTGCATTTAATATTTTCTAAAAAGTCAACTTCAACAGTCATTCGCACTGGTGCCTTCAGTTCTACAGGCTCGCCCTGAAAGTCAACAAGTCTGAATTGCATGTCTTTCAAATTATGAGGACTAATGCGAACCCATTTACCTAAATGAGTTGCTATGACAGGAACGTTTGGAATGAACATTGAATTGACTGCATAACAGAAGGATTTATATTCTACTGAACCTTTACTATTAACTCCTGAAATACCTGTGACATTAGCTATTTTTGACTCAACGTATAAACAATTACCATAACATACGTATGGAACAGATTTCATCTCAATCGTTTTGTCAACACTTTTCAAAGGAAATGTCATATGGTATGCTCCCAGAAGCAATTGAACTCTATGACTCATTCGTGTTATCTTAAACTCCTTCGCATAACTGAACTTCAAAACTCCTGCAATAAGTTTAACATTCATTAAGTTTTCTTCGTTCTCCTTGTTTATTGTAGTATTTATGAGCGCATTTAACACTCCAGCTAATGTTTCCATCTTATATTCTACATTATTGTGAAATCTTATTTCATGCTTCTTTCCATCTATTTCAAGCTCCATGAAATCTGTTTCATCTGTTATAACGAATGAAGCGATAGTATTGAAGTCAACAACTCTGAATGCAAGTGGCTCATTCTGTAGACCTAAGTTTGTTTGTAGCTTTACTGTCCCGTATTCGTTTGGGTCTGTACTTTGCAAATAGAACAACATTTTATTCTCATTAAAATATGAGTATTGCTGCATATGCGTATGAAGCTGACAGAGCTAAACGTTTATATTTTGGTCAATACTCTCTCACACTTACTGACAAATATATTGTTATTTCTGATGGAAATACCGAGAAATACATAACATGGAAGGACTATGAAAAGTTTGACCCTATTTTAACTCCATGTACAATGCCATTCATTGTAAATGGTGAAGTTGTCATGAAGAACGACACAACAGTATATAAGTCTGTTCATGAAGCGTTAGAATATATGTTGAATTATAATCCCGAAAGATTTGACCCAAGCACTACGTCATGTACAATGCCTTTTATTAAGGATGGTGAAATCGTAAGAGTTCCGGATTCAACGGTTTATACTGCTGTTCAAAACAGTTTACAAAACATTTTAGCGAATATCTTTAATTCAGAAACTACAGAAATAAAATTACCATATATAACAGATGCTAAAGAAATTAAATCAAAAACGACAACATTATTTACGTCACTTAATGATTTAATGACTTATATCATTAATATTCCTGCACCAACTACAGCATTTGATCCAAACTCGACGGTTTGCAGTGTACCTTTCATAAAGGACAGTTCATTAATTGTTTTAAGGGATTCAACAGTTAATGAATCATTAAAGGCGTCATTAATGAAAATCATTGATTTTAACTCATTCACGAATACATATAATTCATTCATTAATGTTTCATATGCTTCTAAAGAAGGTGAGCCAAAAACTATCGATAAAGCGGTGTATGAAATAAAAGCATCAACGACGAAATTGAATTCGTTAACTTTTGACGGTGATAGTTTCGTTAATGACATAACATCGGGGAAAACAATTTTAACGAAAGAATATTTAAAATCTCATGTTAGTGAGTTCGTTGAAATTGAAAAAGAAGGTGGAATTAAGTTCGATCCACTGAGTTTCATTTTCAGCTTAGCGAATGCGGGTGTTAGTTTCGCTGAATGGACAACAATACAGAGTGAAATAAATGCAATATGGACGTTTTTGGGGTCAAAAGCGGGAATGGGTGAGCTTGTAAATGCTGCAAGAACATTAGGTGAAACAGGAAATTTTGTAGATGGTTTTAAAAGACTTGTTTCAAATGTTTTAACAAACACAAAGAAATTATTTAGATATACCATACATAACGGACGGATTTTCGAACAGGTAGCAACAAACCCTCCGGTTATGGCTGCGTTGATGATGGTTAGAGATATAAAACCACGTAACGACGGGAACGAAGAACATGAACAACAGAGCCCAACGGGCTCAGAGCCACATAGTGGCGAGGATACTGGTCGGGTTATTCAAGACATTAAAAACGTGTATCCTGAAGTTATTGATTTATTTAGAGGAGTTAATGATTCAATTTCAAAACATTCTATAACCCTCGATGAAGAGAATAAATTAACAGATTATATATTCGTCATTATTGCAGAATTAATGAAGAGAATAAATGAAAAAGGAATTGGTGATATCATTAATGTCAGCGATGTAATGATGAAAAGAAATTTTGACTCATTATTTACAAAACCGAAAACAGAATATAGTCTTTATGACGTAATTACCGAATTAATGAAAAAGATTAATGATAATAAGAGTTCTGGCGGAAGAGTTGAATTAGAAGTGAATGATGTTAATGAGAAATTAGCCGAAAAAGCAGATAAAAACCATGTTCATTATATAACTTCAGACGAACAGATTATAACGGACTACCATGGATATTTAACACGAAGTGATGAAGTGAAGACAAAAAATGTTAATGAAAGAAGATATAAATACATTCGTGCTAAAGGTTATGACATAAGCTGTACTGTACAGTATGATGTAGCTAAAGCACCAGAAGCATTTGGTTATAACGATGAAATTTATGCCTCTACTTTCAATGTTAACGGTGTATTAGTTGAACCAAGATTTACTTTGAGAGTTAAGTCAAAAATAACGTTTGAAGATGCTATTAAAAGTAAAGCTGACAAAGTTGAACTCGAAGCAATGAACAAAGTTTTGAAATCTCATAAACACAACATCTCCGATATAAATGAACTTCAAGCTACATTAGACAGTAAAGCTGACAAAAATCATACACATAACTCCTTCTCAACTGTTAGAGCAGACGACATAATATTGAACTATACCCTTGGTTCAAGTGCACCTTTAGAGAATCCAAGTACAAGCGTAAAAGATACACTAAACTCCTTAAATAACAAATGTATGAATATCGAAGGTCATGTCAGAAACTTTGAAACACATGAACTACCAGCAATGTTAGACAGTAAAGCCGACAAAACTTATGTGGATACAGAACTAACAAAGAAATTTTCGAAACCAGATACAATGACATTTACAACAGAAATTATAAATGGTGAACCATCAACTCCATTTGAATTTGTTAGAGGTCTTCAACCAGATACTTTTGAATTTTTCTTGGATAATTCTATTGAACTAACATTACATTATAAAAGTGGAACAAATGCAACATTTCATCCGGGAGATACATTCCAAATGGTATTTAATGACATAAGTTCTTTAGAATATGTTTATAGAGTTATGAGCATATATGATTTAATATATCCTATAGGAGCTGTTTATACGTCTATGAATCCAATAAATCCAAACACTTTATTTGGTGGTAGATGGTATGAAATAGTTGACAGTTTTCCATTCTACACTAATACGCAGTCAATGAAGATGGGAGGTTCAAAGAAAATAGGTATTGAAAACCTTCCTTCACATATGCATAGGTTCAGTGGAAGAACATCTGTGGAAGGAAACCATTCACATTCAATAACAAAAAGAGGTTATACAAATCTTTGCAGCGGGTTCGGATAGACAGGGAATGCATAGATATGATATCACAACTGACCCCAAAGATGTTAGCACAGGTATTTTCTGTGGAACTGCAGGAAATCATACACATGTTGTAGCTGGTATTACAGACCCAGCAGGTAATGGAAAAGATTATATGCCTCCTATATATAACAATGCACGCTTGGATACGAGTTGGTTAAAATCTTTAACTTTACATAAATGAGCTTGAAAGAAGTATTCGAACAACATCCATGGAGGTCTTTTAAGAAATTCAATGAAGCTGCAAAGAGTTCGGGATTTACTAACAGAGCTGAAGTGAAAAGGTTCTTTGACAAAAATGTTGTACATCAAACAAAAATAAACCCTTACGACTACTTTTTACCAATTTACTCCAACACTCCTGACGCATACCAATTTGACACTCTCATTCAAAGCAGAAAAGGAAGACATAAACCATTCCTCATCTTCATAAATGTTAACACTCGTAAAGCATATGCATATCCAATGAGAATAAAGGAACTCGTGAAGTGTTAAGATTTTACAAAAGTTTGTAGCAGAACATAGCCCAAGTACTTTAACATCAGACCAAGACAGTGCATACCTCAGCAATGAAATCACAGATTTTCTCATTAAGCATAACATAACTCACTACACTACTGAAGACCATAACCATAACATACTCGGTATCATTAACCGCTTCATAAGGACTCTCAGAGATTTAAATCAAGAGCGAGACTTTACCGAAGAAACAATGAAACATTTTCTCGAAGTATATAATTCCTCAACACATTCTACAACAGGACATACACCAAATTCAATGACACAACAACAAGAAGAAAAGTATATACAAAAGAAACTAAGTCAAACACAAAATATCAGAAATTCAAAACAATTTACCCTCATTCCTGGTACAAAAGTTCGTGTAGTTCTTGACGACAAACCATTGACAAAGAAACGTTTAAGGTTAAGTCGAAATTATTATATCGTAGACTCTACGCAAGGTAATGGATATCTTATAAAAGCTGCTGACGACTCCATAGCATTTTACCCTCGACATAAATTAGTTGAAAGTAGTAATGGCAAACTTGCTGAAACCATTGACGAAGCAAAGCGAGGAGTGGTTATTGAAATACTTGACTACAACACAAACGATGACACTTATAAAGTAAGATATGAAGGAGGCGTTGAAGATGTTATACCATCTAAGAACTTGAGAGAATCTAAACCAACTCATCTGGGACCATTAGAGCGGGAGTACTGGAAAGATAAAAACATGCCAGAAAGAATAAGAAAATTCTTCTAAACTTTTTCGTTGGATGTAAATCAGACAAAATATATTATAGGTGAAGAGACCCAAAGGGTCAGAGCCGCAAAGCGGCTAGGTGAGATTTCACCTGTTTTTTCACCTCTTTTTTCACCTCATGAATTTTCATGTATTTCCTTATGAAATAAAAAATAACGCTAATTTTATTTTTATTTATTTTTTTATTTTGTATGTAAAGACAATAATGTCAGTCGAAGCAAAAACATTCACTAACAAATCTAATGGTGAAATATTCACAAAAGGCACTTATAACGGTATTGAAGTCTTACGTAGAGACAAGGATGGTTACATTAATGCAACAAAGATGGCAAGAGAAGCGGGAAGGTTAAACCATTTAAACAGATTTCTCAATAGTACTAAAATGCAGGAAATTCTTGAGTTTTGGATGAACGAATACGGTGGAGCCAAAAGTGGCTCGACCTCAAAACAAGCATTTTATGAGCTTACTAAGGGCGTTATGAATGAATTCAAAGGTATTTACATACATGCTGACCTCGTTCATTTTGTTGCTGAATGGTGCTCTGTAAAGTATGCATTTTATGTCAAAGATATTATGGACTCCATAGACAAGAAAGTTCATGAGAAGTTAGATGAAGAAGAACTCGAAGATACAGTGGAGAATGCTAAACCTTTGTTCGAAGAAGAAGTTGGAAAAATGTGCGAAAAACAATTAGAACATGAACGTGAGATATATTATGGTTATAGAGATTCTCCATACGAACTAGACCAATGGGAACAAGAAGATTTAAAGAGAGAATTTAGAGAATATGAACTCGCTAAGATAGCATTTGAAGCTGCAGAAAAGAAGTTAAAAGTTTGGGGTCGTTTTGTACAAAAATATTGTGAGTAAATGAACCATTTATTTTTATTGAATTCAATAAAAATAAGCCGCTAGCGGCAAGGGCGAAGCCCATGTTTAGGTGAAGAGACCCAAAGGGTCAGAGCCGCAAAGCGGCTAGGTGAGATGTCACCCGTTTTCTCACCTGTTTTCTCACCCCAGTTTTTCACAAGCGTTTTACATGAATTGTACGATGTATATTTGAAATCCTAAACAATTTCGTAGCTTCTATTTCTTCTGTCAGTATGTCAAAAGTTTTAACAATACCGAAGGTTTCTTTATACTTCTTCTTGACGTCAGATAGAAGGAAATCTTCTGCTGTTGGATAGTTTTTGTTCAGAAATTCTAACATGTTCATTTTATCTTCTGCTGGCTTTTCTGCTTCTTTCTTTAAGTCTGCATAGTCGTTTCGCATTCTTTCTATCTCTTTGACGGAGTAGTTATATTTCCTAATTGCTGCTTTACATTTAGAACATTGCGGATTCATTTTTGCGTTATATTCTGAAACCTTACCTGCTAAAACAACTAAGGCGTCAATGGTTTTCTTTAACTCAAAAGCAGTTGGTCTTATCTGTTCGTTCCATATTTTACCTCTTCTATCTTTATCTCTTATCTGCCATACACATTCAGCAACTAACGAAACAAAGTTATCGTAGGTCTTAAACTCCCCGGATTTATATATGTCAGAAACATTCTTATATACCATGTCGCAATCTTTGTCCATAACCTTATGGTTGCAATGAAATCCTAGAAACTCATAGTTTACCTTTCGAATGAACTTCTTTATTTCTACTGAGTCAGTTGGTTTCACTTCTATTTCATCGAATTCAGGAATAGTTAGTTTTTGATGCTGAATTTCAGGTAGTTTAGGTAAATGGTCAATAATGTCCTGCATTTCATAAAGATACTGTTCATTTGTTTCATCTTTCGCACTACAGTCTAAATTACTTGTTAAAGTTCTTGCTTTATCTTCTGGATTTTGTTTCGAAAGTATATGAAGAAGAATGAAGCTTTTCATCTCTACTAACATAGATGTTGGATTCATGACTAACGAGTTTGGTGAAGTTGTTGTGGACAGAGTCCCGCCGTTCGCGGCTTGAATTGTTGTTGTGCCGATTGTTGAAATCATATCTTTACATACAAAATAAAAAAATAAATAAAAATAAAACTAACGTTATTTTTCTATCTTAAGGAAATTCATGAAAATTCAAGACCCTTTGGGTCTCTTCACCTATAATATATTTTTGGTCATTTACACTCATTTACGAAGAAGTTATGACAAAGCATTTACGAAGAAGTTATGACAAAGTCACGAGGGTGAAAAAAGAGGTGAGAAAACAGGTGACATCTCACCTAGCCGCTTTGCGGCTCTGACCCTTTGGGTCTCTTCACCTAAATTATATTTTAGGTCAAAGCTTCCACGAGAGAAAAGATTCCTCATTCGCTAAGGATTCCAAAAATGAAAAAATCATTGATTTTGGCTGAGAAAAAACAGCAAAACCCTTCTTCCACGGGAACAAAGAAATAAAGAAGAAATAAAGTATATTTTTTATTTATTCCCGTGGAAGATAGAGCACTTTTATGACACTTTTTATTCACGACAAACAAGACAAATAAAGAAAATAAGAAAATACGGCGCTGTCGCGGTTCGAACCACAGACCTTGACCCCTCCATAACACCACCTTAGACCACTGTGCTACGTAGCCTGTCGACATAAGATTTTATAAATTGCATATTTGACGTAAATTTATTTCCATCTGGCTTCCCACCGCATAAGATATTCATACGTGTTTGTAAGACATTCATTAAACTTCTTTTCTATTGCATCTAATCTTGCGTTATTTTTTTCAATAGCTTGTCTGTATTCTTCATCATCTCCAGCAGTGTTTGGGTCTTCACGTTTAAAATATTCATTGTTAACCAATTTTTTATCTACAAATTTTATTAGTGTTTGATTCACTTCGTTATGATAACGGTCATATTCTTTCAATACGTAAGTGAAGACAAAATGCGTCGTACCTTCAATCTTAAAGCTTAAAGAACTTTCAACACAGTTTTGAGGGTCTGTCAGTGCGTCAATGAGATAGTATTCGAAGTCAGTCAATAATCTTTTTAAAGTCATTTCATACAGGATAAAATTTAATGTTGTGAAGAAATAGTGTTTATCTCAGAAAAAATAAAGTTAGTTTTTATTTTATTTATTTTTTTATCCTGTATGTAAGAACAGAAATGTCAACATTAGAGAACACAACAACAGTTATAGTCCATGAAGCCATAAATGAAGAATACGAATACATACAATATAACAAACAATTGAGACTCATTCGTTCTGTCAAAGATGACATGTATCAAATGCAAAGTATAATGAACGCTCTTCGTTCTACAAAGCAAGCATATCATTGGTTTGAAAACCAACAGGCAAAAGAACTTTTAGAAGAATTTCCTCATATGATTGCTTCCCTCGGAAAACCGAGGGAAGAGATTCCGTACGAAAATCGCAAGAATTTGGCACCTGGTTTGAAAGGTTATTATGTTCATAGACTTTTAGTAAATGCTGTAGCAATGTGGGCTTCACCTCGTTATGCTTGTTATATTTTCAAACTTCTTGACAACAGTTCAGGAGGAAGGTAGTTATGAATTATTTTTGAAGAACCGAAGGTGCTACCATGCTACCATGTGCTACCAGGTCATTTAACTTCTCTGAAAAAGTGTGACAACTCGACATTTTGACAACAACACAGGATTAATGCAAAAATAAATTCCAATCATACTTTATAAAGCTAGACCTTCAGGTCTCGCCGCTTAGCGGCTCATTTACAGGTATTTCATCATCAGTAAATGATTCCTCATTATCGTTTGGTTCAACCTGTTTATATAATCCTTTCATTTCTTCTTTCAAAACATAATACCATGTTTGTTTACCGTCTATTCTTCTATGTTTCCTATCACATTTATCCTTAATACTCATTTGAAAGTTTTTGTCTTTCATGTCTGATGGTTTGCAGAATAGAGCATTTTCACACGTCATACCTGCACACAATTCATCATAATGTGTATTTATCCATACATCTAAAGGATTTGATGATAATTCAATTAAATCTTGTTTGGCTTCAGTCATCGGTATGATTCGTACATTAAATGATGAAAGGTCATATTGCATAAAATACGTCAGTAAATTATCATAAAATTCCTTTGTGCATGAATCCATTAAATTCTTGAAGTAATCAAATTGACCCTTGAATTTACCATTAACTCTTAAAACTACGTATCTTCTGTCTCCAACTTCAATTTTGACAGGGTAGACGTTGTTAGTTACGAAAATGAAGTTTGCAACGTTCTGAGCTGTTCTTCTGGGTTGATTCTTTTCATTAATTCTTATCTCATTATCCGTAATAATTGATTTCAAAGCGTTGAAGTTTGCGAGTCTGTCTTCACCCACATTCTTGAGTTCATTAAGTACAAGAAACATTTTATTTTCAACTACTGAATTGAAATTACCCGTTAGCTCACTTATTTCGGTAATGTTTTTACATGAATAACCAGCGAGGAGTTCAGAAATAATGTCTGTAAATCTGTTTTTACCTGTTCCCTGAAGTCCTTTCAAAATAATTGCTGTTTCATTCTTGATTCCGGGATGTTGAATCATTGATGCAATCCAGCCGAGAAGGTATTTATACACTTCATCGTTATTATCACAAATGGCTTCTTTAATGAAATTCATAAACATCTCAATTTTTGAGTAATCTGGTTTTTCGAGAACGTTGTATTTATAACCTTGAAACGTTGAGAAAACATCTGGGAATCAGATTTAAAAGCAAACACCCTTAACGGTTAATGAAGACAATTGATTTAGTAGTACATCCCATGCTGTTATGGTTTTACCTTCTTCTTTAAATAATTTAATCATTTTGAGTGACTCTTTCATGTTTGACTGAAGAACAAATGATATTTGATTCATTTTGTCGTGGATATTATAGTCCTTTTGAATGAAATATTTATTTCCACAATCTACAAAACGGATTACACGTGATAAATCCTCAATTACTTCAGAACTGTTTTATACTGATGATTTTCAGCCTTGCGTCTAATATCTGTTATCAAAAACGAGTCATCAAGTTTGATATCAAATGTTATTTTTGGCTTACGTAATAAAGGTAAAACATATTCATCATAATATTCCTTTTGATATAGTTTTAGAATCTTCACTAAAACAAATGGAGAAGTCATTAAATGTGCATATCTACTACGTGCTTTTTCAAAATTACTTTTTGCAT
Organism: Trichomonas vaginalis G3; assembly: GCF_026262505.1. Classification (NCBI taxonomy): domain Eukaryota; phylum Parabasalia; order Trichomonadida; family Trichomonadidae; genus Trichomonas; species Trichomonas vaginalis. The sequence continues at coordinate 33,620,871 of NC_067207.1, forward strand.
TTTCTGTTAAACTGCAGAAGTTATAAACGTTATCGTATGCTTCATTAATTAAATGATCCGGTAACGAATTAATAGCTTGAAACAGTGTGAATAATGTTATTTCTTTTTCTAAATTCATGTTTCCACCGTCATTATGTACTTCAAAATCACAGATGCCATCAACTATGCTCTGAGCTAGTTTATCGTCAATGTTTACATCTTTGTTTTCATTCATGATAGTCTTTATTTCTTCATTCTTTTGTTCAACTCTTACCTTAATATTCAAATCATTTAATATATCATTCACTGTTCTAGTTAATGTTGAATCGTAACTTCCACGAATGAATGAGTATGTTTTGATTGGTTCTGTTGCATTCTTGCGAACTCTTGAATCAGCCATAACCACTAATGAACGCTTTGAATCATCAATAGAAGTCATGATATCAATATCATAATCATTGCAGGAATAACATTTAATCATTCTGTTCGAGGTTGAATAGAAGAAATTAGTGTTGCAATAAATGTGAAGACCTCCTGAAGCGGTTTTAACGATAACATCTTTATCCGAAAGTTTTGATAAAATGTCTTTTCTAACTGTTTCTTTAAGTTCATCATTGTACGATTTATTGATATCAACATCTATAATCGTTAAATTTGATATTTTATTTACTAATAAAGCCATACCAGTTTTCCTTCCTCTTCCTCCATCATGTTTGAGGTAGTTATGTAAATCAATCCTGTTTTCACCAATTCTTTCGTTGAGGGTTTTAGTTTCTGCCACAACTAATTCCTCAGCTAATGAATCAATAACTTTTTCATCAGAAACGATATAGTTGTTACTGTTGTTTGTTGCTGTCATTTATATAGGAATAAAAAATAAAAATAATTTTAAAACTACCTTTATTTTTGGGCTGCATCATATTTCCTGAACTGTTGTCAAAATGTCGAGTTGTCACACTTTTTCAGAGAAGTTAAATGACCTGGTAGCACATGGTAGCATGGTAGCACCTTCAGTTCTTCAAAAATAATTAATAACTACCTTCCTCCTGAACTGTTGTCAAAATGTCGAGTTGTCACACTTTTTCAGAGAAGTTAAATGACCTGGTAGCACATGGTAGCATGGTAGCAGTGAAAACATTAACGTAAACATTAACGTAAACATTAACGTAAACATTAACGTAAACATAAACGTAAACATTAACGTAAACATAAACGTAAAACATTAACGTAAACATAAACGATAAAATTTATTTCCTGAACTGTTGTCAAAATGTCAGTTGTCACCATTTTTAAAAGAAGTTAAATGACCTGGTAGCACATGGTAGCATGGTAGCAGTGAAAACATTAACGTTTAAGTTCGACAAAGCATGTACGATGAAATCATGACAAAACATGTACGCTCATTACGATGAAGAAATCATGACAAAACATGTACGATGAAGAAGTTTCGACACATTCATTTATGCTCATGTTTGACAAAGTCATTTACGATGAAATCATGATAAAGTCATTTACGATGAGGTCATAACAAAACATTTATGTTATACAGTAATGTTAGTCATGAATGTTTGTCCTACGTGTTGGCGTTAGTGTTGAAAAATAATGTTTGTCCTACATGAAGCCGTACAAGCGTTTGAATTTGTTTATGCATAAAATTACACTCTTGTTTTCTGTATCTATCATAGAAACATAAGCAGCACCTGTTTTTGTAAAGTTTATATGAAGTTTTCGATAGTTAGGACCTGTATAGTAATAGAATGCGTCCTCATTCTCAACATAGTAGTAGAACTCAAACGAATGCTTACCATAATCTGTTATTTCAACAGCTTCGTCAGATATTTCATCAACGAACTCATAAACTATATCGCCATACTTGCTTTTATTTCTATTGTTTTCAGATTTAGAACACCAACGAAGGTTTGAGATTCTGTTGTCGTCTCTTTGATGGTTTATATGGTCCACACACGGTAAATTGTTCGGATTGGAAATAAAATGAGTAGCTATGAGAACATGTTTTTGGTACTTTTTGAGGTTTAATGTTACACAAATATAACCTGTTCCTCTGTTATATTCATGTATAATTCTCTTGGTTTCTTTCTTCCTTATTTCAAAAGGCTCAGAACAGTGAATTTCATACTCTTCATCTTGTAAACATTCTTTCCATACATCTTGACCAACAAGTTCAGCGTACATCTGTCTTTACATACAAAATAAAAAATAAATAAAAATAAAACTAACGTTATTTTTAAATTTTGTGAAAACTCAACGGTTTGACACCTGCCATACGTCATTTTACTCAGTAATGAGGATGAAGAGCTTTATTCGTAAGTTGAAGTTCTGAGGTCATGGGCTTCGCCCTTGCCGCTAGCGGCTTATTTTTGTCAGCAATGAGGTCATTCGTGATAAAAATAAAGCTAGCGTAGATTTTACAATACTGCGATGGTAGAGTTTAAGAGTTGTGCTTCAATGTAGAGACAGTCCTTCCCATCTGGAGGCAAGAACACTGGACATTTATGGTCATGAGTGGAGAACATGTCTATCCAAAACTCACGATTGAAGCCAGTTAATTTATAGTATTTAGGGTTAGGAAGTGGTGAAGTTCTTGTATGACCAATGAACTCATTTTCAACGCCTTTGGCTATATTAGAGTAAAGTATTGCTTGCTTTCTATCCCAAATGCCAGGTGTTACAATCTTTGAAAATTCATTTTTCCTCGGAAGCATTGCATCATAATTGAAAACATTCTTAAAATCATCACTTGGTTCAGAGATTTGAAACCTTATACGTAATGGATTTTTTTTCTCTTTAGCGACTTCATTGAATGGTGAGAATACAATGAATTGACAGTCATGAGTTCCATCTTCATTTTCATTAAATTCATAATGAAAGTCTATAAGTTGTGGCTGACTACCTTCTTCTTTCAGTTGTGCAAGAAACTCACGTAAAGGCTGTAAAGTTTGTACTTCAATGTTGAACTTTTTCTCGAACATCTCATTAAATGAAATCATACATTGCAACAATGTTGTATCGTCTTTAAAGTATTTGTATATGTGAATGTTTTGGGCGCTTAAAGACTGTTCGTCATTTTCTATCTCGACTTGAAGTATAAAGTCAACCTTTCTGAAAGCACGTGTTATATACATAGATGTTATGCCAATGTACTTCTCTTCATTTATGTTCACAATCCAGTCTGTTGGAAACTTAAACGTTACTCTGTTCCCCTTTATTTTGACGTCAGGGTTTTCACTACTGAACGCAACAGATAAAGGTATTTGTCTATACATTTAATTCGGATAAAAATAAACCATTTACTCTTTCTTTGCTTCAGCTTCCTTTGCTTTTTGTTCTTCCTTTGCTTTTGCTTCTTCTCTAGCTTTTTTCGCCAGCAAACGTGGGTTCTTCTGTCTTCCAGCAGCTAATGCAGCTAGTTGTTTTTCACTAAGTTTTCTCTTTGGTCTCTCTGGCTTTTGTTCTGGTTTTTGTTCCTTCAGTTCGGATAAAATTTGCTCGCGAATTTCTTTCTTCAATGCTTCAACATCTATGACCCCTTGGGTCTTGTCCGTAGGATTTGACTGAGTCATTTGACTGTAGATAAAAAACTAAATTAAAACTTTAACCGATGTAAAATGAGCTTGTCAAAATCAGAACGAGAGTCTATTATATTAAATGACGCCAGAGGAATACAACATCCTTTCTATTATGTAAGTCAGAGTAAAGATGGTAAAATATATGTAAGAAAAAGAAAGGTACCATTAGCGAATGCAGAGAGCGACAACATTAAGGTGCATAGCACCGAGGGTGAAGCCCATATAAAACCTTCTATTCAAACTGAAAAGTCAATAGAACCAGAAGAAAAGAAGCCAGATGTTCTTTCAATAACGAACCAAGAGCTTATTGCAAAGTTCGTGAATTTCATTGAAAAACAAACCGAGTCAAAGAACCCTGACCCACCAGTGAAAGAAGTTGAGACAAAAGAGAATGTACAGTTCATTGAAAATGTCAAGAAACAACTTCCACCACGAATACCAAGAAGAAGAGTGAGAATAATGAAGTAAATAGATATTTTTATCTGAAGTAAATACATGCAGAACGAACAGTTAAACGAATTTACTCCAGCAGAGCATATTCATCAGATTCGCTCATATTTCGATATCATAGACAATGCAGTTCAAATTGGTGACACTAATAGAAAATATTCTGACGCAAAGATTCCATCACAACCTGGAACTGCTAAAGATAACACATGGGTAACATTCAATCTCTCACCTCCTGGTGAAAATATGTTGGACCTTTACAATACATTCATTACGTATAAAATGGAAGGTCAATTTATTGTAGATAAAGAAATTGGTTCAGGTTCCAATAAAACAAACCCACCAGGATTTTGGATTGGTTTCGATGACGCTTTCTATGCAGTTGCTGGATATCAAATCCTTGCAAATGGTCGTATCGTATATTCTCAAGACAACGCAAGAGAAGAAGCATATATAACTTCAAACTCACAAACTACCGAACAAATAAAGAAAGTAGATGTTTTCTCAAAGACTCGACATGAAGATGTATGGAGTCATTCGGGAACATGCAGAACAGGACAAATTGTTAGTGGTCCAATTACAGCAGGAAAATCATTTGATTTTAAGCTTCGTTTAAGAATTCCTGTTAGAAGATTCCTTCCATTAGAAGCTATTCGATTTATTCCAGCTTTTGCAGGAAACATTCAGCTTAAAGTAAAGTTCAGTAGCGACGCCTTACAATGCACATCTATATCTGTAAATGATATCATTGCTTTCAATCCAACTCTTAAAGTTGCATTTGCTTCAGATTCAAATCCACCGACAAATAAATTTGTTCCATGGAATGAACCATTCACTATGATAACGAAGGCAGTAGAAGCTAGTGGAACAGTTACTATTACAACTGTAAACCAGCAACTATTTCGAACAAAGATGGATTTTAATGAATGTTTCATTCATCCAAAGTCATTCTCTTTAGACCCTAACATTTATACAGAACTTGTAGAACATTATACAAACGAGGCTTTATGTTTTCCTGTTAAAGTTATGGATTGGATTCCTATGGACGGTTCATTCTCAAAGAATACAGATAGTTCAAGTGCAACATTTACAGCAGCTTATACGCCTATTAATGTTAAAAGTATTTGGGCACTATTTAGAAAGAAAGACAACTATTATGTTAATTTTGAGAACCCTAAGTTTAAATATCTTCAGCTTTCCATGGGAGCTTATGGAAATATGCCTGCAGAACCTGAAAAATCATATGGACCTGTATTTTATGAAATGGTTGCGAACGCCTGCAATACAAACAATGATATGATAGGATTTAATGAAGATGTTATGAGGTCATTGGTGGATGATGGTAGTGTGGAACATAAATGGGATAGCTATGACAACACACATTTCTTATGTGGTTTTCCAACAGAAGTGGACTTTTGCTTCCAGCAAGGTCAAACATCTACTGCTCCAATAACATACAAATTGTCTGTTAAAGGACCTATTGAACTAGCAACTGAAAACGTACCAAAGCCACTTATTGGATTTATGAGGGATTGTTGCTTTGCAATACAAGTAAGACAGTCAATACCAATAATAAGATTGACGACTATAACTTAGCAACTGACGACAGTGAGGAATAAAGGATGAACGTTTATTTTTAAAGCTTATAAATGAGTTCTTCATCAAGCTCTCGTGAACCTTCACCATCTATTAAGAACAAACTTTACCAAACGATTATGGAGCACCTATTGAATATTTCTTACGAGCTGCACAATGGCAAAGAGCAGTCTCACCAAGGTTAGGTGTTCCACCAGCTCCTGTCAAAAATAGCATTTGGTCAAGTCCTTATATAAAATATGGTCTCCCACTAGGTTTGCTAGCTACAGCAGGAGCAGTAATGATGTTGAAAAGAAATAAAGCAAATGTTATAAATAATACTGAAGTAGCTGAATTTGAAACAAACTCCGACACCATCGCCAAAACCAACGCCTTCACAAGCAAAACCTTCAATGACTCCTGAACCTATGAAAGTACAAACTCCTGTTCAAAAGTCAACTCCTAAAACCGACTCCAACATTTAAACCAGAACCTACGCCTCAAATAAATCGTAAAACTCCTGCGTTTCCTTACTGAAAAAAAATAAGTTAGTTTTATTTTATTTGAACATTTTATTTAGAGTAAAATGACGACTAAAGTCACTGAAGCAATGAAACAAAATTTTTGGTAGAATACATTAAATCAGGAGCGGTTCCAGAAGGTTTTTACGTTCATACTATGAAGGATGGTAGAGTTCAGTTTAGAAAGATAAAGCAACCATTAGATAGAGAAGGTATATTAAGGAAGATTAAACTTCATGAGGACAACATTGCTGAACTTAGGAAGAAGTTAGAAGAGTTGGAGAAAGGAAGAGAGTTATAAAGCAATGAATTCAAGTGGGTGAAAAAGAGGTGAAAAAAGAGGTGAGATTTCACCACTTCACCTAAATTTATTTTTGCGCTATGTTTTCATACGTGTGAGGGTGGTGATATCATTTTTATTTTTTTTTTTTTTATTATTTTATTTTATTTTTTATTTTATTTGGATATAAATGACGAAAACTATTGAGATAACAAACTACAACGGTCATGAGTTCAAGAATTTGTTCTTCGTTCCTCGTGAAAATACATTCTATCAGATACGAGGGAGAAAGGGTAAAGTTAGTTTGAGCGTTTATGAAGGAATGAAGAATGGAAAGTTTATACAAGCATACGATACAAACGGTAAACGTGTTTCATTAGCTTTGTCAAAACTTACTAACATTTATTTTGACAGTGACTTTGACTCTGACGATTGGAGCGACAGCAGCGATACTGAAGAATATGAACTATTGTGTGAAGCACAGCAATGGGAAGAGTTGCAATACTTTTGTAAGTGAGAACGTTTATTTTTACAGTAGTGAGTTCGTTAGTGAAAACGTTTATTTTTTCATTAGTGAGGTGAAGTGGTTGGCGGTTTTATAAATATTTAAGGTTAAGTTAGTGTTGTCGTTTGTGTTGTAAAATATACGTTAACGGTTTCATAAAGTGTCAAATTCACATATCAGGGGTAAGGTGGCGCGCAGTGCCTCCGTACACTTGATATGTATACTAACTATGATCACTATGATATACTATAGTGTATTTTGTGTGACAGTCTGAGAGAACAAAAATGACAACTTTCTGCGAAAATAAATATTCATCATTGTTGTTATTATTAAAAACTTTTTCTTGTTCATAAAAAATAAATGATCGAACACGAAACTGGGTCATTGTTACATCAGGTAACTCCGGAATTATCATATAACAAGAATTATCTGTGAGGTGATCATCAATAATGTTCCTTTGGGATCCATTATAAAAATTTAATTCATAAAACACAATATTTTGATCTAATGATATTCCAGATTGGGTTGGTAATGAAACAACTGACCAATTAACTTCAACATTTTGATTAATAAAACCTTTTCTTGGTACATTAATATTCGAAGGTTTTTCTGGAGGAACAACATTATTCATGTTAATTGTCCCGACAACATTATATAAAATTACAGTTTTGTCGTGACTGTTAGTATAAACAACTGTGCTATTAAAAGGGTCGGGATAAAGTCCATCGCAAATACTTGCCCCTGATGATATTTGTCTATCAAGAGTAAAAGTTAATGGTAAATTTGGGGATGTCGTTTTAAGAATTCTAACATCAGGTCGATAACTATCAGCTATTCCTACATACATATATCCATCACAATCAACAAAAAAATTAGAACTAAACATATCTCCTGCAAAATTAGTTCCGCCTGATATTCCATACGTTCCTTTTGAAGAAGGATTTAATGGATCAATGAAATATACTATTGTTGCATCCGATTCTTTGTATAATATCAATTTTCTTTTATAATCAAATCCAAGTTGACAAAATTCGCCATCTACAGAAATTGGAAGTTTTGCTATCTTTGTTAATGTTGCAGATGGAATTCCGGTGTTCGGATCAGTTGGAAGGGAATATAAATTGTCATTATTATCAAATAAATATAATTTATTATCAAACCAAACCATTCCCGGCATAATATTATCCTGAACATTTATGGAAATAGATACTTGTCCTTTCTTGACAAGATCATGTTTAGTTGCATATTCAAGTACATCTGGATTTTGCATAATATAAATTAAATGCTTTCCCACAGCAATTTGATCCGAACCTGAGAAAGCTGTCGGATTCGATGAAATAAGTGATCCAAAAGCTGTAATTGGCATTTCCTAAGAAAATTATATATATTTAACTAGGTAAGATAGTTGATTTGAATCGATTAATAATTTTTTTTAATTTCAATTCGAAACAATTTAATCGATAATATCATTTTAATCTAACAAACTTTCTTCACTATTTCACGCATCATGATTTTGATTTAATTCAAACAATTTCAATGGTTGCCTATAATATACTCCATCAAATTGACCATGGAAAATTGTCACATTTTATAAATCATTAGATTTGTTAATATAGGTATTTCTCGCCAAAGATGCTCATATGCACCTTCTAATAATAATAACGCAGAGCTCTTGTAACTGCATAATTATTAGATAAAACAATCCTAAAAATATTAGCATTTCATTTTAATTTCAAACAATATTTTATTCATGAATAAAAAATATATAATATTTTGATAGAATTATTTCTTATTCTCTTCTTCAGAAACTGTATCTTCTGAAAGTTCGACTGATTCATCAAAATCTGTAAAAGATTCATCAGTATTAGCAATACTTGAATTTTCATCAAAGCTTGAATTACTTGGAATTTCATCTGATTTTTCTCTTTCATAATCATCAGAGTTTTCATCACAATCGGAATCACTTGGAATCTCTTGAGATTGTTCTTTGTTTTTCATCGGTGTATTTTCTGTACTTTCATCAAAATTAGAATCACTTTCTATTTCATCCAAAACTTTGTCTTCATTTGATTGATTGTTTTTGTCTTCATTTGATTGAATGTTTTTGTCTTCATTTGATTCTTTATTTTGATTTTCTTTTACTTCATGTTTGTTGTTGTTTTGGAATAGTGTTTGTTGGATGTTTTGTTCGTGTTCTTCGCGGAATTTGATACCATCATTGATTGCTTTGATGATGGCTTCGCTTAAACTTGGTTGTCTTGGTTCTTCGACTTTGTTTGTATCTTCAACAACAGAATTAACTGCATCTTCAATTACTTTGTTGACATTTTTCGCCAAATAATCTCTTGAATTCAACTGAGTTTGGTTTATTTCTTGAATAGTTTCATCAACTGTTTTAGAAAGATTTGTCTGAGAAAATTCTCTTGAAAAAGTTTCTTGTTCATTGTCTTCTTCAATTTCATTTACAATATCATTAATTTCATTTTTAATTTGTCTTTCTGTGAATTCTTTAGAAAAGTTTTCTTGTTCTAGTAATTCTTCATTTGTTTCTTTTGATTCTTTAAGAACTAAATTAATTATTTGGTTGAAATTCGTTTGTGTAAATTCTTTGGAAAACTTTTCTTGTTCTAATTCATTTTGATTTTCTTCTTTTGTTTCTTTTAGAACAGAACTAATCAAAGATTTCTTTTCTTTCTCAACAAAATCTTTTGCGAACTTTTCTTGTTCTTTTTCATCTTCTTTTTCTTCATTGTTTTGAATTTCTTTTTGTTCTTCTTGTTTGATTAATTCTTCTTTTTCTTCATTTTGTTCTTTATGTTAATGATCCATTTGAGATGATTTTTGTTTTTCTTCTGATGATGGAATTTCTTCATTGTTTCCTATGTTTTGTTGAATTTCCTTTGGTTCTTCTTGTTCATTTTCTTGTTCTTTCTTTTCGTTGTTTGGTTGGATTTTTTGTTGTTTATTTTCTTGAGATTCTGTTTGTTTTTCTTCAGATGACTTATGATCATTTTCTTCATTATTTTGTTTAATTTGCTTTTCTTGAAGTTCTTTTTCTTGTTTTGATTGAGATTTTTCTTCAATTTTTTGTTTTGTTTCTTGTTTAGGAGTGAAATCTCTTGTTGTTTGTTGTTCAGAAGGTTTCAAAAATGATGATAAATTAGAAATTGGTTTTTTGTTTTCTTGTTTTTCTCTTGGTGAAAATGAAGATCGAATCATTCCAAATAATCCTCCAACTTGTTCTTCTTCTTTTTTATTTTGTTTTTGTTCTTCTTTCTCTTTCTTTCCATTAATCATTGATTTGGCCAATCCAAATAAACCTCCTGTTTCTGGTTCTTTTTCTTCAACTTTTTTAATTTTTACTTCTTTTGGAATTTCTGGTTTTTGTTGAGAATTTTCTTTGTTTTCTGTTATTATTTGGTGAAGAATTTCATTAATTATTGGTTTTGTGTTTGTTTCTAAATAATTTTTAGAAAATTTAGTTTGTTCATCATCTTCTTTGTTGTTTTCTTTGATTAATTTCGTGATTTCCTGAATGATTTCTTTAGAATTATTCATAACAAAATCATTTGCAAATTTAGTTTGTTCATCATCTTCTTTGTTACTTTGTTTTGATGAAACTAAAACATCATTAATTGTTTGTTTCATTTCTCTTTCACAAAACTCTTTAGGAAACTCATTTTCTTCTGTATAACTTAAGAATTCTTTATAACTTTCATTTATTTCCTTATTTTGATTGTCTTTGTTTTCTTCTTCAATTTCACTTTCAAATTCTTTATCACTTTCTATTTCTTTTTCTTCTTCTTGACTCAAAGTTGCTTTCAACATGTTTGCAATGTTTGTACTGATTGTTTCATTATTGTTTTCTTCTTTTTCACTTTCAAAGTCATCTGTTGGACTACTGAAGTCATCATCATCTTTTTCTTCTTCTTCTTTCATTTCGTTGTTTGGTTTAAATTCTTGAATATGTTCTTTTTGATTTTGATTAAATTCTCTTTCTTTGTTTTGTTTTGTTTGTGGAAGAAGTGATGATGATAAAATGTTTAATGCTTTTTCTTTGTTTTCTTCTTCAGAAGATTTTTCTTGTTCATTATTTTGATTAAATTCTCTTTCTTTGGTTTCATTTGATAATGAATCAGAAAGAGGTTTCAACAAGTTCTGTTTGTCTTTTGAAATAAGTGATTGTGACAACAAATTTGTTTCTACTTCTTGTGATGAAATTTTTTTTTCTTTAGATAACATATTTGATAAATCATTTGCAATATTTTGTTTTTCTTCATCAATTTCTTTCTTAATTTCATTGTCATCTTTAGACAAAACAGAAGAAATATCACTTTTATCTTCATTTATATCTTTTTCTTCTTCTTTCGATAAAACATTTGAAACATCTTTAATTGTTTCATCAACTTTGTTTTCATCTTTAGATAAAACAGAAGAATTTTCATCTAAAACAGATGATTTTTGGTTGTTTTCTTCTTCATTTTTAGATGAATCATCTTTGTTTTCTTCTTTTTCTTGAGATAAAACATTAGAAATGTTGTTAATTGTTTCGTTAACTTTGTTTTCTGTTTTTTCATCATCTTCTTTGTTTTGATTTTCTTCTTCATTATCATTAGATGAAATTGAAGAATTTTCATCATTTTTATCTAAAACAGAAGTATCTTCTTTTTCTTTTTCCAAAATATTTGACAAATTTTCTTCAATATTTTGTTTCTTTTCTTCAAATTCTTTCTTAATTTCATTTTCTTCTTCTTTTTGGAAACTATCATCATGTTTATCTTCATCTGAAAATTCTTCTTTTTCTTCATCTTCTTTTTGTGAATTTTCATCTTGTTTTTGTAAAATATTTGACAAATTTTCTTGGATTTCTTTCTTTATTTGAATTTCTTCTTCTTTTTCTGGATTTTCTTCTTCAGGTTTTTGTGAATTTTCATTTTGTTTTTCTTCTTCTTTTTCTAAAACAGAAGAATTTTCATTATCTTTCTCTTTCTCCAAAATATTTGTCAATTTTTCTTCAATATTCTGTTTCTTTTCTTCAATTTCTTTCTTTATTTCATTTTCTTCCAAATTCTGTGAATTTTCATCTTTATCTTTTTGTGAATTTTCTTCAAATTTTTCTTCGTCTTTTTGTAAATTTTCATTTTGTTTTTCTTCTTGTTTTTCTAAAACAGATGAATTTTCATCATTTTGTTTTTCTTCATTTTTATTTTGTGAATTTTCTTCTTCTTTTTCTTCCAAATGCTGCAAATTTTCATCATTTTGTTTTTCTTCTTTATTTTCTTCTTTTTGTAAAATATTTGACAAATTTTGTTGAATTTCTTTTTTAATTTCAATTTCTTTTTGAGGATTTTCATTTTTAGCTTGATTTTGTTTGTTTTCATCGAGAGAAGGAGATTCAGTGTTGTAAGAGTTTTCATCATTTGGAAGTAAGTTGGAATCAGCCAAGTGGTTGATTCCTTTTCCTCTGTTTGCAATTGCTTCAGGAATTTTATTAATTTTCTCATTGAAATATCTGTGCAAACTCAACATTGGTTTCTTTGCATTTATTTCTTCATTTTCACTTTCATCAACATCGAAATGAACTTCTTTTGTATCATTTTCATTTGAAACAAATTCACAATCACTTCCACACATCGCAATCATTGACATGTTTGAGTCACATCCTGATTTCATGTCTTCATCACTCGTCATCTTCACACTCGACCATTCTTTCTGTATCCTGTTGAATTTGTTCAATGAATTCATGTCTAATTTCGTCTTTTTGATTTTTGGCAAATTTGACTTTTTGTTTTCTTTCTTAAGCGAAAACATTTTGTGTGATAAGTCAACATTAGGACCCCATATGTTCTTGTTCAATTCCCCTGTTTGTAAATTAGGTTTCGGTTTGGTCGTGTCACGTTTTGTGACAAAAACGGTTTGTTCTCTCAAAGATTGAATAGGAGCGATTAAATTCGGCAATAAAGGGTCAATTTGGACCTTTTCTTCTGTTGATTTCAAGTCACTGTAAGCTCCATTGAATCTTTGTATTCCTGTTTCTTCTTCTTGACTTCTTTCTCTTGAAGTTTTTTTCAAAGTTTTTTCTCTGTTTTTGTTTTGATTCAATTTTTGTTGTTTTTCTTTTTCTTTCTTCATTTGTGTCTCGTATGTTTCTCTTAGACTCTTTCTGTTCTCAAGGAAAACGATTTCTTCTTTGTTTTGTTTGTGAATTAACTGTTTTTTCATGTTAATGTAGTCATAGTTCATTTGGTTTTGTGCTCTGATGACTTCTTGTTGTTCCATGTATTCGATTTCTTTCGATTTTTGTTTGGCCGTCGTATATTGTTTTGTTAAAATTAATTGTTGGTAAATATACTTCTGTTGGAGCAGTTCTGGTGAACATTTCCTGTATTTTGAGGGCATCTCTTCAGACCAGATACGTTCAAAATCACTATTTTCTTTCTCATGCTTTTGTTTTAAGACTTGATAATATTTATTTGTTTCTTCATCGAATTTCTTAAGTGTATCATCGAAATTTGGTGTGTTTTGCTTATTTGTATCATCCTCGAAATCATCTTGGAATGAATCTTTTGATCTTGCGGAATTTAATATTTTTCTTTTTTGATTTTCTGTTTTTGCTTTAGATTTTAGTAATGCTGCTTTTTCTGCACTATCTAAATCTTTATTTCGAGCACATGTTTGTGAGTATTGATTTAAATAAAGAGGTAAAATATCTAAAGTTTCGTTGTCAATTTTGTCGTAATTTTCACCTGACTCTAGTATATCTTGTGCTTCAATACAGTGTTTATCCGTTAATAATGAGATGTTTTTCGTATCAGATCTGACGGATCTTGAAGAATTTTGGTTAAGCAATGTTTTCGGAGGGATAACTCGCTGTGTTGGTTTAGTTTCCTTTCTAGAAGAATGTTGCGTATCTTGTGATTGCTTAACAGGATAAGCCCATGGTTTAATCAATGAGCTTTTCCTCATTCTTTAGAAAACGTGCACAAAATTTTGTAAAGATTTCAAAATCTACTGACTTGGTTTTATAATTTTGGTAAAAAAGATAACATAAATATCGTGTTGTGATCTGTTTTCATTGCAAATTTAAGTGAATTTGATAGAATTCAAGAAATATATTTTAGAATCTGACAGCAAAGATACCATAATTATACCATCTTCTGTACTTACCCAATAAAATATTATAACCCTAAGCAATAGCGGTTAAATTAATCATGAAGATGAATTCGCAGAAATTTCGATCAATATCAAGGGAGTGACAGCATGATTACAAGAAATATGTATGTTTGATTCACATTAGGATATATTTAAAAGATATTATTAGAAAAAGTAATTTTTTATCTCGCTATTTTCATAAGATTGAGCAAAACTTTTATGTACTTGAACTTTTTTCGTTTAGTGATAATATCCGATGAACAACAATTGCATGGTTTAAAACGAGTAAAACCAATTTGAAATTCATCAGTAGAAGAAGACTGTGTGTTTAAATTAGGGTAAGATCCTTTGATTTCAATTGAGCTATGAACTATGTTTATTGAATAACCCTCATCAATCTCAAATGTATTTGGGGCGTTATTATCTTTAAAAATAGAATCCTCTATTAATAAATCATTGTTTTTTGTAGATATTAAGATATCTCCCAATGTATTATTCAATATATTAGTCTTGTTCACCGAAAATTCTTGATTTCCGTCAAAAGATATGCAATAATAACTGGTTGCTTTGTTGTTAAATAATGTTGTGTATGAACTATACCCTGGAGCGTTTGTTTGAAGGACGCAGAAACCGCAATTCTGTTGAGTTTTAGAATTTGAAGCATTTGCATTTTTTATTAAAACTTCGCCATTACTAAAATATAGTGTCGAAAGACCTGAAGTTAATGTTGCTTATGAACTTAAAAAAGAAGAAAGATAAAAATAATTTTTGTATTGAGTTGTGCTTGATTGTGTTTTTGTATATGAATGGTGTCCATGGCTCATTGTACTACAATTGTATGCGCAAATTTTATTCTGAATGACATTCAAATTAGCTTTAATATATATGTTTGCACCATTACCCATACTTCCGTCTGAATTTCTAGAATTTTGCTTATTAGAATGGAGTAATGATGATTCGATAAGAATTTTAATTGATGTTTCTTCATTATTATAGAAATCGATTAATCTTGAATTTTCTACTGATGTAACTTCACAAATGTAATAGTTATGATAGTCAGCGAAGTTTCCTGTTGAATAACTATCATTTGTTCCTTCATTAATTAACATTCTAATCTCAAAATGATGTAATAATGATGGAGATAGAGCAGAGATGCATTGATAAACAGTCATGTTCTTAGTTCCGATTTGACGTTTATAACTGGGAAGGATCACTTGATCCGATTTTCAAACATTACCACTTTTTCAATGGATCGTGTTTATAAGGTTAGTATTTCCTACCATAAAACAGTTATATTTATTGAAATTATTGATTCCTTTGCAATGTGATTACATTTTATCAAAAGGTTAAAATTTGTCCTTGACATCGACTGTAGCTCATCTTTTTTAAGTGAAAATTTACCAATTTACTGTGTTATAAAGGTAAGAAAAGCAAAAAAACTCTGATTTTGGGAAGATATATTGTACAATTTATGAGAAATCAAAAGAATATCAAAAATATTTTGATTGTTGAATGCTACATTGTTTTTACTTAGCTTGGTTGTTTAAATCATTGGTATGAAAAGAAAAAGTTTTAACATTTTTGATAAATTTACTTAAAACAAACAAAAAAATAATTAAAAAGTTATTATTTCCTTACAACAGAATTAGATCTGTTGTATTTTCTTGGTTGAGGTGTCTTTGGTGTCAAATGGACACCAGTTACCTGTAATCCGCTTGTCATTGAGTTCCTGTCGTAAATAGAAGCAGCGCTAGTCTTGTGTGGAATGTCCTTTTTCAGAGCATTTCTCAATACTTTGGTCGGAGCATGAGAAACTTCATCTTCAGAAGAAATTTTCGGAGTTTTTACTGTTTTTGCAGTTTTTCCTGAAATATTTTCATAATATTTAAGAACATAATCTTGTTGATCGCCAATTATACTTCCTGGCCGACATAATCTTATCCAGCCAATAGCTTCGTGTCCTGTAAATCCGAAATCTTTAATCATATAACATGCGGCCAAAGTTCCTGTTCTTCCAAGGCCAGCTTTGCAATGTAGAGCAACTATATCAGATCCTTCAATGATTTTTAGCCATTGCGTTAAGATTTCTGGAGGAGGAGTTGATCCATCAAGGAAATACAATTCTGTATGTTCGAAACTGGCTCGTTTGAATATCTCTTCATCGTAGAACTTCTGGCATAAACGGACAACTCTTGTAATCTTCTTTTCTGCGAAAACAGGTACTAAATCTTGAGGAGTTGCGACTCTCCAGCCTCCTCGTATACAATTGGTAGCGTATGGTGATGCAAATGCTAATAGTTTGTTTGGAATAAGCCAATTCATGTCGCCGTTCTCTACTTGTTCGTATTTTTTCCAATCTTGGGCATCAAAGTTGTCTGGATTGTACCAACCTATTTGCATGGCATGGTATAATCCTTTTATACATGATCCTACTGTTAAACTGTACTTGGATGGCAAGGATGAAGCATCTCGATACGGTTTTAGTGTTGGAAGAATAGTAGATAATGGTTTAAGAGCTTCCTCTGGAGTTAAATGTTGTTCTATAAGTAAATAGCTCGCTAATAATAAACTTGCGTTTGCAATTGTATGTTGATTTAAGTTTGTAAAGAATTGTACTTTTTCTGCATGCTCGTTTAATATCTTATTTGTTAGTAATCTGAATTTGTGAATTTGAAGTAAAGATAAAGGTCCAAAATCTGAAAAAAAAGGATAGTATTGATATTCTTCATCAGTATCGATCGAATAGCTAAACATTGTTGGTTTAGATCGCTGTGTTATTCGGGTAATGGTGAAATATAGTCTGTCTGGAATTATAGGTAAACAATTTACGGATTGCATCATAAAAAAATGATAAAAATGTAAAGTTCTAGGGAAGATGCAATATGCTTAACTTTCTAAGATAATGTTTTGTTTACTTAAAATGTACCTTATAAAATGAAAAATCAGAATTGAGCAATAATATTTCGAAGACCTAGAACAATTAGATAGTCCATGATTAATAATGACCTTTATAGCGGATTGAAATACTACACAGTAATCTACATTTTGAATAATTTCGCAATGTTAATATTCCTTCAAAGCCCTTGGGAAACCTGTCCACTAACGCTATCTGGTTTTCATTTTTATAGCAGAATTTGAACAAAAAGCATGCATATTTATGTTTTGATTTGTATTAAAAATTAATCTATCTTCAGAGCTTTTTTGTTGAAAATTTCATCAACATGTGATGGCTGCATCTCTTTAGTATGAATTAAAAAAGAAATATATACTTTTTATATTAAAAATGGAGATGGGGGGAATCGAACCCCCGGCCTCAACTATGCTAAAGTCGCACTCTACCACTGAGCCACACCCCCTTTACATTTATTCAATTATTTAAAATTATATAATGAATATATAAGTATTGTATCAAGTTTAGAAATAGTGATTTGACATCTCCTTTGAACAAATTCTTTAGATAATGAATATCATTAATCAAAAATAGATTCAATCAAATAATTGAAGAATATTTATAACTATATCTTATAAGTGGGTTATACTTTCCCCACTTGTAACTATAAGATCGAATTCCCTCTCTTCCAAAATGAAATTGTTGCCTTAGGTTTATGTAAATATTCGATTTTTTCTAGAGGATATGATTCAATTATTGCTGGGCCTTCATTTGGCTCGCTTTCGCCTTGATTTTCTGTAGTTTTTTCACTCAAAAAATCTGACAAATGTTTACCGTGGGGTAAAAGTGCCAAGGAATTTTGTCATTCCTTGGACCTTTTTGAATACCGTATCTAAATAATTTGACTCTTTCCATATATTGTATAAAACGTTTCCCTTATTCTTCAGGACTTTCTATCGTTCTCGAGAGTATTATTTTTTTACAATAATCAAATCAAAAAAAAATAAAAATGGAGATGGGGGGAATCGAACCCCCGGCCTCAACTATGCTAAAGTCGCACTCTACCACTGAGCCACACCCCCTTTACATTTATTCAATTATTTAAAATTATATAATGAATACAAATATTCAAAAATAGATTCAATCAAATGATTGAAGAATATTTAGAACTCAATCTTATACTTTTTCCCTTTACATTATAGGTTATATAGTATAGTTTTGCATAGTATTTAATTTGATCCATTCCAACAATGTTTCGATTATGACTTTAAGCTGATAAGAGTTCGCTATATTATGAAATTCTACTTATCTGTATATAAAGAATTTGTTCAAAGAAATAGAGAAACAAAAAGGAGATGTCATATCACTATTTCTAAACCGAATAACACAGCGATCTAAACCAACAATGTTTATACTTATATAACTTGATACAATACTTATATATTCATTATATAATTTTAAATAATTGAATAAATGTAAAGGGGGTGTGGCTCAGTGGTAGAGTGCGACTTTAGCATAGTTGAGGCCGGGGGTTCGATTCCCCCCATCTCCATTTTTATTTTTTTTTGATTTGATTATTGTAAAAAAATAATACTCTCGAGAACGATAGAAAGTCCTGAAGAATAAGGGAAACGTTTTATACAATATATGGAAAGAGTCAAATTACTGAAAGCAGATGAAGGACTTTAACAATTTGCTAATTAATATTGTACTTATGTATATATGAAGTGTATGTGATCTAATGCTAGCACAGTCAATGTTTACGACTCTGAACTGAAGTTTATATCTCAACATAATATAGATTTAATATTTTCAAAGAAAAAAATGATATATAACAATAAAAACAAACAAATTTATTTATAAATTATGTCATAAGCCTGTGCACTGGTTGGTAATGGTGGAAGCGGCTTTCCAAGAGCTGATTGAGAAGTATGAGCAGTATAAGACTTTAATTTCTTTGATCTTAAGTAGCTTTCAGGTTCTGTGTCTGGTTGTATCTGAACTGGCTGTTTTGTGTTAATGTGATTCAGTTTTTCCTTCATTTGATTTATTGAACTTTTCATTTTTTCAAGAATTCTATCAATTGTAGACAAATCAGCTTTCTTATCCATAAGAGTTGTTATTTCCTTCTTAAATTCATTAGTTTGAGATACTTCTGTCTCTAATCTTGAAACTAAATCTGAAAATTTTTGGTTCATTTCTATTTCAAAAGCAGCTCTGTCATCGGTTTCGACTTCTACCTCCTTCCCTATGTTCAGTGTTGGTATTGAAATCGTATGTTTCTCAGTTGGTTCAAGAGTTATGTCACTTGACTTTGCCAAAAATTTTGTTTGATCGTCAATAAGTTTTTGAAAGCCAGATCCGGCTCTTCCTAATGAATTTATGATGTCTGTGAAGCCCATTTTTGTTGTTGACTTATTTTTTGTCAGTTCTTCTGTTTCTACAAGGCGATCGTTAAGGTCATTGAGTGCTGTAGCTGTTGCTTTAAACGAAGCATTAGAAGTCTCCAAAAAAGCGTCAATTTTAGATTTTAATTTCAGAATATCGTGAATTGAGTTCTTTAAACAGCTTGGTATTTGTTCTTTCGTTAGGTTAAGATCGTTATTAAGTAAAGCAACCTCTTTCGATAAGTCTATTAAGCATCTATGAATTCCATTGAAAAATTTCGATTGATCGTCACAAGCGTTTTGAGTAGCAATGAAAGATTGGTTTAGTAAGTCAACACGTCGATCATTCCGTTGTATAGTGTGAATAATCATTGAAGCATCTAAAGGATCTTTTAATTCTAATTGTATTAAACTATCTGCTGCTATTTTACCTTGTATATCGATTATCTTTTCTCCTAAGTCTTTCATTTTATTGTCATTCAATGTTCTGTCGGCTGAAATTTGATTTAAAGCTTCTGTAATTTTTCCGTCGATTTGTTTGATGTCTGCTTCTGTCTTCTGTTTGATATTCTCAATGATGAGTTCTAAACCGTCAATACGTTTTATTAATGCATCTTCTGATTTATCTTCCAATTTTTTAAGTCTTTGTTCAATTGTAGTGAAATTATTTTGGTATTCATCTATTTTATCAAATATGTATCGCGAATTTTTTGATAAATCGTTAATTCTTTGACCTTGAATTCCTAAATTTTGTTCATTTGTAATAAATCTCTCAGTAAAAGTAGTTTCTAGTTTCTTTATTTCGACATTTGTTGCGTTATTTTTGGTTTCTATAGTTTCTGAAATGTATTTATTTAAATTCTCGATTGATTCTGAAATTTTTGAAGAAGATTTATCAATTAAATCACGAACAAAAGCTTCATTGAATGTAGATAGTGAATTGTTTATTTTTTCAATATCATGTATCTCAGCTTTTGTCTTAACGACATTTTCAAGATTGTTTATTTGCTGTTCTTGATGGGAAACCATATCAACAATTTGGTCAAGAATAGACTTTAGCTGGTCAGAATAAAGATTAACATTGATTATAGATTCATTTTGTTCTAGAAGACTGGAGATTTTATGAAGAGACATCAATACAAATTTTTGTCAAATAAAAATACGTTATTCATGAAAATTTATATTGATTGCAAATTAATAAGGCGAATAGATGTACCTATAACTATAGAATCATTTTTATAAAGTAAAAATGTTAGAATGATATTCTGACAAAATTTTATTTTATAAAATCATGAAAATTCATAATGTTTATGTATATTTTGAAACAAAAGCAAAAATATAATCCATACATAGATTTAAATTTTTTACATTTTATAATGAAATCAACAAAAATCACTTTTGCAGATTAATTTTTTATATATATTCGTAAAAATTTTTGATTATGATTTTTTTTAAATTGACGTTTTTATTAGTTTTTTAGATCCTTCTCATGTGTAAGATAATGATCAATTCAGTTTCCTTTACAAATATAAAAAGTTATTGTATCATTGATAAACAAATTTGACTCAACAACATAATTGATCTAAAAACAAACTATATAAACGAATTATTTAATTTTTATACAAGAATCTATATGTTTACTTTACTACATGGTTATAAATACATTCAAATAAGTACCTATTAATGGTAACAGTCGGAAATCATTCTTATAACAAACAGTGCAGGCATTATTCAATAGTGAAACTCGCATGTGATTTAATTCTGGAGTCGATTTAATAATTTTAGCACGAATTTCATTTGTTGTGACTTTTATGTTAACTTGATCTGTGTACGGAGATTGCAAAAAGCATTTATTAATTACTGTAAGCTTCTGGGAGAGTATTACAATGTTTCGCGGTTCTGTACAAATGCCAAAAATCTGAGCTCCAATATGGACAACTGAAGCAGGTAAAATTATGTCTGTTAAGGATATGCAATACCAAAAAGCTAGTCCTCCTAAATATTCAAATTTTGAATCTATTGGGAAAATTACACTTGTTAAATGAATGCATGATGCAAAAACACCACCATGACGAACAGTGCAATCTGCAATCTTGTTAAGAGATTTTGGGAAGTAAATTTTCTTCAGTGAACTACAAAGATCGAAAACACCTTGATCAATAAAAGTCAAATTTGGAGGAAATCTTACATCTTCGAGTATGTAACACTCTCGAAAGCACCATTGAGGCAAAATAGTTAATTGAGACAGTTGGAAAAATCAACGAATGTAAATAACGATTGACGAAATGCATTATTTTCTAGAATGGATAATGAACTATTGGATTCAAATATTAATCTTCCTCGTTGCTTGAAACTTGAATTAGAATTTACTTTTATAACATTGGATGGGATTAATATATCAACGTTAGTGGATGATGTAATTGCAATGATAGTAGTATTGCTTTCATTGAGATATTGGATACTCATTGAGTCATCGATGTATTCATAATGTATTCATAATTTTTGACATATTTTCAATTTTTGAGGTCATATTTGAATTTTAAACCACCAATTTAGATACTTCATATTTCATTGATTAAAAACAATTTAATATTCTAAGGTTTATTCAATTTTTTTCAATGCTTCCAAATTTTTTCACCTCAAGTAAAATTTCATGGTTTTAATTGCATACAACTCGAGTGATGAACTTAACGGTCTATTATCATACATTGGAACTTTAGGTAGTGACAAATCAGAATATCTTCAATATGAATCTGTCGAAGGCCAAGATCCAGAACAATTATTTTACTTTATCAGTGGCAATTCATATGCTACTACACGCGAATCCCTCCCAGAATATTATGTTGGACTTTATCTGAAAAAACATGTATTTGGTTTAAGCTCATTTACTATTAAGACAGCTTTTCACCCACAAAATTCAACAAATCATCCATTAACATGGAAAATTATTGGATCCATTGATGAAAAAAATTGGAATATTTTAGATTCACATATAAATGATTCAGTTCTTAATGTCCAATTTAGGTCAGTTCATTTTGAAGCTCAGGAATATGCTGTGAGACATATTAGATTTGTATCAGCTACATCTTTTTCACTAAGATCTTTAGAATTCTTCGGAAATTTGTATCCAAACAACATAATATTCCCTTTCTGTCAGATAAATAATATTTGTAACATGTTTTCAACATTTGGACACTTTATTGCTGTTTTCATATTAATGTAATTTCAGTAATCTTCCATTGTTATAAGAATAAACTATTTTCATTTTTATACTTATAGAATTATTCGTTATGATTTGATTGTATAGAAAGTTAATTGTTTATGAATCAAATATCATGAGCTCAGACCTAGGGTTATCAAAATTTTTAAAGAAGCTCTAGCTGAAAATATACAATTGGCATGAAAAATGAGTTCATCTTAATATTCATACAAATTTCATTCCGTGTAAACTTTATTTGAAAATCACCAGGATGATAAATCCTGGTGATGATACTTTATAAAACAATGCAGTTATACTCAGTAAATGATATCTTCCATTGCAAAAGAATACATTTTAAATGATATTGATAGTGAACATTATTCAATTAGATCCGAAATTGTTGACGAATTTCATAATCCCAAAAATCCATCAAATGCAGATCTCCATGCAAAAAATTGCATTATCAACGAGTTTTCGAGTAAAAATGACTTCATCATCAATGCCTATAACCCTAATCTTGAAACTTGCTCATTTTCATATGAAATTCAAATTAAAATTGACAATAACATATATAATACTTCTCATAATAATGCCATTCTTACAATATTTAACCAAACTTTTACGAAAGTTATTACAATTAACGACGAAAACGCATATTTTAAAGAAGAATTCGATATAATTTATATTAAAATGAACCAACAAAGCATTTTATCTCAACAATCAAAAAACTTTTCGCTGATTAATTCAATTCAAAATTATAAAAAAGATGAAAATATACAAGTAATCATTTCAAATCATAGTTTTCTACGAGTTAATGACATTGATGTTATTAAAATCGAAGGATTCATAAAAAATACACAAAATTTGGATCATTTGATTGAATTACATTTTTGGAGCGAATCAAACAATATAAATGAAAATGTTTTTAATTCTCAATATATTGCTATTAATCCTTCCAATGAATTTTCCCATTTTATTCAAATTGAACCAGAGTTTAGAGATCATTCATATTTTTTTTCAATGTTTAGATCATAAAAATAGAATTTATAGTAACAAGACACTTTCTTTATTCATTAATTCAAAAATATCTAATATAAACAGAGATTTACGTGGCCTTCCACCCCTCCCTAGTATTCGCTTAACATATGATCATAAAGTTCCACATGGCACTAAATATTTAAAAGTCAACGGAACTGTAACTGCATCAGGTTATGAAGGTCGAGAAATAATTTATTACCAGGAAAGACTTTCAGTAAGTGAAGAAATTGTCATTTATAATGAAACTTTTTCAGAAGTGGCAACATTTTCTTTTAATATCTCAATTGCTGAACACAATATTGGTAAATATACATTTGGTGTTATATGGAGCAATCAAGACGATTCAATTGGGCAGCTTTTTAGATTTGAGATTATCAGATCTGTTCGTATTCTTTCAAATTCTACTACTTCTAATATTTTTGTAAATGGAGATGATACAAAAATACCACTGAAAGTAACATTTAATTATACAGCAAATAAATCATTTTTATTTAATTATACAATTGGTTCATTACCATATCAATCATTAAATATTACATTATCAGAAGAAGTACAAGAAAAGAAATTATTAATTGATATTCCAGATCTTTCAAAAGGAACTCATTATCTCAAAATCAAAGATGATATTGATGAATATTCTCTTCCATTTATTATGATTGAAGGTTGTCCTCCAGAGATACAATACACAGAAACAACATCACAAGAAAATCCAAACAAACACATAAAAGGAATTAAAATAGGAAAAATTTATTTCAACTATTATTTTGTTTTATTTCAGACGATTTCAACTTTTGTAACAGATCTTTTAAATACCAATTGGATTCCATATTCAAATACAATAAATATCCAAGGTTTAACAGTTTCTGATTCCGAAGTTCATACATTATCCATTTTTCTTTCAGATGAATCAGGATTTAAATCAAATGTTATCAAATACTATTTTAGATATGTTCAAAATAAGCCTTTAATAAGTTCTCTCGCATTTCAAAAAACAACATACACGTATCAAATAGATAAAGAATAATTTCACTCTCTCAGAAGGAAATCACATAATTACATTTAGGGTAGTTGATTCATTCAATAAAAGTCTTCAATTAGATCCTTATACATTCATATATCATTACCACTCTCCAAAAATCCAGCTTATCGATTCATTTAATGAAAGTAATCTTCCAATTTATATTAGGAGTTATAATGGAACAATCAAAATTCCAATATTTGTGACTTATTTTTATGAAGTAGATTACGTTACGATAAATTATGCAATTGAAAATACTGATTTTACACAAACAACTCAGTTAGAAATGAACAATGAAATAGGCAAAGTAGCTAAAATCCAATTTGAACTCCCTAATGAATATGAAGAAAAGACTTATACTGTAAAAATTTCAGCAACTGATCATAGCCATACCAAGAATTCAAATGAAATATTTTATTCGTTTAATTATTCATATGATATCCATTTCAATCACAATAGAGTTGAATTCACCTTTTCTTGTCGATTTCCAATCCTTGCGTCAACATATCTTACGCAATTTCTTGTTGGAACAAGACATCGCTCTGCGGCACGGCAATCCTAGCATCTGTTAATAAAAAATTATGTTTTTATTTTTTTCCTATAATAAGTACGGGCGTGAATTTTTCGATACAGGTCTGACTTTTTATGACACATGATCTTGATTTCGCAAATATGAGAAAACATCCAATTAACATACATGTTTAACATAGTTCGATGTGTTTTTTTCTCATAGATAAGGTTCGTGAATTACGAAAGTATTTTATTCTATAATATTATATATGCCATATTATGATATGCGCCATACTTATTAGTTTCATATCATTCTGGCTTAAGAATGTTAATGTATTTCAAATATTTTTCTCATGAATTCAGAATGAACCTTCACATTCAGCATCAACCAATACAGTTGTGATAATGCAGGCATATCCAATGAGTCAATTTGGTTATCATGCCTCCAATAAGATTCTTCTGCAAAAGACTTACGTTAAGGGAGGCTTCCGACCAGAAAGCCCTCTCAATTTTTTGTGATGTTTACACCAAAAGTGAGATTCGTTAAGCGTTTTTCTCGTTGAATATTGAGTTTCCCGGATTTTAAGTTATTCATAAAGCTTCTCTATATTATACCCTATCTACTGATATGATTATTTTTGAAAAATCTCTTAAATCGACCTGCACTGAATTTTTTAGGGAAAATTCGAGATTTTATAAGCGTTTTCTGTAACGTTTTTTCACGGAATAAAATCCGAAAAATAATTTTTTGAAGAATCATTTGGGTAGAATACTTATCAAAAATTATATTTATTATAATTTTGGTCGATAAAAATAAGCGGATTCAAAACTGGCAAAAACCCTTTCGGCAATTTGTGGACGATTCCGAACCCCCTCATTTTTGGAATTTAATAAGAAAAATAGAATCTTTATTAAATATAGATTTTAAAAAACTTGGTTATAAATTACGAAATTTTCTCACTTGGGCCAAAAAGTGACAATTTGGTCGGAAGCCACCCTTAAAGTGAAAAGGAAATTCTGATGGTTGTAAATATTTTTATTTTCTAAAAAGAAACCATCTTTTATTTTTGACTAAAGCGCAATGGAATAAATTTGAATAAAAATTTTTGAATTTGAAATTTTCAATAAAATCGAATTTGGAGAGGCTAGGGATGGAAAATGCAGAACCAATAGATACAGCATTAACCTCTCTGGCTCCAAATTTTATTTCGACAGTAATTCAGACACTTTCATCGTTCTTGGAATCAAATTTCGACAATTCGGCCGAAATTTGTACTTTTTTACAAGAAATCCAAGGGAATTTTGTCAAATTACTAAATATAGACAACCTTTACGATGATACTAATCAACAACTCTCCGAATTTATCGAAATTTATCTAAAATTATTCATAAAATCATGTACAATGTCGAATTCTACAGTATCGAAAGAGTTTTCATTAATCATAGAACTACGAAACAGCCGATATTTGTTTCGAAATCTCTCTTTCGTCGAAAATATTTTTTCACAAATCACAGAAGAATCATTTCAAACTATATTATCATTCGCCACCAATCCGAAACTACCAGCCGACTTAAATACGATCGAAATTATTATTTATTTCACTAGATTTGTTTTAGATTTTTCTCAAATTAAAGTTGAGAGTAAGGATATTGTCAGCATTTTGGAAAGCTTTATCCGATATCTGTTACAACTCAACGATCTTACCGAAAAAACTTTTCAACGAATCTCTCAATGTTATTCGATTTTATCGACATTCAAGCATGTTAGCAAATTTTTCGATATGCAATACATCCTGTCTCAAGTATTCCTCAAGAACAAGCTCTATTACAAAGATAGTTTCTCGTTAATGTTAAAATTTATCTCGAAAGTCAAACATCCAGACATAATCAAAGGCTGTGCTACAAGACTATCCAAAGTTATAACGAATCTGAGCGAAGAAGACTGTACATTGTTTTATTTACTTATAAAAGAGATATATGAGAACGGAACAGACGTTTTACCTATTATCAAACTCTTATGGCGAGTCATAGAAGTCCAATTCAACGAAAAAATGAAAGAAATTTACATCAAAAAATTAGAAATTTTATTTTACGATCCAAATCTTCTCAATGACATTGTCAATTACATTGTTACACAAGATTATCTTCCTCATTTATTCTTTGAAGTTCTTCGCTCACAATTTTTTGAATCATTGACAAATTTCACCAAAACATCCATTTTTAACACATTATTTCATATCGGAGACATTGATTTCATATTAGATTATGTAGAATACTGCAATATTACTAACATGAAAGAGATAATCATTTCTCATCTCGAACAAAACGATAATTCTTCCTGTTGTTTATTACTTTTTCCATATTTTTATCCAGAAGGCATCAAAAAACACTCTGATCTTATTCTTTCACGTGTTTCTGATCCAAAACACCTTTCAATTCTTTTAGAATCATTTAACCTTAAAAGTGTAAATTTTCATTTTCAACAGATCTTTAACAAATCGATTGTTTTACAAGTATTAGATGTTGTTTCATCATTTAATGGAAATTCTCTTGATTCCGTTGTTGATTTTTGGGAAAAATTTTTCGAAAAAGAACAATTTCTTAAAACACAAAAAGAACAAGTCATTCAATCAATTTTAAACAACAAAAAACAAACAAGTAAATCAATTAGATTCATTCTTAAATATTCCAATGATTTTTCACTTGACATTTTATCATCAATTGAATTAAACAAACAAATCATCGAAATCATCATTTTAGAAAGTAAAAAATCAACAACAGACATCATTGATTTCTTTTTCAAACCGAAAACATATGATATCATTTTATTAATTCTCCGTGTTTTCGAAGAATACGACACAACAAACAAATGCTATTTTATTTTCCCAGGAAATTCTCAAGAAATCACTTTCGAATGTGATTTAAATCTCAAAAAATTTTTCAGAAAAAACTGTTTGGAAAAAGATTTTGAACTTTTTGTTAATAATTTTCTTGGCTATGAATCTAAAATAGAACTAAAATATGATAAAACATATAATGTCACTAAAACAGATTTGGTTTTTGAAAGAAAAGAAAATTTAATTTCTAATTTTGTTTCATGTAACAAATATTCAAATATTTTCATTAGTTATTTATCACAGAACAATGAATTATCAAAGGTTTCATATAAAATACTTACAAGATTAAAGTTACATTCATCACAAAGTTACTTAATTTTGACATGTAACGAATA
Source organism: Trichomonas vaginalis G3 (assembly GCF_026262505.1). Classification (NCBI taxonomy): domain Eukaryota; phylum Parabasalia; order Trichomonadida; family Trichomonadidae; genus Trichomonas; species Trichomonas vaginalis. Next base: position 33,649,191 of record NC_067207.1, read on the forward strand.
CAACATTTTATTCCCAGAAGAAAGTAAATATCTTTGTAAATTGAGATTACATTGTATAGGAATTGTAACAAGTAATCAATCATTAGCTGTTAAATTTGTTAATATCCACAATTACGACAATCTTCTGAGATATTCCGTTAAAAGCAAATCATCACTTGGTTTATATCTTTGTTTGAAATTGTTTGATATATTGGATGGTTTCAACCAACAATCAATTTCTCTTATTTTCTATGAAAAATGTATTTCTGTTTTAGATATTGAAAACAAAAGTGAAGTCAACGAAAACACTTTGAAACTAATTGAAAAGATGACTCCTGAGAAATATTTTGTTGGTCATTTTAACACATTTTTTGTCCTTTGCATGCAGAAATCGAAATATTTAGAGATATTTCTTAAAATCATGGAGAAGTCGAAACTTGAAGATTACAAAGAAATTGTTTTAGAAAATTTGAAAAAATTTGATTTCAATTTTTCATTGTTTTCATTTTTGGTTTCACAAAATGATATTGAAATCAATGATATTATTATTGACATTGTTTTATCTTCAAAACATGATGGAACAGAAAATTTGAAACTTATTGACAAAATTCAAAATTGTTTTATTTCAAGAAAATTATTTAACAATTTGCTTGAATTTCATATCTTTTCATTGACAGAATACAGACAATTTGATTCTCTTTCGAAAGGTGTTTTGTTAAAGATATTTCAACAATTTCCTGAATATGTTGTTGAAATGAAAAAATACTTTGATTTAATTTACAAAAATCATTCTAATTTTTGTTGTTTTGAAGAAACAAATGAATTTTACAAGAATTTTCTTTTGTTTTTTAACAAAATGGTTGATATGATTGATTTTATCTTGTGTTCAGACTTTAATCCATCAAATGAAATTCAAATTCAATTATCAGATTCAATCTTTATTTTGAAAGAAATATTTTGTCCATTTTACACAGGAAATGAAGATTTTCAAACATTGAAATCAATTTTGAGTTTCATTACAACAATAAGTCATCGATTTTCTACATTAGATTTCATTCTTTTGTCGAGCCAAGATAAAAACAGATCCAACAATTTTTTGTTCGATACAATCATTTCTTTGTCAGAAGTCAATGACAACAGTTTGAACAGTTATTTCATCAACCATGTCAATTGCAAAGTTTTGTTTAATTTTCCGGAATTTTTGTTGATTTCTATTCGAAAAAACGAAAAAATTGTTGATAAAGTACATTTACAAGGTGTTGAATATGAATATGTTAGTAGTTTATCTCTTAATGATTGCACATTGTTGTTATACGAAAGCAAAATCATCAGAACAAATGTTTTTCCAGTTCAAATTTCTATTTTGTATGAAAACTATTCGAAAACGAAATTTTTACAAAAATATTATGAAAGTTTTTTGATGAATGACGAATTTAATGACTTCATTGAACAAATGTTAGATATTAACAAAACATTTTTATTTGATTTTTTCTGTTTTTATTTAGAACAAAGTGATTTTAGATTTTATGAAAATATGAAATCAAATTTTCGATTTATTGATTCGAAAAATATTTTGGAATTAGACAAAATCAACAAATTCATGTTAAATGATGACTACGAGATCCGTAAGAGTTATTCAGAAGTTGTTAATTTATTCTTAGATAACAATGAATTTGATTTCGAACAATTGAAAAATCTTTTTATTGAAAATTCATTTTTATTCCTTGAAAAAGGTGAAAATTGGGATTTTTTATGTGAAATTTTACTTCGAAACATTGACAAGAAAAGCATTGATTTATCTAAGAAAGTTTTATTTCAAGACCTCAAAGAAATTGATAATGAACAAATATACGAAAATGTTGATTTCGAGACATTTGTTTTTATCTTGACAAACGAAGAAAATCTTGAAGAATTTACAACAGAAGAAAATTTGAAAATTTTGTTTTCACTTCGAAATGTCAAAAGTTTAACAAAAATCATAACAAAATTTGACATTGATAAATTGAAAACATTCATTAATAACTATTACGAAAACACAGATTACTTAGGAACATTGTATTTGAGTATTGTTGATCATTTTGAGTTTATTTTTGAAGTTTGCAAACTAGAGAATTTTGTTTTTAGCGATAACACGAAAATTGTTTCATTTTTCAATGAAATTCGTGTTCATCCATCTATTTCATCATCAACGAACCATTTCATTGAGAGTTTCCCACATTTCTGTCTTAAGTTCATGTTTAATTCCGAGAAAAATATCAGAGAATCATTCAGAGATTTGATCACAACAATTGTTAATTTCTCGAGTAATTTCGAAGCAAAAACATTTTTGTTGAATCTCATGAATATGTTACCAAGTTTAGAACAGAAACTTCAAATTATCAACAAAGACGACAACTGTGTTTCTACAGAGTATTTCTGGTTATTGACAAATATCTGTCGGAAAGGTGATTTATATTATTTTGTTGATGAAAACTCATTGTCATTTCTTATGTCCGTTCAAAACATTTCACGAATGAAGTTAGAAACAGAACGTCCTCTTTTCGACATCATCCATTTCATTGCGGAATGCAACAACGGAGATTTTTTTAAGTTCATCGGTTTCATGTCAATGACAGAGCACTTACAGAACATCAAATCCAAGTTCATCATTTTAGATTTGATGCGTCTTTGTCCTAAGAACGAAATTGATGTTTTCATGAATTCTAGTTTTTCGAAAGACATTTTCAAAATTTGTTTTTTGTCAGAATTTGATGATTTCATTTCACATTTCTTTCTTATGCACATTGATAATTTAGACATGATCCAAGTTTGCCAAGACATGTGGTCATGCAGTGAAGAATGCATCAAACGCGAAAGTTTTTCATTTTGTTTCATTAGTAAGAAGATTTTAGAAACTAACATTGAAACATCCAATTTTTTCAAAACAATGAAACTAGATTTTCTTTTGATTGATAGTTTATGTGTTAGTGAGAATGAAGAATACATCAACAGTGTTGTTGATTTGTTGATTGTCTATTTCAACACATATCATGATAAGATGAATATCGACATCATCACACTTCTTGACAAATCAACACGATATCCAAACATCATCAATCTTCTTATCATCATCATTTGTCACATTGACATTTCTAGTGTCAACAACATTTTATCATATTTGATGACACAGTTTGGTCGGTTCATCAGTGTTGACAGCAACTCAACACTTTCATTGATGAAGAAGTGCATTGATCTTTGTGATGACTGTGAATTGTTGTTGAACAACGCAGTTCTTTGTGTCACATTCTTGATTAACAGCGGAAATGTTTTCGAAGCAGTTTGCATTGTTGAACTTGTTTGTAGCAAGAATGTCGACACATGTGCTAAAGATGCTAAAACAGTCTTAGCATCAATGATCAACATCACATTGTGCTGTAATACATCACCAGTTGGCGACAGTGTTTTGAAGAAGATTCCATTTCTTTGTCGTCGTATGCTTGAAGTTCATCGATGGTATGATAACATCGGATATCAAATTTCACAGACTAGTGGTAATGCAGAACTTGATCTTTACATCATCAAACAGTGGCTTCTTTTCAGTGACAAAATCAGAAGCTACACAGGAATTCCATTTCCAAAACTTAATCTTGATCAAGAAAAGTTCACATACATCAGATCTCTTCTCCAAAACGATGAATCAACTAACAATAGCAACAACAGCAACAATAACAATGACCATGTTGATAATCAGAACTATGAACAAATTGCAATGATTGTTCTTCTTAATGAACTATTTTCTAGAAATTAATTTTTATTTTTATTTTTTATTTATATTTCTTTTAATTGTTTTATTATGTTTTAAATATTTGTTTTTTATTTTCTTTAATATTTGCCACACAAATAATTATATAAATGTGATAAATCAACCAATATTGTTTTTATTAGGTTATTAGTAATGTGACTACTTCAGTAGGAATCATCTTCTTCATTAGCTCTAAGAGTTTCTGCTACCTTTCTTCCAGCCTTATTTATTTTTAATAAATAATCATAAACCCCCTCAAAAGAACTCTTTAATTCTTTGAAATCTTCAATATATTTTTGAAGGGTCTTCATATCAGCTTGAAGACCACCAACAGTTGCTTGAAGGTTGGTAATATCACCTTTCATGGTACTGATATCGTTTTTGATACTCTGGATATCATTAACATTGGATGTCATAAAAATTAATAATAAAATTGAATAGTTCAGAAATTTATAATCATTATTACAACATGTTTTGGAATTGAATACTTGGTTAGAAATTTATTATGTATAAAACATTAAAAAAATGTTGTAATTATACTTACAACATTTTTGAATGATTAAAGGGTAGGTATTTGAGAAAATATATAATATATCCTAGGAAAAAATATCCTCAGAGAGCAATCAAAATCGATTTAAAAAGTGAAAATTTATTACGATTTTTCTGTCTTTCTGAATGAGCCGGTTTTCCAAATATACACTTTATAATTTTAATAAGAGCATGTATAACTATTCTATTCATCAACATCAGGCTAATGCAGAGCCTGAAATCCAAAATAGAATTGTTTCCAACGAAATACTTGCATATCTTTATGATCATTTAGACAAATACGGAAAAATCGATTTTGTACTTGATGAAGTGCAAATCGATACGGTTCTATTGAATCTTAATGGAGAATCTTCCGATTTATTTCATGAAATTTCTGAAATTGCGAAAAATGATAATAGGATCTTAGAAAGGACAATAATAAATCAACAATATATCACTATTGATGACCAATCTTATATTTTTGCTAAATCAATTAAATTTATCAACGAAGAATACTTAGATTACATACAATTTATGTTAAATTCTAATTCAGAAACAGCAATTATTAATACAATTATATGTATAACAGAATTGTTCGCTCAATCAAAATCTTCAATGAGTTGAATTGAAAAATTGATTTATCAGAACTTTAACATAGTTAAAACAGTCAAATATGAACATTTAATCGTCTCAATATTCAGATTTATTAGTCAAACATGTTTTGAAAGATATTCTGAGGATATCAAAGAATATATCAGAGATCATTTATATTTCAGCGATGAAACAATTTATTTTGGTTCATTGATTTCCATGCAGGCGGGTTATAAATGGAAACAGCTCGGAATTGAACTTCTAAATTTTCATTTAAACCTTGATAATGCATGTTTTCGCGTTAAGGTCGGATCATTGTGCATATTCAACATATTTCTGTGCGAGTGTAGAGAAGAAAGTCAATTCAAGAAAATTTTCGAAATTTGTGCAGAGTTGCTTGAATCTACAGAATACTGCAAATTTTCGATGTTGCTTATCAAATCATTGATAATTATCAACCGCATTTCTATTGAAGAACTCAAGAGTTGCGAGGATTCCCTAATGGAAATCCTCGAATGTGACAGCACCGATGATTGTTCTTACAATTTAGCCGAAGAGCTATTAACATTCATTGATAAGATAGGAGAATAAACTTTTTTTAATTGCTAACGTCTATTTTGGAATTTTTTATTTTTGATTTTGCCCTTTGAAAATATTGCAATTTCATAACTATTATAATTTGTAATACTAATCCTTATGCCACAGTACTTTTAGAGCAGATTTTCCAAGTTCCTCAAAATCATTGATGATCTTGACAGACCTGATCTATGATGTACTTGTGTTTAACTCTGCTATATCAATTCAAGCATTTAAACTTTAATCAATGATAATTTCGATTATATGAATTATAGGTGTAAAGCTTTCAATTCTGGAAGTTTTTGACGTTCCGATTCTGATAAAATTTCCGAAATCCAGATTTTATTATTTTATAAATATATCATATAATATCAACATTTTTGTTCCGAAAACCTAAAAGTGAAATGATTTTTTAAAATAAAATGTCTTTCTCCAGAGATCAATTTCCAGAATCTTTTACTAAGGCAGTCGCTATAAACAAAAAGGTATGGAATGTTAAAGCTGATACAGTCCAAGAAACTGTTTCATTGCTGAAAGATTCAATTTCAAGTTCTCTTTTCAACATTAAAACAGTTATTGATATGATAATCTTTATATATCAGAAGAGAAGTGAAAATATAGAATCTTACCTTACTTTACTACTCGAAATTATCAAAGTTTTTGATATCAATAACATTCAATCATATTTTACGCTTCAAACACCATTGAAATCTATTTTAGTCAGAAGGAAAATCTTATCAGGCAAAGAAGCCCCTGCAAATGCTAATAAAACAGAAGAAGTTTTAATTGCAAACGCAAAAAAAGCAGCTGTTAAACCTACTTTAACAAATCTTGAGAAATGCATTGAATTCAACTGGAAAGAAGGTATAAATTCATTCAAATCAAAGAATAATTTTAATTATTCATGGGTTAATTGTGTTTTCAACATTGATGCGTTTCTTGAAAAACTTTGTCACATTGATGATGTGAATAAATCAGATAACCAATCATGGAGTCCTCTTTCTATTGCTTGCAAAGGTGGATATACATTTATTATTGAATTTTTGTTGAAGAACGGAGCAGATGTCTATATAAATTACCATTTAACTGCATATTAGATAATAATTCTTTCTCTCTTTCTATTCTCATACAAAACAATGTTGATTTAACAACAGTTATTTCAAATGACGAAAACTTACTTATCTTTGCAGTGAAGAATAACTCTATTGAATGTTTGAAGTTATTATTAGAAACTAATATTGACATAAACATGAAAGATAAAAGTAATAAAACGGCATTCAATTATTGTTGTGAACTTGGAAAAAATGACATGGCCAAATTATTTATTTCTAAACAATGTGACATGACAAATAATTTTCCATTAGATACATTGATAACTAAGAAGAATTATGAACTTATTGAATGCATGTTAAAGAATGGATTTGATGGAAACATTGTTGGAAAAATGAATAAAACATATCTTCAAGTTGCAGTTTCAAACAAAGATCTGAAACTTGCAACAATTCTTGTCGATAATGGTGCTGAAGTAGAAAAATCTACTCAACACTTCACATCACCATTAAATATGGCAATTGATCAAAAGAATGTTGAAATGGCAAAATTCCTTATGGATCATGTCAAAGACATCAGTATTGCAGATTCAAAAGGTTACACGGCATTAAATGCAATTGAAAAGTCTAAGAACCAAGAATTAATTAAATATTATGAAGAAAAATTTGGTCAAATTAATTCTCAAAAACCAACACCATCACAACAAAAAGTGACACAACCAACTGCTTCATCACGTGTTGAATTACCTAAATCACAACAAAAAGCACCAGTTGCAAACGCTAAAATACAAGAAGATAATGTTGATAATTCAATTGATGAAATTCTTGGTAAATTACCAGAAAATATGAAGAAAGCAACAATTACTAATGAATCAATTTGAAATTTCAGTGAAAAAGAAAACATTAATGAAGTTATGGCAGAAATTGATTCATCAATTTCATCTAAGATATTCTCTCCTATTTCAATTGCACTCCAAATTTGTTACATTGCAAACAGAAGATTATCAAAATTGGATTCCTACAAACAATTATTTGTTACATTTATCACAAAATACAACATTTTGTCGAATGATTATTTCGATTCTCATATTGACAAAGATCTTCGACAATTCACTAAAACATCTGATGCCGAAATCGCGAATCATTATCATATGATCAAAGAAATGAATTATTGGAGACAGAAGAAATATTTCAAGTATCATTACGAAAACACTGTTTGTAATGTCAGATCATTACTTGACAAATACATCAATTTTGGATATGATGAAAATGATTCACCACTCATTGCTGCAGCTAGAATGATGATGTTAGAAGTTATGAAATTTGTCAAAAGTGACAGATCTGTTAATTCAAATGAATCATATATTCTTTCTCGCATTGCAATCGATTTTAATGACAAAGAAATGCTTACTCTTCTTAATGAATGGGGCATTTCACCACAAGTTTCTGAACGAGAATTAACAAACAACCAAGATTTGTTTGAAAATATCTTAGAATTCGTTCAATCAGATAAACTGAAACCATCTGTTGAAAAACAAATCGTTGATCACAATTTCGACAAAGTGCGTGAGATAATGAAAGGTCGAGAAGAAGATAGATTGGAATTACTTTCAGAACCATTGAGATATTGTATGTCAGAAAATGACTTGGAAAGTGTTGATTTCATTTTGTCAAATTACCTGAAAGTTTACGAAAAACTTCCATCATTCAATTTCTCTGCTGTTTATTTATCATTGAACTGGCATTATGATGAAATATTCATTCATCTTCTCAAAACATATAAGGATATTAACTTTGATGAAGTTTATGATGACAAACCACTCTTCTTTGAAGCAATGAGTAATTCTCATTCCGACAATACCATTCTTTACATTATAAATGGTATTAAAAATATCAATGCTTCTTATTATGATACAACAATTCTCCAGAGACTTGCTGATCATGCATCAAATTATCCAAAATCACTTAGAAGACTTGTTGAAAGAGGTTGCGATGTCAATTTGTCAACAAAATCATCTTTACCACCATTATTACTAGCTGCACAACGCGATTATGAGACAGCAGTTTTCCTTCTAAAGAATGGGGCAAACTTCAATAGTGTCAAAACAGCAGATGAAAATATTAGAAACCAAGCCGAATGTTACATTGAAGATTTAATTGATGATCTCTTTAAACATCATGAATTTGATTTGATCAAGAATATTGTTGATGCCAACGACAAGTCAAAATATAAACTGATGATAAAACAGATTGCGAAATCATTCGACAGAGAAGATTTAGCTGAAGTTGATTTCATTTTGCAAAATTACATCAAGTCTAATGAAAAAGTTTCTGAAACTAATTCGACAGTATTTGCATTTGCTATTTACAATAAAGCACACAAATCTGTCTGGCATATTATGAACAATTCTGAAATTGATTATGACGAAATTGTCGAAGATTATCCATTAATTTTCTACGCTGTTGAGAACAAAACAACAGATGATGTTGTTCTTAAAATGGTCAATCAATTGAAAGATGTCAGTCTTGTCAGTCACAACCTATCCATTATTCAGGAATTAGCGAAGAATGCTCCATATTATGACAAATCATTTAAGAGATTGATTGAAAGAGGTGCAGATTTCAGAAAAATCCCACCAAATTCAACACCAACAGTTTTATTGTCTGCACAAAATGACTATGATACAACTATGTTTTTGCTTGAAAAAGGTGCTGATTTCAACAGTCTTGATGTCAATGGTGATAATATTCTTATGTGTTCATTAATGTGTCCAGGAGACAAGATGTGGAAATATGTTGTTGAAAAAGGTGTAATTGATTCTCCAAAATCGAATATTTACAAACCAATACATATTGCAGCTATGCATCGAAAATGCGAAGCAATCAAATTCTTTGTTTCTAAAGGAGAAGCAGTTGATGTCAGAAACCAAGATGGAATAACACCATTAATGGTTGCTTCTGATACATATGTTGTAGATACGCTTCTTGGACTTGGTGCCGAAATCAATGGAGTATCTAAAGACGGAAGGACAGCAATGCACTACGCATTCATCAAAAGGAACCATATTGTTGCAATGTATCTAATTCAGAAGAACGCGCGACATGACATTCGAGACATTTACGGTAAGACAGCTCTTGATTATGGTGATGGCTGGGAATTTTTAGTTGAATTTGCTAAATTAAAAAAAAAAAAAAAAAAAGGTAGTGGGGCTTCCAGGGGCTGCGCCCCTTCTAGCCCTGAAGATGTTTAGTATAAATGAAGTTTATATTTGGAGGGCTTCCAGGCGCGTTGCGCCCTCTAGCCCATAAGAAATTTTTCCCAAGACCCAAGAGGAGGACCGAACCCCAGCCGACCAGCCGGTGACACTTTTTGTGTCGCTTTTCACAAATTATATATGTTTTCATGTTTTGTCACTTTTCTGTCACTTTTCAGGTAAAAACATTTTTATTATTATATATAAATGAATTTTACAAAACCTCCGTTACCGTTCTTTGGAAATAAGAGTAGATGTAAAGATATTATATTGAGAGAACTTAAGAAACTACCGAATGGTCTAACATTTGTAGATTTGTTCGGTGGAAGTTTCTATATATCCCATTTATGTCATACCGTATTTCCTGACTCAAAGATTATATGCAATGACTTCGACAACTATATGAACCGTCTCAAACATATTCCAGACACAAACAATATATTGAAAGAGTTAAAAGAAAAGATACCTATAGGTAAGATGGAACGTATACCATTAGATAAGAAAAATATTGTGAGAGAGGTTTTGAAAAAAGCAGAATATATAGACTGGGATAGTATATCTGCTAGACTATTATATAGTGGTGCTATAAGAGTTCATGACATTGAAACACTTATGTCAAAAGTTTTATATCTTAACTATACAAATGTTTTCAAAGAGGACATAGAAAAATATATTGAGGGTATAGAGTTTGTGAGATGTCATTGGACAGAGTTGTATGAAAAATATAAAGACAAGGAAAATGTTTTCTTTATAGTGGACCCGCCGTTCTATAACACATGGGATTTTCAATACCAAGTAGACTGGACTTTGAGAGACTCTTTAGAAACTTTAGACGTTATACATAACCATCCATGCTTTTACTTTACATCCGATAAAAGTGGTTTGGAAACCGTTATGAGATGGTTAGAGGACATACATGACTATGAGTTTAGATATGACAAGATAGAATATGAGAGAGGTCCTATAAACCGGAGAAAGTGTCACAATAAAGAAATTTTATTAGTAAGTAAATGTGGTTTGAAATAGGACTACTTGTTTTAGGTTTTTTCCATTGTGTCATTTATTTATTTGACGTGGCAGAAAAGTACAGAGAATATGAAGATGAACCAATGCCTGCAAATGTTCAGTATATGTACTCGTAAGAGATATTTTTATCTAATATTAAATGGACGCACAGAACTTAGCGAATGCACAGCAACCTGGACAACCAAACCCAGAGAATATTCCAAATGAAGTTAGAATACAAACTGCAATGGCAAACTATGGTCAAGTGCCAACAGATGTACAAATGCAAACTGCCATGTCAAATGACGCTGCGTTAGGTTTGCCACCATGGTATGCAAATATGAGATGGAAAGAGTTTTATACAAACCCTGAAGTGGGATATAAACAACTTTATGCAGATGACGCGAACACAGGAGTTGACCCAGAATATGTTTTCTACCAGAGGAGAAACAGAATGTATGAGCTCCAGTTAAAGAATGCTATGGAACTCAACAGGAAACGTAAGAGACTAGGCGGACATTAGATTTTTACATATAGTAAAATGGGTTTCTTCAGTAGTATTGGAAACTTCTTCAGAAGAGTTGGAAGAGGTATATGGAATGGAATAAAATCTGTCGGAAAAGGAATTTGGAACGGTGTCAAAAATATTGGTAAAAGAGTAGGTCAGTTCGTTGGTATTATACCTAAAGACCCTGAACCAGAAGAACAAGCTCCTGTTATACAACAGCCTGAACCTGCACCACAGTCTAGTTGGCAACCAAATCCAACACCTCAACCGTATTAAAAAATTATATTTTTACCGTTCGATAGTAGTTGTATATGAAACTAAGTTCTAAGTAAAACGCATGGTATAATGGAATTATTCTTTTTCTTCCATCTGTAGTAAACCATACTTGAAAGTCTGAAATACTTCCACTCGGTGGTTCATATAGCTTTGTAGGTTTTTCGTAAAAGTCATTTGCCAAGCATAAGAAAGAGTTTTGGGCGCCAGAAAATGAAGCATGAACAATAATAGCAGCTGGATCGAAAACATTTTCATATGTTCCATTAGGGTTTTCGACTTCATAAAAGTCTGGGTGTACTGGATATGCTGCAGGCTGATTTAACATCCTCATAAATCTATACCATGCCAAGTTGTTATATTTTGTAGAAATATAAACGTTTTCTCCAAGGTCTTCTATTTTATTGATTTTAACAGTTGCATTTTTCCTGTCATAAATAATATCGAGATGGTATTCTCCTTCGTCAATGTTATACTGGTTTGCATATTCGATATAGATATCGTTTATTTTTTCTTGAAAAGCTTGAAGAGTTGTTTCTAAGTTTACAAGCAAACTAACTTGTAAAAGTTTTCCCTGTTCAAATTTCTCATACATACGTTTTTCTTTGTTATAGTATCGAACTTCAAAACCGACCGTAAATGGGAAACCATGTATGGCTTCTGAAATGAACTTCATTCTACGAAAGCCAATAGCTTTTGTGACAGATGGGTCTCTTAACTATCTTAATGGGTAGTCAAAACGATAGCCTTCATGCTTTACGGTCTCTGTCTCAAACTTTTGACCGACATTAGTAAAAAGTTCATCTAATGGTTTAGTTGTAGCAACTCTTGAATTTTCTTTTTCTATTGAAAGCATATTTTATCTAGAATAAAATGTCGAAAGATATTGCTTCCATAAGAGAAATACAACACAACCGACAACTCATTATGCAAGCTCTAAATAAGAACACAACAAACTTTTCAAACTATTCTAAGATATCTGAGTCATTGAAAGAAGGAAACTTAAAACTGACATTAAACCCAATGACAGATGAGTTTCTATTTCAAGACAATAAGAACAATACTGTCTGTATAAATCCAACAAAAGGAACTTTAAACGAGAAACCTATAAATGAACTTCTTTTGAAGGCAGATGTTGACAACAAAGCTGACAAAGAATATGTAGACGATGCAATAGCAAAAGAAGCAGAAAGAGCTAACAATGCTTATGCAACAAAAGAACATACTCATCCTGAACTAGCAGACAAAACATATGTTGACAATAAAATGTCAAGTGAAGTGACAAGAGCTGAAAACGAATATTCTAAAAAGACTCATATACATTCTATATCTGATATTACAAACTTACAAGAAACCTTAAACAGTAAAAGTGCCGTTGGACATACACATACATCTTCTGAAATAACAGACTTAAACGTTAGCCTTGAAAAGAAAGCAGATAAAACATATGTCAATGAAATATACCAAAGTTTGATAGGAACAACAAAAAATATTGAAACTATTGTTGGTGACTTTTCTGTCAATGAAGAAAATAAATATTTTAGATGGCAGTTTGTACACTCCTTAAAAAATGGTATACGGTGGAAACTCATTCCGAAAAATAACAATGAAATGTATGTAAGTTATAAAAAGAATAATGGCACACAAGTTAAAGTTCCATTAGACAACAACTGCTACTTAAACTTATATGGAGACGAACAAAAGAAATATTTCCGAGTTTATGAAATGGCAGATATGACATTGCCTGACCCAGCTCCAGCACCATATTATTATGACTATGGAGATGACGACAGAACACCACATGTAGATGAACAAAAGCTAACATTATATTTAGATTATTATAGATATAAAAGATATAATGCAATAGAAAAAACGAGAATAGTATATTATTATACAGATGACAGAAATAAATATTATAGTCAAGATTTTACCTACCCTGAAAACATAAGATTATATTATAAAAAATATTCTGACACAAACCAGAAGAAACCTGAAATAGTTGCACTATATTTTAAGTTCAAAAGAGACAATCCTATAATATCTCATATGTTTGATTTAATGAACCCAGTAGGTTCTATTTATACATCTATGGAAGCAAGAGGTCCTCAAGTAATGTTTGGTGTTGGTGCATGGGAACAAATAGTCGACAGGTTTTTGTATTGTGCAAACTCTTCAAAGGAAACAGGTGGAAGTAAAACGATTTCAGGTGAAAATTTACCTGCGCACAGTCACTACATAGATTTAAGTACATCTCAAGCAGGTTGGCATAAGCATAGATATTGGGATTGGTCAGCAATGACAAAAGGTAAAGGATATGATGTTAAAGACGACGTTAAGTTTGCCATAAATTGTTACTGGGACGATACACAGGGAGAAGGAAACCATACACATTTCGTTTCAGGATATACACAAACAACGGGACAAAGTAAAGAATACATGCCACCTTACATGACAGTTTACGCATGGTATAGAATTGCTTAGTCGTCATTTTCAACTTCTTTAGCATATTCGTCAGGAGTTGTCTTATATTTGTTAGGAACTGTCTTTGAAAGTATACCACCTTGAACTTTGACAAGTTTGAAACGAGGTCTGACAATAGTAGTTTTATCTTCTGCTTGCAGTGTGTACATTTTGCCATGTTTGCCTAAAACTTCATAATATTCTCTTGTATACTTTCTTCTATTTTTACGAACACGAATGTGAGTACCTATCGGGTTCCCATTGTTGTCATAGTCAATAGTATTTTCATATGGGTCGCGTTTAGGTATTTCTATTTTTACTTTGTCACCTTTCTGAAGTTTGAAGCCCGGCATTCTTTCTTGTTTGTCTCTTTTGACTAAATTATTAAATATATAGTCTTTCTCTAAGTCAGGGTTGTTTTTCATTTCTTCGGGGGAGTGGTTTCCCAAACCTTTTTGTTTACGGTTATTGTAAATATTTAAAACTTGTCTCATCTTTGCCATGGAGAAGTGTCTATATTTGTCGTCATATGACATTTCATTTGCTTCACCACCTTGTGGTTGGTTTAAGTCTCTTAACATTTTTATACATCCGTCAATGACACCAAGAGCAGAATGGTTTTGGTCGACAATGAAATATTGGTTTACATTTTTTGAACGCAGATAGTTTTTAATATCATCTGATTTGAAAGAACTTTCACAGTCAGATGTCAGTTTTGTTGGATGGTATTTGTCAACGAATATTGTCAAAGCGGTTTTCACATCTAAAATATTTTTGGACTGTAATGGTATGGCTTCACAGTATCTTGTGTTTTGACCAACAAATATTAACCAGTATGGTGGTCCATCTGTTCTAACTCTCGGAATGTTTTCCAAGATATCCATAAACCAAGCATTTGGTGTTGAACTAAAGATTTTTATCATGAGTGCTTTCTTTGTCGCTTTAGAAACATAGGGGTCCTTGTTTGGATTCGTCATTTTTTAACCCATAAGAAATGGGTTTATTTGGCGCATTAGCAGGAGTCGCATCTAGATTTTTGCCCGCAGTGGGAACAATAGCTAGAGGTGCATTTGGAATTGGAAGGAAGATTTTGAGTACATTAGGTATACTTAAAGAGAAAGCACAACCTATTATACAAACTGTACAGAAAGGTTGGGATGTAGCACGAGATGCAACAAATCTTATTCCAAATCCTGAAACAGAGGAAAAGTTCAAGGATGGATGGACAATGTAGGAAGACAAGCAGGAAACTATTATAACAAAGCAAATGACTACTATAACCAAGCAGGACACTATATGGACCAAGGTGAAAGATTCTTTAACAGAGGATATAACCATGCACAACAGTGGGTAAACAATAACCAACCTCAACCGCCTCAACGTGGGGAATGTAAAGTTTTTTACTGAGATGAAATGAACAATACAGCATTGAGAACAAAATGGGTTTCAAGATGGATTTGTCGGCTTCCAGCAGTTACACCACGTGTTTGTCAAGTCTTCCTATACCTCAGGAAGTTTTAGACCGACTTAAAAAACCTAAACAACCAGTTGAAAACAAACCAAACTAAAATTTTTTACTGAGATGAAATGACCGAAGAAGTTGAAACGGTAGATTTGACACCACAAACAAAAAGTTCAGAACCATTGTCAAAACCCGTCAAAGAAACTTACAGATGAAGAGAAAAATTCAATAATAGAAAGTGCCAGGTCTGGAAATACAAACCCTAACTACAAAGTCACTTTTCATAAAAATGGAAACGGCTAGTATCTCAAAAAAGAAACAGACTCTCACAAATAAAATATTGAAGTCTGAAGGAGCTTTCGAGACAACAGATGGAAAAGTTTACTTCACTGACCAACAGTTCATTATAGAAACATCTCATTGACTTAGAGTCGAAATATTCTAAACTTTACAACAAACACAAAAAGTTGAAAGGAAAACAAAAACAAATGGCATATGATATTTTATGAAGATGTTGACGACACAACTGTTCCTGCAAGTGAAGTAAAGTCAGAGGAACCGAAAAGTGACGAAAAACCGATAGAAGAAGAAAAACCAAAAACTGAAGATAAACCAAAACCAAAGTTTAGTTTCCAAACTAACACCAAGTCAACCTTCATTAAGCTGGTATGGGTTGGCGTCAAAGACTTATGGCAGCAGGTGGTTATGTAAAGTAAAGAAAAAAAATATTTTTTTTTTTTATAAAAATGCCCCCATATAGAATGGATAGAAAGTCTGCTAGAATAAAAGCAGAGTTACAAAGATATGGTTGGAGAGTTTCGAAGAAGTTTAAATATAGGAAGGGAAGACCCATAAAAAGTCTATGACAAATTGTCTGGTCTTCGCTACGAAATGGATTTGGAAACAGCACGTGCCAATTATCCAAACAGACTAGAGAGGTTAGAAGAAGAACGTCTTATGAACATGCCTTTCGATGTGTTAAACATTGCATGAAATAAAAAATTTATTTTTAAAAAAGTGACATTTTTTTATTTTATTTGAAATGTACGCTGAGTTTGTTGGAGAAGACCGTTGGGAAACTTGTTTGTTAGATGAGAAATATGAAATGGCATACCATTTTTAAAACAATATATTTTTACATATATTAAATGCTTCAGGTTGAAAAACAAAGAACAAAAGTAGCAGATACAAAACCGTTAGACTATATCTTTACAAAATGCTGGTAGGACTATTTCAGATGAAGAAATTTCATCCGAGCATACAGGTTTGACTATCCAATTCGTTGGCTTCAAAGTCCTTCAGATGCAAAGGCAATAGCATTTAGAAGAGTTTTGTTTTCAAATAGAACTAACCATTTATGTTCGCAGTATATTTTCATGGGCAGTATAAAGGTTCTGATGGTCTAATAGACAAATTTGACGAAATGAGAATCTTTACAGTTCGTTCAGACGAAAGTCTTGAGAAAACTCTAAATGACTTTCAAACTCAAATGAACAAATATTATTGGGAATTTCAAGAAAAATACGACTCTTTACTAAATGGAACATACTATCTGAAACTAGAATATGACAAGATGAACTCCACCGTTTCATTTCAAAAGATTGAAATTAACCCTCCAAGAGATACAGAGTTTTTATATTGGAAAGTAGACAAACGTTCTTGGGCACAATTTCTTCGGTTACTAAACCAGAACGAACCATTACCACCAGATGGTCCATTTCAATTTATACTTCCACCAGCAGATTTGACAGTTTATAGAAACGTGTTTGACCCTCAAAATGTTATGTGTCATGCAAGTTTCAGTTCAAGCAACAATAGTTTTCTATGTATTGGTAAGGACTTTTATGACTTTGCTTCTAAATTCTACGAACCACCTAGTAACAGTTTCTCTGACTTTCAAGTTTGGTTCACAACAAATGGTGTGCAACATATTATTCCATTGTACTATGACTTTTATCTCGAATTGTCTTTCATATATAACTACGGAAAAGTGCTGAAAAAGTATTGAAAAATAATGTTTATGTTAGCATGTTAGATCTAACACGTTTTCTAACCACTTTTCTAACATCGTAGAAAACTCATGAAAACAATTTATTTTTGACACTTTCACAAAAAACATAAAAAAAGTGAGTTAAAATGAGATGTTTACTGAACTGGTTGGATGTCGCCTTCACAGGTTATGTAGAATGGTTGACCAGAGTAGTGAAGGAGACCCTTGAGAATTTGTATAATTCGTGGAATTGGACTCTCTCTGTTTGGAAGTTGTATCCAAGGACGCTTGGCAAAGAACTTTATAATGGCTTCCTTCTTTGCTTGCTTTATGTCGTCGTAGGCTGTCCCGTCTGGTACGTCAATTGGAATTCCAGTCGAAATCTCGAGATTCAAGGCAGCCCTTCCAGAAATAGTGGTGAACTTGACCTTGGGCTTCATGACCTTGCGCAAGTAGTCTTTTACGCAGTCGTTAATTTAAATTAGGTAAACTGCCTCGTCGGTAGGTTCGACCTCGACCATTGCTACTGTCAGTAAAAGTACTGCTACTGTCAGAAAAAGTACTGCTACTGTCAGTAAAAGTACTGCTACTGTCAGTAAAAGTACTGCTACTGTCAGTAAAAGTACTGCTACTGTCAGTAAAAGTACTGCTACTGTCAGTAAAAGTACTGCTACTGTCAGTAAAAAGGAAAATTTGAGAGGGTTTTCGACGATAAAGTACTGCTACTGTCAGAAAAAGTACTGCTACTGTCAGTAAAAGTACTGCTACTGTCAGAAAAAGTACTGCTACTGTCAGTAAAAGTACTGCTAGTAGCAGAGATTTTTATCGTTGGTGGTCTGACGGTTAAGCCACAAACGAATGTCCCACGTCCCACCAACCCTTGGTTGTTCCAGCAATTCCAATCTCAATCCAAATCGAAGAGAGACCAAGAGTTCGAAGAAGGTCTGAACCGCTTACGCAAAGAGTATGCTACAGCTCCAATTGAGAGAAAGTTGTTCCCGGACCAAAAAATAATGTTTAGGGTAGATGGTTAGATCTAACCTCATTTCTACCCTCATTTCTACCCTCATGAATTTTCATGAATTTTCATGAATTTTATATATTAATGTTTTCGTTAATTTAAATTAGGTAAACTGCCTCGTCAAATCCTTCTGGCATTCCGAGTCCTTCCATCCGACAGGAAAAAATTTTCCCGACAACAGGAAAAAATTTTCCCGACAACTGGAAAAAATTTTCCTTCCGACAGGAAGAACTCTTCCAGTTGTCCGTCCGTAAACCATTCAAATTTTCGAAAATTGAGAACTTTTTGGTCGAACTTCAGAAAAAGTTTTTCCTTCCAACAGGAAAAAATTTTCCTTCCAACAGGAAAAAATTTTCCATCCGACAGGAAAAAATTTTCCCGACAACTGGAAAAGTTCTTCCTTCCGACAGGACACAAACGAATGTCCGACGTCCCTCTTCCTGAACGCCTTCCCAAACCAGAGGAACCTAAAGCACCAGCCCCTGCACCTCAGTTCCAGCAAGTACCTCTGAATTACTACCAATTTCCACCTCAAGGTTACTACCCACCACAAGGCTTCCCGAACTACCCTCCTCAGCCTATGCCTTACTGCCCCAACCCTTGGTTGTTCCAGCAATTCCAATCTCAATCCAAATCGAAGAGAGACCAAGAGTTCGAAGAAGGTCTGAACCGCTTACGCAAAGAGTATGCTACAGCTCCAATTGAGAGAAAGTTGTTCCCGGACCAAAAAATAATGTTTAGGTGAAGAGGTGAGATCTCACCCGTTTTCTCACCTCTTTTCTCACCTCTTGAATTTGTCATGACTTCTTCGTAAACTAAACGTAAATGTTTTGTGAAGAATATAGCAACAGTCTGAATTCCGGCGGTTGCTTTTTATACAAAATTCATGCAGGAAATTCTTGAGTTTTGGTTGAAAGAATACGGTGGAGCCAAATGTGGCTCGACCTCAAAACAAGCATTTTATGAGCTTACAAAGGGTGTTATGAATGAATTCAGCAACATACATCCTGACCTCGTTCATTTTGTTGCTAAATTCAGTAAAAATATATTTTAGGTGAAGTGGTGAGATCTAACACGTTTTCTAACCTCATTTCTAACCTCTTGAATTTTCATGAATTTTATATATTAATGTTTTCGTTATGCCACTTTGTGCCGTCAGTCAGTCAGTCAGTCAGTCAGTTTAGGAAATTTACACCAAAAATAATGTTTAGGGTAGAAGGTTAGATCTCACCTGTTTTCTCACCTGTTTTCTCACCTGTTTTCTCACCTCATGAATTTTCATGAATTTCCTTAAGATAGAAAAAATAAAATTAGTTTTATTTTGTATTTTTTTGTATAAAAGATATGATTTCAGGGATTTTTTTGACGAAGTGTTAATGTTCACTTCGTCAAAAAATAACAGTTATCTAATGAAAAAGTGTCATTTTTTTCATTTTTTTGTATTTGACGAGAATGTTTAGGGTAGAAGGTTAGATCTAACCTGTTTTCTCACCTGTTTTCTCACCTCATGAATTTTCATGATTTCATCGTAAATGTTTTGTCAAAACTTCTTCGTAAATGTTTTGTCAAAACTTCTTCGTACATGCTTTGTCAAGACTTTTTCGTACATGCTTTGTCAAACATGAACGTATATGTTTTGTCAAACATGAACGTACATGTTTTGTCAAAACTTCTTCGTAAATGTTTTGTCAAGACTTCTTCGTAATGAGCGTAAATCAGACAAAAATATATTTTAGGTGAAGTGGTGAGATCTCACCTGTTTTCTCACCTGTTTTCTCACCTCATGAATTTTCATGATTTCATCGTACATGCTTTGTCAAGACTTCTTCGTATATGTTTTGTCAAAACTTCTTCGTTTATGTTTTGTCAAACATGAACGTACATGTTTTGTCAAACATGAACGTACATGTTTTGTCAAGACTTCTTCGTACATGTTTTGTCATGATTTCATCGTAATGAGCGTAAATCAGACAAAAATATATTTTAGGTGAAGTGGTGAGATCTCACCTGTTTTCTCACCTGTTTTCTCACCTCATGAATTTTCATGATTTCATCGTAAATGTTTTGTCAAAACTTCTTCGTTTATGTTTTGTCAAACATGAACGTACATGCTTTGTCAAGACTTCTTCGTACATGTTTTGTCATGACTTCTTCGTAAATGTTTTGTCATGATTTCATCGTAATGAGCGTAAATGACCAAAAAATAATGTTTAGGGTAGAAGGTGAGATCTCACCTGTTTTCTCACCTCTTTTCTCACCTCATGAATTTTCATGAATTTTCCCGAAATAAAAAATAAAGTTAGTTTTATTTTTTTTCATTTTTTTGTATTTTTTTGTATGTAAAGATATGATTTCAGGGATTTTTTTGACGAAGTGTTACTCTTCACTTCGTCAAAAAATAACAGTTATATAATGAAAAGTGTCATTTTTTTCATTTTTTTGTATTTGACGAGAATGTTTAGGGTAGAAGGTTAGATCTAACCTGTTTTCTACCCTCATTTCTACCCTCTTGAATTTTCATGAATTTCCCCGAAATAAAAAATAAAGTTAGTTTTATTTTATTTATTTTTTTTATTTTGTATAAAAGATATGATTTCAACAATCGGCACAACAACAATTCAAACAACAGCACCAAACTCGTTAGTCATGAATCCAACATCTATGTTAGTAGAAATGAAAAGCTTCATTCCTTCTTCATATACTTTCGAAACAAAAATCCAGAAGATAAAGCAAGAACTTTTAACAAGTAATTTAGACTGTAGTGCGAAAGATGAAGAAAATGAAGAATATCTTTATGAAATGCAGGACATTATTGACCATTTGCCTAAACTACCTGAAATTCAGCAACAAAAACTCACTATTCCTGAATTCGACGAAATTGAAGTGAAACCAACTGACTCAGTAGAAATAAAGAAGTTCATACGTAAGGTAAATTATGAATTCCTTGGTTTTCATTGCAACCATAAGGTTATGGACAAAGATTGCGATATGGTATATAAGAATGTTTCTGACATATATAAATCTGAAGAATTTAAGACATACGACAACTTTGTTTCGTTAGTTGCTGAATGTGTTTGGGAAATAAGAGATAAAGATAGAAGAGGCAAAGTATGGAACAAACAGATAAAACCAGCAGCTTTTGAGTTAAAGAAAACCATTGACGCCTTAGTTGTTTTAGCAGGTAAGGTTTCAGAATATAACGCAAAAATGAACCCGCAATGTTCTAAATGTAAAGCAGCAATTAGGAAATATAACTACTCCGTCAAAGAGATAGAACGTATGCGAAACGACTATGCAGACTTAAAGAAAGAAGCAGAGAAGCCGGTAGAAAATAAAATGGACATGTTAGAATTTCTGAACAAAAACTATCCAACAGCAGAAGATTTCCTTCTATCTGACGTCAAGAAGAAGTATAAAGAAACTTTCGGTATCGTTAAAACTTTTGACATACTGACAGAAGAAATAGAAGCTACGAAATTGTTTAGAATTTCAAATATACATCGTACAATTCATGTAAAACGCTTGTGAAAAAACTGGGGTGAGAAAACAGGTGAGAAATGAGGTTAGATCTAACCTTCTACCCTAAAATATATTTTTGTCTGATTTACGCTCATTACGAAGAAGTTTTGACAAAACATTTACGAAGAAGTCTTGACAAAACATGTACGAAGAAGTTTTGACAAAACATTTACGATGAAATCATGAAAATTCATGAGGTGAGAAAACATATACGTTCATGTTTGACAAAACATTTACGAAGAAATCATGAAAATTCATGAGGTGAGAAAACAGGTGAAAAAACGGGTGAGATCTCACCACTTCACCTAAAATATATTTTTGTCTGATTTACGCTCATTACGAAGAAGTCTTGACAAAACATGTACGATGAAATCATGAAAATTCATGAGGTGAGAAAACAGGTGAGAAAACAGGTGAGATCTCACCACTTCACCTAAAATATATTTTTGTCTGATTTATGCTCATTACGATGAAGAAGTCTTGACAAAACATTTACGAAGAAGTCTTGACAAAACATGTACGAAGAAGTCTTGACAAAACATGTACGATGAAATCATGAAAATTCATGAGGTGAGAAAACAGGTGAGAAAACAGGTGAGATCTCACCACTTCACCTAAACATTATTTTTGCTGAATTCAGCAACAAAATTCTTGATTTCAGGGATTTTTTTGACGAAGTGTAAATCTTCACTTCGTCAAAAAATGGCATAAGATTGCTTCCCTCGGAAAACCGAGAGAAGAACAGCGAGTAAGTAAAAAAACTTAGTCGCCAAAACTCTATGAAATTCATGAATTTCCTTAAGATAGAAAAAATAAAGTTAGTTTTATTTTTATTTATTTTTTTATTTTGTATGTAAAGACATATATGTCAAACATTGAGTTTGAAACAGTTAGAAAGATAGACAATGACACCAAATTGGTTAGAATAGGTGATTTAAACGTAAGATACTCAAAGAAATACAACAAATATTCTTTGTCAGACATTATATTTCCATCTGGAAAGAAAACAAAGGACTGGGTTAGAATTGCTTCTACTCAGAAAATTTTGACAAGAAATCCTGAGCTTATGATATCGGTAAGATTCTATGGAACTGCAGCATATCTCATCGACAAAAGTTTATACCAATAGTTTTGTTATGGTTAGACCCAGTTGTTGGATATAACTTCATAACATATGGTTCATTCGATACGGAACGTTGCAGTGAAGGCTTACTTTACATCGTTCAGAAACCGAAGGACTTCAATACAAAGAGATATAAGATAGGAAGAACATATAATATAACTCAAAGATATGACAGTACAGTCAATAGAGTCAAGGTTGTGTTTGTTAATGATATGAGAGCTGCAGAAACAGAACTACTTGAAAAGTTTGAGAAAATGTATGGTGCTCCCATAAAAGGTAAAGAAACGTTTGAAGTAGATAAGATAGATAAAGCTATAAAATTATTTGACGAAGTTGCTGAAAAATACATGTAAAGCGTTTATTTTTGGTCTTTTGTGAAAGTCAGAAAATAACGCTAATTTTTTATAAAATATTTTTTTATTTTGTATGTAAAGACAGATATGTCAACAACAGAGAACACAACAACTGCTATCGTTCATGAAGCTATAAATGAAGAATACGAGTACATACAGTTTAACAAACAACTCCGTCTCATTCGTTCGGTCAAAGACGATATGTACCAAATGCAAAGTATTTTGACAGCATGTTTTGCTCCAGATACTAAGAAACCACAAGACTGGTTTAGGAACCAAAGCACTATTGAACTATTAAATGAAGCTGAAAATTCGACTACGGATTTTTTCGTAGTCGCAAAAACTCGAGTAAGTAAAAAACCGCAGTTGCCAAAACTCTATGAAAACAGTGAAGAACAGCGAGTAAGTAAAAAACCCCAGTCGCCAAAACTCTATGAAAACAGTGAAGAACAGCGAGTAAGTAAAAAACCCCAGTCGCCAAAACTCTATGAAAATCGTGAAAAATTGCCAAACGGTTTGAGAGGATATTATGTACATAGACTTCTTGTAAATGCTGTTGCAATGTGGGCTTCGCCTCGTTATGCTTGGAATATTTACAGACTTCTTGACGAAATTCATAGACAAGAACGTGAAGAGCTAGAGAACAAGCTTGAAGCAAAAGACAAAAGCATTCAGAAAAGAATACCACGTTCGGTACCAAAAGGAAAGGAAAAGAACTATAAGTATATGATTTATACTGAAGAGATGGAAAATGAAGAAGATAAAGATATGGTTATGTTGCATTTAGTCAGAAGAAACAACAAAAGCTTTTACGACCTTGCTAAGATTTACAAATCTGACAGAAATTGGTTCTATCGCGAAAACTTACCGATTTCAATGACCCCAAATGAAGATGTGAAACAAATAGTTCAAGATACGTTACCTCAAACACACTATGATATGAAAGGTTGTACAATACTTACATTCAAAGAAGACTTACCGCTACTGAAAGAAAAAATAACAGAGTATTTTGACAACTTCAAACAAGTAGGGTAGATGAACTCTTTATTTTTATTGACTTTTTACAATTTGAACTTTGTTTGCGTAGATATGAATTCTGAAAGAAGTATGAGGGTCTTGTATGACTTTGTACTTCTCCCATAGTTCATGTCTGTCAAACTTACCTGCCATGGACTCTTTCATAAGTTCCATGAAATCGTCTTCGGACAATCCGGGGAAAAGTATAATGTCAGTAAGTATTCTTTTAACATCCTTACTTAAACTCTTTGCTGTCTGTACACATATTACGACTGAGATGTTAAAGTGTCTGAGCTTCTTAAGAATTCGACACATGTCTTGTTCTCTGTTCTTTAACAAAGGATGAGAAGCAAAGTCATCTAAGATAAGAAGACATCTATGAGGGTATGTCTTCCAATCGTAAGATTGCAATTTCTTCGAAATGTATTCTATCTCTTTCTGTTTGTTTCTGAAGTGTTTCTTCTCTAATATTCTCTGCATTTCCTCATTTGGGTCTTTAAACTTAGAATTTATATACTCATTTATAGCATTATACTTCAAAACTCTTCTTTGGTACTTCTTTATCCAATCTAACAACTCAGTATCCTTTATACATACTAACTTAGACTTCTTTATAATATCTTTGAACGAATTGACGGTTTGGTCAAATTGACCAGAAGTACTACAAATAACAACTAACTCATAGAATGGGTTCTTCTCATCTAGTTCTTGTTGTTGTGCAGCCATTTTAAGATAGGTGAAAGTCTTACCCGACCCAGGTGGTGCGATTAGACCTGTTATACCATTCTGAGCAAATAAGAACTTGTCATGTATAGGCTTTATCTGAGCATTTTCTAACTTCCTCTTGTTCTTATTTAAAACATTCTCAAATTTCTTGTCAATGTCAGCAAACTTTTTTCTAACATATTTTTAGAAAAATTAAAATTTTTATCTTTTAGAAAATGTCTAGCGATTTCGCTATCTATATTCGAGACAAGCTTTTCGACAGCAAAACATCTGTCGACCATAAAATCTTACATAGTGTAAACAAGAAAGGTGAATTTGTTCTAAAGTTCTGTTTCTGGGAATATGACAAGAACCATAAAACATTAAGCAGAGCAGTCTTAAAATTTGTCAATGACAGACTTGTTGACAGAGATGACGCCTCTTGGAGAGATGAAGTCCAACAAACTTCTTAGAATGCAAAGAAGACACATGCGCTGTTCTTGAAGATGAAATAGAAAACAGAATAGATGAGCTATTAAAGGACAAAGAACTTTTACATAAATATGGTTCTGAGAAATTTGACATAACTCCACCAGAAAAGAAGAAGAGAGAAAAGAAAGAAAAGAAAGTAGAAGAAGAGAAGAAAGAACCTGAACCAGTTCCAGAGAAAAAGAAATTTGACATGTAAAAATAAAATTTTATTTTTAGAACATTTCTGGGTCAATGTCAATGTTCTCTTCCTCTTTAGGGGCAAACACTGGCTTAGACTCTAAAATCTTTTTACCCAATTTACCTTGAACTTCAACTATCTTAGACTCATAATATTCATAGTCGTCTGCTTTCTTTGGTTCATAAGGTATAACAAGTTTGTATGCTTTACCTTCTTCGAGTTTTGAGAACTTTCTGTCAAAATTTTCTTTGACTGTCAACATACCGTCAATGTATAAGTCTTCAAAAGTTGCACCACTTTTTCTAACAACAGCAAACTTAACTGGTGCAATGTTCCAAATTTTGTCAAATGTAGACTTTTCAAAATGGTAGAAGTAAACATTCAAATATGTGAATGGGTCTAGTTCTTCTTTAAGTCCTGACATGTACTTGTTTACTGAGATGAATTTTGTCATCTTTTCTATCGGATAAAAAAATATTTTTTTTTAAAATTTACTCAGAAAAAATTTTCTTTGTATATACACCATTCTGAACATCTAAAAGACTTTTGACATTTGCCAAGAATGTTCATTTAGACGCTGTCATATAACCATATTCTTGACAATATTGTTTATACGAATCGTACAATGACCTTTCATCTAATGACACAAAGTCAGTTTCATCTATGAACAGTTCATATACACTCTTGTTTGCTTCTAACAATGTTTGTCTCTCTTCGGTATGTGGAATTTGTCTTGGATTGAACTTAGAAATATCTAATGTCATAAAGTATGAGAACAAGTGGTTGTAAAAGTCAGATGTCAAAGTTTCTGCTAAGTCGTCAAAATATTCTGTATCTTGCATATGAGAATCTGACGTTCTGACAACTACATATCTTCTGTCAGA
Source organism: Trichomonas vaginalis G3 (assembly GCF_026262505.1). Classification (NCBI taxonomy): domain Eukaryota; phylum Parabasalia; order Trichomonadida; family Trichomonadidae; genus Trichomonas; species Trichomonas vaginalis. Next base: position 33,675,939 of record NC_067207.1, read on the forward strand.
ACTTTCTAACTTCATCGGAACAGCATTGTTTGAAACCATAATGAAGTTTGCAACATTTTCACACACTCTTGGTCTTTATACTTTCTTTCAACAACTCCAACTTTATCTGTTTAAGACTCTTCAAAGCATCTGAGTTCAAACTTTTGTTGTATCTATACTTTGAAGTTCATTGCAAAACTATAAGTTTCATATTCTCTATTGAGGAGTTAAACTTGCCACAGATGTTTTCTAAGTTTGTCATATTAGGGTTCGAATAACCTTCTAACAGTTTGCACAAAATATCTGTAAAGAAAGTATTCTTACCAGTTCCTTGTTTTCCAATTATAATGAGAGCAGTTTCATTTTTAGCACTTGGATGTTGTAAGATGTTTGCAAAACCAACATAAGATATACTCATAAACCTTTTCGTTTCCATTGCATATAATTTCTTTGACATGGTCTAACCAAGCTTCTATAATATTTTCTTTCCATTCTACTTGTTCATATTTATATCCAGTGAAGATAGAATAGAAGTTTGGAGAAGGTGTATAGAACTTTATACCTCGAACTGAAAATCTTCTAACTTTGACAATAAGATATCCCAAGCATCTAACATCTTCATGCCAACTTGTACGACTTTTATTTTCTTAAGTTTCTGTCTACATTCTTGTTCAGACACTATTGTTGCTCTTGGTTTGTTAAAGACAACATCCCATTCTTTCATGACATAACATTCTGGGGCAGAGTCAACATAAATGACTAAACGTTTCAAATTCTCGACTGCTTTGTTATAGTCTCTAAATGGACACATATTTCTGAATGCTTGGAAGTCATAAAATCTGAAACATCTATTCTGTACATTTTTATAAAAATAAAAAAATAATATTTTTTTATTCTTGACTTTGTTGTTCCATTTGTTTGCATTTGTTGTTCTTGAGCTATTTGTTGTTGAAGTTGTTCTTGTAATACAATACTTTCACCAGTTGCATCTTCCAATTCGAAACTTTCTGCCGTCATTGACAAATACATAGGACATAAAAGTTTTACAGGAACAAGTTTGCGTCAACTAATGTCAACGTTATACTTGCCAAAGTGTTTGAGTTCACTAAGGTTGAAAATTCTGCATTCGAATGAACAATAGGCAAACCAGCAGAGAAAGTATTGTTTATACGCATAAGTATCTTTTGGTCATAATAGTTTCTGTCGACATTCGAATAACACTTTGAACCTAAGTTTGAAACAATATATAAGATTGGTGTGCTTAATGTCAATGGAATAGACATTCCTTGTATGACACCTTTTCCTGTTATAGGAAACTGTTGGTAGTAAAAACCAGAAATAAGTTTTGTATTATAGCTCATATCGTTTATAGTAAACTCAGTCGGACATCCAAACATAATGAAACCTGCTCTAGTTGCAGCACATGTTACACCCGTACTTAAAGTATTAAATAAGTCAACAAAACCTGTTGGTGGTATATCTGAGTAAGTATCTTCAAAGGAGTATTTTTTACCATTCACAACAATAAAGTCTTCTGGTGTCAAAAGAGCAAAACAGGCTTTAGTCGTCATTGTGTTTAAGGTTAGTTTACAATATCGTCCTTGAGGACTTTGTAAGTTTGTTGTTATAGAATTATATGACTCAGGTTTTTAGTCGTAATAGTATAAACCATTATGTCTTCTGCCATTTACTTAGCAAATAAATTTTAATGAAATGTTGTGGTCGTCAAATATTTTTATAACGTCTGGGAAACTATATTTTAAGTTCAACGTTTCACCTCCTTTCATAACGTATATCTTGTCAATGGCATTATATGAAACACCACAGCAACTAATGTCGGGTTCTATTTCTTTGATGTTTATATCGTCTGCCTCTGTCAAAAGTTTCAATAGTTCTTTCAAAACTTCATGAGGTGCGATGACATATGAGTTCACTTTTACAGGGTTGTGTTCGACAAGTTTAACATTATACTTAAAGCTTGACAAATCTTCTCCTGAGTTTGAAGTTTGTCTTTCAGTTGTTGGTAGTCGTTTCGAATATCTGCAACAGAACTTAAGTCTCTGCTAACTTCAGGATATGTTGTGTTCTTTTACAGGAACAATTGTTATACCATCTTCGTCTTCGTATGGTTTCCCCTTCAACATCTCTGTCTTTGACATTGACAATAACACTTTGATTGTTTGTTTGAGTTGGTGAATTTAACTTCACATCTGCCACCGCCATTAAACCTTTTGAAACACTTACGCTTCTATTTTTCGGAAATGACATTTTACTTAGAATAAAAAGATGGACGTATTCGGATATCTCTTTGAATTGAAGCAAAACAAAGTTTATACTCACAAACAATACAAATACATTGACAGAATAGTTCTTTACACAAACAATGGAAAATGTTATAGAATAGCAGTCTTTGCTGAACCAAAATATTTTCATAAAGCAAAGAAAGTTGGTATAACTGAAATGGTGAAAGTTCTTGAAGCAGACAAAAATATAACTTCAAAACTTACAGATATTACTAAGGAAAGTTTATAATACAATATTATGTCAAAACTGGCGTACTGTCAATATTTGACGGAGAGAAGTCAGTTCAAGAACAACTTACTGACCTGCTGCCAAAATCTGCTCGATGGAAGCTGTCGTTATGCCAATCTGAGGAGCCCCAGCAGGTTTCATCGAAACGAATCTTCAAAAGAGCATCTTCCGTGAAAAGTGCTATTGGTTTTGTAAACTTCTTTGCTTTCAATTCATCTGGACCGTCTCTGTCACCAGTATATTGTATTTGTACAGTACCAACAGTTGAAATACCCCCATAAAGTCTTCTGAGTCAGCAAATGGAATGCCAAGCCAAAATTTGAACGGTCTCCATTTGTATATTGAGTTTTTTGACCTCCTGTATGAGTCTACTTTCACATATGGCATAATAGAACTTTGCATTTCAGGGTTAATGGTTGTTGTGAAGTTGTTGTTAAAGTTCATAGCATCTAATGTCAAGTTGTATGACCTCATATCCTCAACTGTAGAATATTCTTCTCTTGGATAATATTTGCCATCTATGTTTTATATGATATTTAATACCGGGGTTGTAGAAACAAGAATAGTCATTTATAGTTCGTCTGAACAGTACAAACATAGTATCTGCATGTTTCATTGCAGTTGTTAAAGCAATATCTGTTCTTGCACCTGGGTCAGCACTTTGGTTTCCAACTTCACCTGCAAAGTCTTTGACAGATATTTGGTGTATAGGGAACATAAGTGGAACTGCAATATATTTGGCAGCTAAAGCATTTGAAATATCTGGGTCCAACATATAGACTGCAAGTCTGCTTTCTATTCTCTTGCATTCAAATTTTTCGCATGTGAACTTAACTGGGTCCCAAGCATCTCCAGCAGCATTGAAATAATAGTTTACTTCAGTGTTGAGGTTTGAGAAACCAAAGTCTAAGTCAACTTGCTTTGCAAAATTCGGCGAATGACGTTTTATTTGTTCCCTTTACGTCTGTAAGAGTGAATGGGTCTGTGTTGGTGCAATGACTAAGTTGTTTTTGCTTGGAGTAAGTTCGATAGAAATTTTTTCCTGCCCAGTTTGGTAAGTATCTTAAAAACCTGAAGATGAGGAAAGATGACAAAGGAACTCTAAGTTTCAGTTTTACTTTATGGCAGCAGTTCCATCTGAACCAGAAAGGTTAACATAAACTCCTGGACGTTAGGGTCAAGTCTTCTTATTTTCTCAATAGTTGCATACTGGTCTGTTTGTTCTCTAGCTTGTGGTTGTACTGAGTTTCTCAAAGCGAAACCATTCATAGTTTGCCCATGTTACTGTTTGAACTAAGTCAGAGTTAGAATATATCTTATCCATGAAAACTTCTGGAGCATATTGGTATCCGACATAGAAAATTCCATTGCAACCTTTCTTGTCAGACAACTTGGCAGAAGGTTTATTTCAATGTCTTGTTTCCACGTATAAGAATGAGTTGTCAATAGAAATAATATGAAACCTGTCGCAAGCAATATCTACTGTTGTTGAAGAGCCTTCTCCAAACTCACCTACGTTTCCATAAGAAACAGCAGTTGTATATTCGTAAGTTCCAGGAACTATTTCTGACCTTCTAATGGCATTGTCGCATTCGTTATACCATTCGGAAACATTTCCGTTCATGGCATCCAAAACTGTTGGCGTTATATTCTGAGCGGCGTACATTTCATATGGGTAAAATATAGAATAGTTGGATTTATGTGTCATAATTGTTTCGGACCAAGCTTTATACTTTCTTCCTGACTGAGTTTTTAACTCTTCTTTTTCCTTCATTGCCACTACTTTCACTAGATGAAGTTACTTCTTCACTACTTTCACTTGTTCTACTCTTCTTCTTTGGTGTCGCTTTTGGTAACTTGCCCTCTGCTTCAACTTGTTGCATCTTTGCCTCATGTTCACTAGTATGTTGTAAATTTCCCATGTCCTTTTTGCCTTTGGGCTCTGGTCGCCCATCTCAGGTAACCTATATCCTAGAAAGATTTTGTCATAGTTTGTATTTGAGTCTTCGCGTATTGTTTGCATGACTCTTCCTGAGTTTCCGGTTCAAGCTCTTCAAACAGAGCTTGTCCATATGGAATAAGCTCGTTTCCAAATATATGTTTTTGTAGCCATTCTGGTTTTCTTTCCATGTTCCAATAATATCTTTTGTGAATGGGAAAGCTTTTACCCAATGTTCAGTCTTGCGTCATTTATTTCTGTAGTTGGTTTTTATTTTGTCAAGGAACGTGTTTTTCAATACTAACATTTCATTTGGTACTGTCCATTTGAGTTTTCTTAAATATTCATCCATTCTCGGTTCATTGTCTGCAAAGTAAGTTTTTATGACATTTTGCAAACTTTCGTTTGCAAGGTCATGTACAATAGGTTTCTTTCCTTCTCTCCTCTACTTTCTTTCTAAACTCTTCACCAAATATACCATCTCTATGGTTCTGTTAGTTCTTTGAGATAAATGTTCTAGAACGTCAGGTGTTATATTTCCATCAGCCATGTTCATTTCATACTGGTCCAAAATATCTGCATGTTTCATATCTTTCAATGGCAATTAAAGCCGCGCTGAAAATACCAGCTATATCTGGTTCACCATTCACTTCCATTGCGTCTACAACTTCTTGGAATTGTGGTTGTAAGTTTATGAACCACCTATCCGGATTAGCTTTTATGACCCCATCTCATTGTAGTTCCATAGTCTGCAGAAACAAAAGTAGGTTTGTTTCCATATTGGTTAGGTTCTGAATGAACTTTAAACAATGTTTCATTTCTATATGTTTTGTTGAAATTTAACCTTTTATTTTCACCGAGTTCAGCCAAAGATTGAACTTATATGGTCGTAAGTAAAAGGATTATTGTATTTGCGTACATTTTCTTTCAGTACTTCCATTCTATGCTGAATATTTTCATCTGATGTTGGAGTCTTTTGTATGTCGGCGAACATTTTTTCGATATTCTTCTACTATGTCAGCCGAATTTTTCTTAGACTCTTGGAAAGATTCCATATTCACCTCATACACTTGTTGAGGGTCAAGATTTTTCGGCTGTTCCAAATCTTTCATCTAGTTCTGTGAAGTTAGTTTCCAAAGGAGGGACTTGTTCGTTTCCTTCAGGCTCTTCTAGCTGTTGTTGCTGAACTATTTCTTCCATGTCTGGTTGTATCTGAACTTTTCCTGTTGAGTTTCTTGTACCTCATCTGCTGGCATTTCATATATTCCGAGACCGTTTTTAAAAAGTTCCCTATCTAAGTCATCCGCATTCATAACCTTTCTTCTTTCGTTCCGTCTCATTTTTTACGCGTTCATGAAGAGAGTTGAATTATCATTTAGCTTGACACCAAATATCTCGGAGTAAATTCATTCATGTCATTTGGATGATATGCTATTAAATCATATCCCTTAGCGAGCTTGTATTTTCCAGGTTTGAAATTATATCCCATTTGGTGCTGAACCATAAAGCTAAATAGGTTCGGGTCAGTATTTCCTTCCTTGAACTTTCTAATAGCTTCTTTATATCTGTCACTAAAGTCAAGAGTATCTGGGTAACCATAATCTTCCTTAAGCATTTTTAAGAATTCTTGGTTTCCTTGTTCTCTACTTCTTTTATGTCCTTGCTCTGGTTGTGGTTGTTGTTGTGCAGGGTTTTGAACTGTTGGTTGCTGTGCTGGTTGTGGAGATGGTTGCTGTGCTGGTTGTGGAGGTGGTTGTTGTGCTGGTTGTGGTTGTTGTTGTGCAGGGTTTTGAACTGTTGGTTGTTGTGTTGGTTTTGGTGCATGCCTGTGTCTGTGTCCATGTGACGATGTAAATGTTTTAGGTAGTCCGGGTGCAGGTGCTTCTCTTGGAGGGTTTGGTGGTATATAAGTTCCACCAGCTGGCACATATGTTCCATCTGCAGCATAATGTCCTACCTGACTTTTCGTTTTTAAGAAAGCATTTACTAGGTCTGTTTTGGTCTGTTGTAACTCTTTTTCTTGACTTTCCACAACAGTTGCTCTAACGGCGTCATAGGCACTTTGAACTGCCTGTCTCGTTGCTGCATCTGTTATTTTCGTCATATTTTGTGCTACTTCTCTTAACTCTTTGTCGAAACCTTCAGACTTCAGTTTCTTTCCAGATGAGAAGTCGTTCACTAGTTTCACCTTACTATGAAGAGCTTCGAAGGCATTCTTAAAGTCAGCATTCATTAAAGCTTCATTTGAACTGTCTTCATCCGCTTGTATTTTTGTCCTTATTGACCCTATAAGTTGGGCTGCTTTAGCGTTGGCTTGGGCATCTAACCAGTCATTATTAGCTTTTATATATTCTGCGCTTTTCATTGCCTTTTGCATGGCTGCGTCGTTATTTTTACTTTCTTGTGCTAAGTTTTCATACTGTACGGTTTGGTTTTGCAACTGTAAAAGTTTTTCTGCCTTTACATTTGCTTCAACTTCTTTTTTATACTCATCGCTATCCATATATGTCTTCAGGGCTTTTTGTTTTATTTCTTCATCTTTCAGTACTTTATATTGAGTAGTATGGTTTTTCAAATTTATAACATCTTGTTCCATTTTTGCTACTTCTGCTGCTTTTTCTGACACTTTTTTCGCATATTCCTCTGTACTTAGTTCTTTCAGTTGTTCTTCTTTCTTCTTTTTCTCTACGTTTAACTCATTGAGTTTCTTTGTGTGTCTGTCATATTCTAGTTTCTTTTCGTTTTCACTTATTTGTTTCTGTATGTCTATGTTTGACTTTTTGACATCTGTTATTTGATTTTTGAGTGAACTCAAATTCATTTGACTTTGAGGGTTATAGGCTGTTCCGTCTGCAGCTCCACCATAGCCTGCCATTTTCGCTAAAAGTGCCGCTCTTAAACCTCCACTCTGTGCACCAAAAACTCGGTTTAAAAGCATAGGGTTGCTTGACATTTGTTGCAACATAGTGGGGTCATTCATCATTTGTTGTTGCAACTGTTGTTGTGGTGTCAGTTTTACTATTGGATGTTTCAATGCTCTCTTCCTCTTACGTATATTCTTACGTAGCTTACGTGGCATTTTAAGTGAAGTTAAAAAGCGGTTTTTGTAGTTTAAAACATGCGGCTGTCACTTTTTTGTTTGCATATCTCTTATATAGTGAAAAACGGTTTTGTCACTTTTAAAAAACGGAGTTGTCTGTCACTTTTTAAAAACGGTTTTGGTTTTTATCACCGGCTGGTCGGCTGGGGTTCGGTCCTCCTCTTGGGTCTTGGGCAAAATTCTTAGGGCTAGAAGGGGCGCAGCCCCTGGAAGCCCCATATACCTGACCTAATTATTACTAATTTCGGTTCTCTAAAATAAACTTTAATTTATATATAAAATTAACTTCAATTTCAATAAATTTTAATTTCAATGTAAAAAGTGACACTTTTATTTTGCAAAAGCGACCAAATTATTCCTTATATAGTTCTATTAATTCAAATATTGATGATTTATCGTACTATTTTTGTAACATTCACTTTTGTTTTCATAAATTCAAATCTAAGATGAATTTTTCTTATGATATTTTAGAATTTGTTATATGAATTATTTCTATGAATTATTTGGCATTTCGATTTGAATATTGAACAAACTTCGGTAGGTGTTTACTTAATTACTGGAGATAAATTACTTCCAGATTTTTCAGGAAATACAAGTTTAATTAGTGTTAATATTTCGACAAATGTCAACAAAATACCAGCATTTTGCTTTTGTAATTGCACAAATTTAATTTCAGTTACTATATGCTCACAAATAACGAATATATCTGATTATGCATTCTCATGTTGTAAAAATCTTCAAGAAATTTATTTCCCTGAATCACTTGAAATTATTCAAGAAGGTTCTTTTTCATTTTGCGATCAAATTCAATATATTCATCTGCCAAAAAATCTTAAATATATTGGATTTTATACATTTGCATATTGTATTAATTTGCAAAAAATTGAATTTAACGAGAATCTCGATAGTATTATTGGTGTAAGCTTTTATGGATGCAGCAGTTTATCAAATATCTCACTACCTAATAAATTAACATATATAGGTCCGCTTTCTTTCCTTGGAACAAATATTACATATGTTTCATTTCCTGATAGCTTAGAATACATTGGATCTTATGCATTTAATGAGTTTGTTTATACAGACAAACCGAAGTTTCAATCAAATTTTTCAGAGATAAGTATTGATTATCCATTTTTCTATTACCTTGATGAACCGCTTATCATTCCATCCTTCATTGAATCAATAGGACACAAAACATTCATTTATTCAAATATTACGTCTTTAATTATCCCATCAACAGTAAAAATAATTAGTTATGGTGCATTTTCGCACTCAACAATTAAAAATCTAACAATTGAAAGTCAAACAACAAGTCTTGAAAAGTATTCATTTTCATATTCATCTTTTCAAAATCTTATTCTTCAAGATGGTATTGATGAATTACCCAAAAATACATTTGACTATTGTGATTCTATTTCACTTACAATTATAGGTTCTATTCAGAGACTAATGAATAATGAATTTAATGATTGTAATAATTTGACAACACTGAATTTTATCACAACTTCAGATATTCTCCAAGTTTACACAGATTTCAAAATATATCAAGCTCTGAATGATTTCACAATAGTTTGTAAAAATTTAGTTATTTCAACTTCATTTTATTCAAATTTCAAATTCCTTAAAATCAATGCATCATCTTCTGTTACTATTAATTCTCTTTCTTTTACTGGAGAAATAGATTATTTAGACGTAAACACACCTTCATTAGTAAAAACTAATATTTCATTTTGTAAATATAAATCAAATATCTCAAACATTCAAGCAAATATGAACTCTCAAATTCCAGATAACTTTTTAAAAGGATTTGATGAGTTGAAAGAAATAAATGAAATTCATTTCATCACCACAAAAAATCTATCCATTCCATTTCCTGATAATATTATAAAAATCGGGAAACATGCATTTGCCTATTGTTATAATCTTGAAACTGTTGTTTTAAATGAATCAATTAAATTTATTTATGAAAACGCATTTAATGGTTGCTGGAAGTTGAAATATTTTGAATTCAAATCAAAAGATTTTCATTCAGAATTTCTATTTCCAACATCATACGATCACACGGTTACAATTAAATTGCCCGAGAATCCAGGGAATAGAATTCTCCCATTTCAATACTACAACAATAAATCATTATATTCGTTGACATTAGATGAAAATATTGATGAAATAGGTGAAGGATCATTTGCATATTCAAATATTGAAACAATTAATCTGAATGAAAAAATCAAAACAATTCCTTCATTTTGTTTTTACGGATGCAAGAACTTAAAGAATGTTATTAATAATTCTGCTCTGAAAATATCTAATTATGCATTTTATTTGTGCAGTGCCCTAATAGATATTAATATATCCTCAACTATAGATATATTGCATCATGCATTTCATTCATCATCTTTTTACGAATCTGTAATTGCTGCAAAATTTATTGGTGACTATGCTTTCCAAGACTCCAAAATAACAAATTTAGAATTAACAGATGATGTTATATCTGTAGGAGATCAAGCGTTTATAGGATGTAAGATAAAGAGTTTCACAATAGGCTCTTCTTTAACAAAATTACCTTCATATTTATTTAGCTATTCGAGCATTATTGAAATTACTATTCCATATAACATTAAATCAATTGAAAAATATTGTTTTTATGGTTGTGAGAATCTCACATCTATTCATAATCTTGAAAATATTGAATATATTGGAAATAATGCATTTGAAGGATGCAAATCATTAATAGGAAATATCTCACAGCTACCAAAAATAAATTACATAGGTGATTGTGCGTTTTCCCGCTGTTCTTTATTAACAGGAAATATTCAATTATCAAACAATATAAGTTATATTGGGTCTTTTGCGTTTTATGAATGTGCATCAATTATATCTATAGATAATACCAATTCTTTGGAAACAATTAAATATTATGCCTTTTATAAATGCCATTCGTTATCATCATTTAAGTTCCCCGAATCACTTATTACCATTGAATATAATGCATTTTATGACTGTTCATCATTAGTAACAAATATTTTTTCATCCACATTACAAGATATAAATTCAAATGCTTTTTATAATTGTAAAATAACTAGTTTAGTTATAAATAATAGCACTCTTAATTTCACTTTAGGTTTTGATTCTTTAACTAATTCCAAAATTGAAGTAATAAATATTACATGCCTAAAAATAGGTGTCTCAAATAGTGCTATGCTTAACTGTCCAAATTTAAAAACTGTTGTAATTAATGCTAAGGATGGATACATTTCCACGGATGCTTTTTGCAATTGTAATAACCTTATTAGTATAAATTTTAAAAATTCACAACTTTCTTTTTCTACAAACTGTTTCAACAATATAAGCATTTCATCAATTAGGTTTCCAAGTGAATCTCATTTTTCTGAATATTGTTTTCCAAATTGTAGCCATCTTAAAGTTATTGAATTTCATGGAATACAACATTTTACCAAATTAACAGATACATTTTTCCAAATTCCCAGCCTTGAAAAAATCTATTTTGAGAGATGTATCCAAAAAAATCCTATCGTCCTGCCTACATCGCCAAAAGTGAGCTTTTTTTTCAGTTTGATCGGACAAAACTTCAAATTTCGACCTGAAACTAGCGCCGAAAATTCGAGAAAAATTATTAAAAGATGTCTATCGTCTCAGACCATAAAGTTAGATTTGATGCGAAATTGCATAAGAAAGATTTCAAACAAAATTCATTATTCGGGATGAGAGAGTTTGGGACATGAAAATTTAGTTTGTATTCTATGTTAATAGACTGATGTATTTGAAATCTGAGAGATTTGTTAGATTCACAAAATATGAGAATCAAAATATGAGTTAATGATTATTTATATGGGTGAGTAATGATATATATGGTGTGGTAATATAATATATGTGTGAAATAAACTAGCATATGCAAGAGATTTTCAAATTACAATTTTATTGAAGTTTTTGTTCCTCATCTGGTGTACTTTTGGAGATATTGTAATCCAGATGAGGAAGAAAGACTTTAATGGCTGCTTGATATAGTTTATAAAGTGTTTCTTCATCAATCAGATGTTGATTGAAGTCTTTGTCCCTCATCTGAGGTACTTGATAAGGTATTGTACCTCAGATGAGGAACAAAGACTTAAAAGATTGTTACAAACAATCTTTCATGTCTTTTGTTGACAATCAGATGTTGATTGTTGAGTTTGTTCCTCATCTGAGGTACAATACCTCATCAAGTACCTCAGATGAGGAACAAAGACTTAAAAGGTAACTAAACTCCTTTCGCCGATCCGATTTGCCCCATATTTAAAATATAGCTTGCATATGTAGAAGAAAAGCTAATTTTGAAGTACGCCTAGAGATGTGAAAACTTAAATTTTATAATCCCTGGGATGCACTTTCTTCGATTTTTTTTAAATTTTTGGGATAAATTTTGACATCTTTTTTTTTGCTGGCGACCCCCCGTTTAGGGCATCAAAAAAACATGTTGTTTCGTTTCAAGATCGGGATATGTTGTGAACCCGACTTCTTTCATTAATGAAGTGATTTCTTAAGTTGAATAAAAACAAATTTGATTGAAATTCATACAAAATTTCTTTTTATCATTATTATTTAAGATGCTTTTTTATGTTGAATTGTTAATTTTTTTATTTCCACCTGGGATATTTTGAATTGGGCTAGCCCAATCCCACCGAGTAGGTGACAAAAGTGCATACTCTTAAACAACCGTCGGATTTCCGGGTGAAATCGTGACACACTTTCGTCTTTCGTAGGCAGTGGTGGTTGTTACAAAAGGTAACTTCGAATGTAGCGTGAAATCTGCAAAAAAAATTCTGAAATTTGAATGGAGAACACAAAAATTGAATAGTTTACGTCAATAAAAAAGAGAAAAATGAAACCAATGTGTCTCGAACCTAGGACTTAGAGCAGCAATCCCACTGTTTATCACATTACACTACATGCATCTCTCACCTCAGTGAATGAGATCAACTATATGATAACTTTTTCCCCATTATATTCTTGTGGAAAAGTGACAAATAGCAACTTTGACCCTCTCTCCAATCCCACCTCTCAATTTTCTCTCAATTGGGCAATGGGGATCCCATATAAAATGTATTGTAACAAAATTTTACATGCATAATATAGTACAATTAAACAACATTCTAAAAATATTAAATTCACATCATTTACTTGAAGATTTTATATTTTCAACAAAAATTAATACAATAATTACATTAAATTGAGGAGATTTATAATATTTATTATAAATTAAAATATTATTACTCATTAATTTGTTGAAATATTGCATTTTAGTGGTAAAAATTAAAATTTAAGTTTACATGGAGAAAAAAAAATTTTAAATTCCAAAAAAAATTCAATTGGGATAACGATAGGGACAAAAATTTAGAATCCCCATATGCTTGGGATAAAATCACATGACTAGTACGCCCGAAATCCACCAACAGGATTTCGAGCTACTAAAAAAGTACTTTTAAATCTGATTTTTTTATAAAAAATTAAATTTATTTTAAGATCAGACTAAAAACTAATTTTATGGAAAATCTATATCGACAAATTTATTACTTATTGGGTATATAGATTTTTTGATTATGGCGATTATGTCTGATATGCTTCCAATAAGCCAAAACACATTTCATACTGATTTCTATAAAAGGTATCTTTATTATAGAAGTGTAAGCTATATCTGTTTGTTTTTTTATTATAACAAATTCAAAATTCTCTTATAAGGACTAGATGAAATCTGTATTATTAAATCATTAGCTAAATGAAGGTTCAAATAGAAAGTAAATATCAATTTATATGATACTGAAACCAAATAGTTCTTTTAATAAAAGATAACACGCTGAAAATTATTGAGTATTTGCAAATCTCAAAAATCTATTGGTGAATTTGGCTCAACTTTTAAAATTATAACATCCATATCAAATCATAAAAACAGACAAAAATTAAAGCCAAACCTATCGGCCAATTTTTTTGATATTTTGATTTTTGAGGTATACTTTTAAAAGTGGATTTAAAGCACTGATGAAAAAAAATTAACTTCTGTCGTTATGATTATTGATTTAGACAATAATGATTTTAATCTTTGATTATCAAAACACTAAAGTCATCTTTTTAACATTTGCTTGGTAGCATTAACTCAAGTCTAAAGTACTATTTTATGTGGCACTCTTAGAATTTTTGTATTCATTGTACACGCTGAAATAGTACCATTAAAGTTATGGCGGACTTTCAAAAAATAGTTTGGTCACCTTTAGTGAATGTACCTTTTCTTGATCAAAAGTTAGAAGGAATTAATTTTGAAGTGTATTACACAGGATCTGAGAAAACAGATGAAACCATTGATACATATTTTAGCTATTTTATTTATTTTTATCAATTAAAAGTTCACGTTCCAGACACATATATTTTAGATACATTTTGTGGTGTTCCCGTTATTAGGGAGAGAGAAACAAATTATCAGAGAAGGCTCAGAAATAAAATTAATCGAAAAATAACACATGAAAACAAATTTCATTCTCTTTGTGATAATAATTATGAAGCAAATGATCCTACAATTATTCACATTGGACACTCACTTTCCTTATTCAGTCGAAATCTTGTTAATTCATTAAAAACTTGATTTTATTAAAATATAATTAAGCATCTTAATGTATTTTCCTCTTCATTATATTATGAAAGTTTCGCTTAGCTTTTGGTTCTCTATTTCTGATGAGTAGTATATGATGCGGGTTGTGTGACTTTTTTTGTAATCGTAAGAATTCTCACATAATTGAATGATTTTTGAACATACTTCCGAATAGCAGATTTTAAAAATTTATGAATAATTTATAAAAAGTTTTTATTCCTATAATTCCTATATTACCATTAATAAAAAGAATATATTTTTGACGAAGTGAAGATTCGCACTTCGTCACAAAACTCCGAAAAAATAAAGTTAGATTTTTTTATTTAATATAAAATGTATGGAAAAAGAATAATATCTGATTTTGAACATTATTTGATTGATTTACTAATTGATCCACAAAGCTGTTGTAAAATTAATTTTGAATTTAAAATTAAAGGAACCGTAAATTTTGTATTTATTTATCACTTAAAAGAATATGACCGATATCATAATTTGATATATGAAACTAATATAATATTTGAAGATAACAAACTTACAAGCTTCGAACATGAAAATGATATAATATTCGAAGATGAAAAAAAGAAAGAGATTGAAAAGCAATTCAATGAATGCCTTTTAAATACATATGCGCACATTATAAGACATAAAATGAAATTAATTCCTTATTAATCAAAAATATTTTTTATCTTTATATAAAGATGACAAATAGAAAAATAATTTTTATCTGATAGAAATAATACCTACAAATGACGGTATATAAAAAATTGACTTCTTACGTAAAATTAAAACTAAGTTAAATTTATTTTTTTTATTTTTATTTTATAATAAATGAGTATAACAACTAATTCATTGAAATCTTTAAAGTTCACTAATTCAGAATTAGAAAATATTTTAGAAAATTTTGGAGACGGTTCTTATCCAACATATATGCAGAATGTGAAAGAGTTTTCCAGATTGTTGAATGAATTTAAATATAACGGACCAATTACTAAAAAGGCTATAATGAGATATTTATATCCCAAAAAAGTTGAAAAACAGGAGAATATTCCTCTTTATGGTCCAGAGGACCTGGGCTCAGAGAGCCTTGAAACACCTCCTGAATATTTTGAAGAAAAAATTAAACAAGATGAATATTATAACGATGAGATTGAGAAATTGGAACAATTAAGAAATGAAATAGATGAAAGAATTAGTGAATTGAGAAATGCTGAGAATGAAGTAGAGGGTTTAATGAATATCCCAGCTTCAGAATCAGAAGTTCAAAAATCACATGAGGAAAGATATAAAAATTACTTTTTGGAATCTACTAAAAATTTATTAGATGGTGATATTGACGAAACACTTTCAGAAGAAGGCACAAAATTTATTCATAAACATAAGCTTCAGTTTATTGACGATGGAGATTATCCATGTATATTACTTTCACCTCCTCTTGATTCTGAAAAATTCAAAAAAGCACTGAAAAATGTAACATATGCAACAAATACGATTAAGAAAGAAGACCATGATATTTACACAAATTATTATTTAAATAAATGTACAGGTGTTGATAAAGTTTTTGATTTGTTAGATAAAATATCAAAAGAAACAATTGGTACATATAAAATTTTATGCGATTGTGGTTTCATTATTGAAGATACCAATAATGTTTCATATGAAAGAACAGCACCGAAGGAAGACGAAGTGGAAAGGTCTATACCATTCGTTATTAAGAACATAAAAGATATGAAAACTTATAAACATTATATTTATTCATTTATTTCAGAAAAAATGGAAGCAACCATAAAACATCATCTCATCATTTTATAGCTATTCATACATTCCTTTTCAAAGTTGTGAAATTAAATAAGACAGGAATTAGATTTAATGTATCAGGGTACGCATTCTTGAGTAAATTAAAATGTATTCGTCACGTCGCAGATGATAAAAATTTATGTGTTCTTAATTCATTTTATGGACTTTAGCCCTGGACTCTCTGAGTCTCGGACTTTAAAAAAATAAACTTTATTTTTATTTATTTTTTAATTTTTATTCTTACATAAATGAACAAAAATGGAACAGCTAAAATGAATGATAATCAAATAAGAGCCGAAGGTAGAAGGTTATTTAAACGCTTCTATAACATTCCTGATGGTGTTAATCCTAAAACTCGTAGAAGTTATTTAAATGAAGCCATAGATGCATATGAAGGATTTGACATTTCATCAGAAAGTGAGAGGTTAGCAAGAATGTTAAACGTTAATATTGATTTTTATTATTGTGACCCTCAACCAGAAGACGTAGACATTAACAAGGTAGACTTTCCATTAGTGGAATCAATAATGATAGATCCAGAATTTGAAACAGTAAATATTTTATTAACACAGAGTCCATGTGGAAAACTTCACGCTGACAGAATTACAGACGTTGAAGCACTCACAGGATATAAAGTTTGCCCCTTTTGCAAAGAAGAAGTATATTCTATCCGTGATGATCCAGAAAGGAAAAACCAAAGAAGATTTTTAAAACATTGTGAGAAATGTAAAGAAAATAATGGAAGATTAATTCAAGACGTTCAATTGCAAAACACACAACAACCATATGCACCACATATCACGAAACAGAAGATATATCAGTGGCTATTAGCACATAATTTGCAGGAATATTATAAACCAACAAGATATTATATTACTTTTGACTTCGAAACATTAGAGACTAAAGAAGAACTTCAACTTTCTGAATGTGCAACTTTGAACGCTTACTTAAAACCATTTATGGTATCATCAACTGTCAAAATAAAGCCGCAAAGCGGCGAGGTCGTAGACCGTGATAAAACATTTACGAGGAATTTTTGCTTAACATCAAGTGATTCGTTCATCTCTGATTGGATTGAATTTTTATTTTCAACCTGTTCATTAGTTGCTAAATCAAATATTGAACAATATGAAGAATTAATGAATACATTAAATGAGAAACAAAAGGAAGCAATGAAAGAGCTTTTAGATGAAGAATTTAATAAAGTGAATATCATTGGTTTTAATTCGGGAAAGTTTGATTTAAATTTAATTCTTCGTGATTTAAATACTGCAAAATGGAAGATAAAATCAATGCTGGGTTCATCTTTATCATTTATTATATCCAAATATTTTTAGGTGTTAATTGCTTATTTTGTCTTAAACTAACACCTTTCATTTTTTGTGCAATCTTTTTAAAATCACTTCCATCAATTGAACCGTTGAATGATGTATAACATTTAGGACATAACGCCACCATGTTATCACCTTGTTTCTCAATTGCTAAACCCAATAACTTCTTCTCATGTGCTTTTTCTTCAGCTTTATTCTTTAATTTAGGTTTAAATTTCTCATCAAAACAGAAGAAATCAAATGGTGCGAATTTGAAAATGTTTTTATCATAAAATTGTTTATCGGTAACAATTGCTTGAAATGCTTGAGTGTTAGGAAGATTTGGGTCGCCAGCGATTGCCCAATAAGATGAATCAGTATCACCTTCAATGAAATGAAAACGATTAACATCCATGCATTTATACATAAAATCATAAATGAAAACCAAATACCAGTATTTTGCGTTATCTAAAGTGAAGAATGCCTCTTGTAAACATGTATCACATCTATAAAATCTATCTTTAAGCATCACTTGATATGTATCTTCACCTATTTCTCTTATGTTTTTAAACTTATTTGACATACGTGCAACGCGTGCCCTCTGTGCATTCGTTATTTTAGTCTTTGCGTAATTTTGTGTATTCATTGCATCGTAACCATATGATCCATTAAGCGAAATCTTGCAAAATAAACTTTTTCCTTTATTTCCTTCTAATTCCGCCTTTTGTCTTTCATTCATAAATTTGTTCGCAAATTCATTAAAACAAGTGTTTTTCGTAAATGTTAAAATTGATTGAATATCATCAATGATAAAATGAAATCTGTCTATTAGATACCAAAGATAATAAGAAGAAAATGGTTGATATTGGTTGTGTGTTGATGCTAACTGAGTTAATTTCCTCTGTTTCTGGTCAACTGGTAGATTGTTTGATTTCATGTAATTATACATAAAACTGCCAATTGTTTTTTCATCTGTGATAATATCTAAGTTTCTTATTATCGGTAAAAAGTTTATGTAATCATTAATGTATTTTTCATCAATGTGACCCTTTACTTCAGCCACGAATAAAGTATTTTTCTTCTTAATTATTCCCAGTGCTTTTGCTTTCTTTGTTGCTGTATCACAAATGATAACACCATTCAATCTTCCCGGCATATACATTTTATGGTCAGTATATTGAATGAAATCATGAGGATTAGATGAAAATGATGAAGGATATAATGAATTAAAGTCAACTCCAACGAAATGAGTCATAATGTTGGTGGTGTCCTCATTTGATACAGTTTTAGTTTCTGGATTATATGAAAGTTTATTAATGTGCGTGATTCCTTTAAGATTAACACGATGTTGAACATTTGATAGACCACCAGTAATTCCATTACGGAGAATGTGATAAGCTTCAACTGAATCTAAAGTCATTGGTAAATTATTTTTTAATGCATAATTTCTTAAATTGATTCTTAAACGTTGAACATCTTCATCTTTATTTGATTTTACGACATTGCAATAACAACACATTAACTGACAATTTTCTTTGGTATGTGGTTTTTCATTATCGATTCTATCCAATGTTGGTTTATTTGCATATGTAAACGCTTTACCACACATTTTGCATTTAGATGAAAGGATTAAATCGTGATAGTATTGAATCATCCATTGAAACATTATTTTTGGTATCTCTTTTCGCCTTTTCATCTTGTTTCTTATATGATTCAATTTTATATTTCCAATACTTTTTCGTTAATTCAAAACTTGATTCCACATTTTCTTCTTCTGGATATGTTTCGTTAGGATTGAAGTTCTTATATGCTAACGCGTAACGAATCATTGATGCATTCGATGATAAAGAAAGATTATGAAGCATGTCAATTTTATAAACAAATGTTTCTTCGATAATTTTATCAATTGGGTCAATCATAATTTCAACGTCTTTATTGCAATAATGAATAAAATATTCTAATCTATTCTAAATTTTTAGCATCATTGAGATATATTTGATAATCTGAATCGGATATTGTTTCTTGTGTTAATGCTGAATAAAATGAATCTTGAGTGAATGGTTCCTTTTTATATAATTCATCTTCGTAATTCTCCCATGTGATGAATTGATAAGGGAAAAAGGATTTAACACGTGATTTATTGTTTCCGAAATCTTGAGTGAATTGGTCTAATGTTCCACCCGCTATATAATTTCTGATGTCAATAAATCTTAATTCATATGGACAGTTTGTTTTCTTTACTATGACTTGCTTAAATTGAGAAGAAGAACCCAGCATTGATTTTATCTTCCATTTTGCAGTATTTAAATCACGAAGAATTAAATTTAAATCAAACTTTCCCGAATTAAAACCAATGATATTCACTTTATTAAATTCTTCATCTAAAAGCTCTTTCATTGCTTCCTTTTGTTTCTCATTTAATGTATTCATTAATTCTTCATATTGTTCAATATTTGATTTAGCAACTAATGAACAGGTTGAAAATAAAAATTCAATCCAATCAGAGATGAACGAATCACTTGATGTTAAGCAAAAATTCCTCGTAAATGTTTTATCACGGTCTACGACCTCGCCGCTTTGCGGCTTTATTTTGACAGTTGATGATACCATAAATGGTTTTAAGTAAGCGTTCAAAGTTGCACATTCAGAAAGTTGAAGTTCTTCTTTAGTCTCTAATGTTTCGAAGTCAAAAGTAATATAATATCTTGTTGGTTTATAATATTCCTGCAAATTATGTGCTAATAGCCATTGATATATCTTCTGTTTCGTGATATGTGGTGCATATGGTTGTTGTGTGTTTTGCAATTGAACGTCTTGAATTAATCTTCCATTATTTTCTTTACATTTCTCACAATGTTTTAAAAATCTTCTTTGGTTTTTCCTTTCTGGATCATCACGGATAGAATATACTTCTTCTTTGCAAAAGGGGCAAACTTTATATCCTGTGAGTGCTTCAACGTCTGTAATTCTGTCAGCGTGAAGTTTTCCACATGGACTCTGTGTTAATAAAATATTTACTGTTTCAAATTCTGGATCTATCATTATTGATTCCACTAATGGAAAGTCTACCTTGTTAATGTCTACGTCTTCTGGTTGAGGGTCACAATAATAAAAATCAATATTAACGTTTAACATTCTTGCTAACCTCTCACTTTCTGATGAAATGTCAAATCCTTCATATGCATCTATGGCTTCATTTAAATAACTTCTACGAGTTTTAGGATTAACACCATCAGGAATGTTATAGAAGCGTTTAAATAACCTTCTACCTTCGGCTCTTATTTGATTATCATTCATTTTAGCTGTTCCATTTTTGTTCATTTATGTAAGAATAAAAATTAAAAAATAAATAAAAATAAAGTTTATTTTTTTTAAAGTCCGAGACTCAGAGAGTCCAGGGCTAAAGTCCATAAAATGAATTAAGAACACATAAATTTTTATCATCTGCGACGTGACGAATACATTTTAATTTACTCAAGAATGCGTACCCTGATACATTAAATCTAATTCCTGTCTTATTTAATTTCACAACTTTGAAAAGGAATGTATGAATAGCTATAAAATGATGAGATGATGTTTTATGGGTTGCTTCCATTTTTTCTGAAATAAATGAATAAATATAATGTTTATAAGTTTTCATATCTTTTATGTTCTTAATAACGAATGGTATAGACCTTTCCACTTCGTCTTCCTTCGGTGCTGTTCTTTCATATGAAACATTATTGGTATCTTCAATAATGAAACCACAATCGCATAAAATTTTATATGTACCAATTGTTTCTTTTGATATTTTATCTAACAAATCAAAAACTTTATCAACACCTGTACATTTATTTAAATAATAATTTGTGTAAATATCATGGTCTTCTTTCTTAATCGTATTTGTTGCATATGTTACATTTTTCAGTGCTTTTTTGAATTTTTCAGAATCAAGAGGAGGTGAAAGTAATATACATGGATAATCTCCATCGTCAATAAACTGAAGCTTATGTTTATGAATAAATTTTGTGCCTTCTTCTGAAAGTGTTTCGTCAATATCACCATCTAATAAATTTTTAGTAGATTCCAAAAAGTAATTTTTATATCTTTCCTCATGTGATTTTTGAACTTCTGATTCTGAAGCTGGGATATTCATTAAACCCTCTACTTCATTCTCAGCATTTCTCAATTCACTAATTCTTTCATCTATTTCATTTCTTAATTGTTCCAATTTCTCAATCTCATCGTTATAATATTCATCTTGTTTAATTTTTTCTTCAAAATATTCAGGAGGTGTTTCAAGGCTCTCTGAGCCCAGGTCCTCTGGACCATAAAGAGGAATATTCTCCTGTTTTTCAACTTTTTTGGGATATAAATATCTCATTATAGCCTTTTTAGTAATTGGTCCGTTATATTTAAATTCATTCAACAATCTGGAAAACTCTTTCACATTCTGCATATATGTTGGATAAGAACCGTCTCCAAAATTTTCTAAAATATTTTCTAATTCTGAATTAGTGAACTTTAAAGATTTCAATGAATTAGTTGTTATACTCATTTATTATAAAATAAAAAATAAAAAAAATAAATTTAACTTAGTTTTAATTTTACGTAAGAAGTCAATTTTTTATATACCGTCATTTGTAGGTATTATTTCTATCAGATAAAAATTATTTTTCTATTTGTCATCTTTATATAAAGATAAAAAATATTTTTGATTAATAAGGAATTAATTTCATTTTATGTCTTATAATGTGCGCATATGTATTTAAAAGGCATTCATTGAATTGCTTTTCAATCTCTTTCTTTTTTTCATCTTCGAATATTATATCATTTTTATGTTCGAAGCTTGTAAGTTTGTTATCTTCAAATATTATATTAGTTTCATATATCAAATTATGATATCGGTCATATTCTTTTAAGTGATAAATAAATACAAAATTTACGGTTCCTTTAATTTTAAATTCAAAATTAATTTTACAACAGCTTTGTGGATCAATTAGTAAATCAATCAAATAATGTTCAAAATCAGATATTATTCTTTTTCCATACATTTTATATTAAATAAAAAAATCTAACTTTATTTTTTCGGAGTTTTGTGACGAAGTGCGAATCTTCACTTCGTCAAAAATATATTCTTTTTATTAATGGTAATATAGGAATTATAGGAATAAAAACTTTTTATAAATTATTCATAAATTTTTAAAATCTGCTATTCGGAAGTATGTTCAAAAATCATTCAATTATGTGAGAATTCTTACGATTACAAAAAAAGTCACACAACCCGCATCATATACTACTCTGATGACATCATATGTATCTGAAACATTATTTTTTAACTATAACATGCTAATAAAATAACTAAAATAGTTATCCAATGTAATATAGGTCGAAATTTATTCCATCAAATTTTGAGAAAAAAAATATCAAAATCAACTTCAAAAATTATTTGATCCAGATAAATATTTTCGAAATATATCAATTATTTTAATTCCATTAAAAATTTTGCATTAAATGTTAATGTTAGTGATGTAAAAAATTCCTAAAAATAGGGGCTTCTCATATCCCGTCCCCTATGGTTTCCCAATCTAATTATGCTTGCCCCAATACAAAATTTAAATATAAATGCAGCGGTCTTCACTAACAATCATATTCACTAATGATGAAATATCCATATGCTCTTTAGGATGAACTAACCACATTTTTGCTGTAAACTTAATTTTTGACATATACAATAGTTTTGTCACTTTTATTAATAAATGTTTTCGTTTTTTCTTTTATTATATAAGCAGTATAGAGTACATAACAAATTTGTATCCATCGATTGTTAAGAACAACTATGACAGTTATCTTTCCCAAGTTCTCGAAATTGAGATTCCACAAAGTTTTTGTTTCAAAAGTATTTTGATTACACCTAAATTTCATAAACAGAACAAGATGTTTGTTATCAATCCATATAAAACATACAATATCACACGTTCCAAGTCAACCAAGTTCGAAGGTCATCTTTTTGAAGAAATTTCAGCAGAAACACACAAAGTTGTTTTTCGTATTATCACTGATTGG
Organism: Trichomonas vaginalis G3; assembly: GCF_026262505.1. Lineage (NCBI taxonomy): Eukaryota > Parabasalia > Trichomonadida > Trichomonadidae > Trichomonas > Trichomonas vaginalis. Next base: position 33,699,275 of record NC_067207.1, read on the forward strand.
TACTCATCAGACTCTATTCGCGTTAAAATCAACTACAAAGGAACGAAAATTCAAACATTAACAGAAAATAATTTTAATTTCATAAATCTTCTTAATTTTATCATTAATTATATATTAATTTTAACATCAATATACTTATTCATATATAGTAATCATACCATTAAGTTGCTTATACTATTAATTATTATTATTTCTCATGTTGAACAAGAACTACAAATTCATCTTAAAATTACAACAAATGATATTTATGTCAATTTATTTCCATACAAGAATATTGACGACAAATTGTTAAATTTCTCAATCACAAAACTTAACGAAAGTTTTTACAAGAAAATTGAATATTCAAAATGCCAATTCTGTGACATTGAAAATGATAAAAACATTAATATATCTAGATCTACAGAACGAGATGTTTGTATCATGACAAACATTGGAAATTCAGCAGAACCATATTCGGCAATTAGTTTGCGAAGTGTTGGATTCAAAGGTAAAATCTTCATGTTCTCAGACAAACTAATTTCATCTAAATTCGAAGAATGTGGTATTTCATGGATTCCAACAACATTATTTTGTAACATTGAATATGAGAAGATGTATCAACGCTTTTATGTAATAAAATCTATTATTGAATTATTCTATAACGATATCAATCGAGTTCTTTATTTTGACTGGGGTGATACTCATTTCCAAAGTGATCCATTTACATTTGACGACAAATTTCCTCATGTCAGTGATGAACGAATCAAAATGAAAGAAGAAATCTTTAATTTGATTTGGATTGTTAATATTGACAACTTGAAACCAGAATATTTTGAAAACAAAAATGTTATTTGTGCAGGATTAATTCTTGGAGACAAAGACTCTGTTTACAAAGCAGTTTCTGTTTTATCTTCATCATATATTATAGGTGAAAAACAATTGAATGACCAAACAATTTATAATATCTTTCTCTATAGCCATATCCCAGAAGAAATCGGACTTCGTATTGTTTGCGATCCAAACTTAGCCTCTGTTTTTGCAGTTTTGCGTGAAGAACATTTGAGAAATATATGGCATATTGACAATAATGGAGTTCTCACAGATTCAAAATCAGGTTATAAACCTTCTATTGTCCATCAATATAATAGAAACTCGGATTTAGTTAATGCAATTTCTAAAAAATGTCATATTTCATGAATTATTATTTTATTTGTAATTTTTATTGTTTTATATATTATCAAAATTCTGGAGGTGTCCAATGTTAAACATCAAATCCACCAAAAAAGAATGACAACAGTTGCATATGCAAAAAAATATAATAAACTGATAATCAAAATGCGCAGGTCTCTCAATTTTGAGAGGTTTACATTTTTTAATAGAGGCGTCCGAGCCTCGCTATGCGGTAATAAAGCTTTGAGCTAGCATTCTTGGGCTGAAAATCCTTTCTCACCCAGGCAACCCTCACTAATATCCGGCTTAATCAGCATATAAATGCTGAAATTTGAATTTGCGATCCCGCATATTTCGATTGAAAATGCCGACAATTGCAGAATTTGGCATTGCAAAAGAACCCTTATCATATATATCTTATTTATTTGTTAATTTAGGAACTAAAACAAACAATTAAGTTGCCAACTGTTATATTTAAGTGAAAATGAAATATGGGGAATAAAACGATGTATTCGTAAAATGAAGAATATCTAAAATCTGAATTACTCAAAGAAGATTAATAATTAATATATAACTTCTATTTTTGAATTCAAAAATATTTACTTTATATAATATTCGGAAATTAACTATTTAGGATTTAACTTAGTAATTGCCTCATGTGAAATAAGAACTTCTGCCTTTTTTATAAATTTTTGAAAATTTATAGGTATTGCAAAATCAAGAGAAGTTTAATGATTGTAATCTTCTGAATTGATATCAGCGCCATGCGAAATAAGAACTTATGCTGTTTCTTCGCTGTCATTTTGTGCTGCTTCATTAAGTGCATCTCTATCCTCTGCATCGATAACAGCACCATGTGAAATAAGAAATTCCACCATTTCATGATTATTCTGCTTTATTGCATAAAAAAGAGGAGTTTTAGAATTTTCATCTCTTGCATTAACATCTGCGCCATTTGAAATAAGAATTTCTGATATTTCTATGTTATTCCGCTTAATTGCATAAAAAAGAGGAGTTTGAGATCTATGATTTGTTTCATTAACTTTTGCACCTGATGAAATAAGAAGTTTGGTAGCTTCTGTATTATTCCACTTAGCTGCCAAATGAAGAGGTTTATTTTCCAAGTCGTATCCATCATTGACTTTTATATTAATTGCATAAGTAGAGTTGAATAAAAATTTACATATTTCACCATTTTGGGATTGGCATGCATAATATAGAATTTGATTACCATGATAGTCAACTCTGTTAGGAATTATTTCTTTTAAAATTTGACTTATCTGTAATTTTTTAAATTTTGACTTATCTGTAATTTTTTAAATTTTGACTTATCTGTAATTTTTTAAATTTTGGTGAAATTGCTTCGATCTGACAAAAGAAAGTTAAATGACTTTTTCTGTTATAAATATAAATTTTATTTTTCCCGAAATTCGAGCCTGAAAATGAGATCAAACAAAATTTCTTATTTCTATTTCTGGATTTAATGGCACAAAAACTTCATCTCATACAGTTTCTTCTTCTAGAGGAAATTGTGTTATCTATCGAACATGTGCCACAAATTTCTTTTGTCAATCTATCAGTTATATATACAAATGCAGAAACCCCACTTAGTGAATTGGTCCCACCACCATATATACATCATCAACGCCCTTCAGAAGGAATACTTAACTGTGAAACTTCTTTACCAAAATATCATCCTATATCAGGCCCTGATAGTTTTCGCCTGTAGATCCGATAAATATAAAGATATCAATTTCTCTTGAAATTGTAATAGTTGCCTCTGCATGTCCACCAGGGTACTGATAGCTTATATCTTTGAAAATATAAATTTCAGTCTTACATTCTTCAATTTATAGATGATTAACCTATTGTTTTTGAGTTTTGTTTGTGTCACTTTTTTAAAAATTAAATGCTTTCTTTTTTTCTTTTCTCAGATTAAGAGCTTGGAATACACAAAATATTTATATCCATCGATCGTAAAAAATAATTACGACAGTTATCTTTCACAAGTTCTCGAAATAGAAATTCCAGAAAGGTTTTCTTACAAAAGTATTCTTATTACTCCTAAATTCCATAACAAAAACAAAATGTTTGTTGTTAGTCCATATAAAATGCATAATATAAACCTTAATTCCACTCTACGACCTGATAATCAAGAATTTTCAGAAATTCCAGTTAATGTTTCAAGAATTTCATTCAGAATTGTTACAGATTGGGAAATCTCTGATCATATCCAAGTGAAAATTACATATAAAGGCTACAAGATTATTACATTACAAAGCAAAACTTTTATTTTTCGCAAAATGATATTAGAAACACTCAGAATTCTTATTATTCTGTTTTCATACTATTTTATGAAGCATTTACAAACTCCAAAATTCAATCTTAAAATAATTTTACTAATCAATATTTTCTTTTTCAGTTTTCACAATGATATCAACATAAAACTTGATGCAACAATGAATGACATCATAATTAATCTATTTCCATATAAAAATTTCAATGAAAAATTTATTTCTTACTACAAATCTAAACTTAAAGAAAGTTTTTACAAAAAAATTGATTATTCAAAATGCCAATTCTGTGACATTGAAAATGATAAAAACATTAATATATCTAGATCTACAGAACGAGATGTTTGTATCATGACAAACATTGGAAATTCAGCAGAACCATATTCGGCAATTAGTTTGCGAAGTGTTGGATTCAAAGGAAAAATCTTCATGTTCTCAGACAAACCAATTTCATCTAAATTCGAAGAATGTGGTATTTCATGGATTCCAACAACATTATTTTGTAACATTGAATACGAGAAGATGTACACACGATATATTATTATTAAAGAATTCATTGAACTATTTTATGAATCTATTGATCGTCTTCTTTATTTTGACTGGGGTGATACTCATTTCCAAAGTGATCCATTCACATTTGACGATAAATCTCTTCATGTTAGTGATGAACGAATCAAATTTGGTGAAGAAAAATTCAATGATGTTTGGATCTCAAGAATCAATTTCATGAAAACAGAATATTTTTTAAACAAAAATATTATTTGCAATGGCTTAATTCTTGGCGACAAAGATTCTGTTTATAAAACAGTTTCTATTTTGTCTTCTACATGGATTTTTCACGAGAAGCCACTGAATGATCAAACAATATATAATGTTTTGATTTATAGTCATATTCCAAACGAAATTGACCTTCATGTTGTTGTAGATCCAAACTTAGCTTCTATATCAGCTGTTATCCTTAATGAAACGATGCGAAGTATTTGGCACATTGATAAACTTGGTTCTTTTTGTGATTCATCAACTGGCTTTAAACCAGCAGTTATTCACCAATATAATCGAAATCCAGAACTTACAAAAATGTTTTCATCTCAATGTCATTATCAAAATACATTCAATATCAGATAATTTTATTTGTTATCTTTTGTTTGATTAATTATACACTTACCAATATCTGACATTCTCTCAAAAATTTTGACAACAAAACTTTTTATCCCGATTTTAAGTTGTAAAATTTTAATGTTTTTGTTTGTGAAAAAGTTATATTATAAATCACTGTATAGTGCCTGATATAGTTGTTATTCTTTTTTACTATTCAAAGTAATAGTGCCTGATATAGTTGTTATTATGGAAGTAAGTCAGAAAGTAATATTTCATTTGGGTGCACCCTTAAATATTATTTTTTGACAAGAACTTTCCAGATGTCTGAAGCTTTGTTTAATTATGATTCCATTGATAAAATTACCGTATATATATATATTTTTTTTTGACATGCTCTTAAGGGTGCACTTACCACTTTCTGACATGCTCCTATAATATCAAAATATCTTTATTGTGATTGCAAAAAAGTATAACAGTGATATAAGATACTAGGTAATGAATTAAAATAACTTCTTCCCGAACAAAGTTAATGACTTTTTACATTAGAAAATTTGGTTAAAAAACTAAAATGTCAGAAAAATTGAGAGAATGTCAGAAAGTGGTAAGTGCACCCTTATATTATTCAAAATTTAATTTTTCAAATTCAAGAAGTTGAGCTGTATTCAAAATAAATAATTTTAACAATTGTTATTGAAATTAGTTTCATATTTGATTCATTTTCATTATATATCATTCGGTGTTTTATTTTTCTTCAGTTTAAAATTAAAATGTTATTTTGACTTTTCAGCATCGTTGATGCTGATTTTTTGCCAAAACTTTGTTTTGTAAAAATACTATGAAAAATGAAATCATGCCAATTATATAACGAATCTGTTCCTGGTGCAGTTAAAAAAGTTTATTCCAATTCAAACAGATATATATTTGAGTATCCATGTGAATCTAACCATATTTGCACAGATTATCAAATCCTACTTTCACGTGGCAAATATATATTTCAATTATATGGAGCATCAGGTGGCTCTCCAAATAATAAATCGTCTTCATATAGATTCGATAATAACTCTTGTATCGACGATTCTATTGTGCGGCGCTACAGTGGCAATACTAATTGTGAAAGAACTCCAAACAATGGTGGTGCAGGAGGTTATATATCAGGCACTATTATTCTCCATTCTGACACCTTCACTTTTTTGACCATAGGAGGTAAAGGAATTTTTGGATACAAATTCCAAGAAAGATCAACAAATAGATGCTTTAACGAATATCGAAACAGAGGAGGTTATGGTGGCGGAGGGAGCTCTGAAAATTGGTATAGCAATGATAATCAATATATAGGAACAGACAGCGGCGGTGGTCAAACCGCTGTCAAATTTTTGAAAAATAATTTATGGCATCGAGTTTTAGTTAGCGGTGGTGGAGGGGGAACAGATGATGATTGTGGCCAATATGGCATGAGTGAAGATGGTTCAGGAGGAGCAGGAGGAAACCTCGCTGCACAAAGCTGGTTTTTGGAGGGAACTCTGAAACATGAATATTTTGCAAATTCTACAAATGGATTTACTTTCGGAACAGGAGAAGCGGCACGATTTGGTCCTAATAAGAATCCAAAATCAGTTCCAAATGGAGAAAAAATGATAACGTAGGTGCCGGATCTGGTTGGTTTGGTGGATTTTCATCACAGAACAGAGCAGGTGGTGCAGGTGGTGGGAGTTCGTGGGCATTATCACGTGATGCTATCATCCCAGAAGGTGATATTCAAGCAACAGACGAATTTTATGATAATTCTGAATCTCATCCATATGCATTCACTAAGACATCCGGCTATTTATTCACAGATGTAGAACATGCCGCAGGCATTTGGAACTGCCATGGTCGAATCATCATTACATATATAAGTTCTCTTAAATGCCAATCCTTCATATGTTTTCTTCCTCTTAATCTCAACATTCTAATATACATGATTTTACTTGATCAGAAATCATCTTAACATATTCAGAATAAAAAAATTATCATTATACACACCTATAGCGGTTGCCATTAAGGGTCTGCTGCAATGAAACGTAAATTATGTGTTACTTTTTAATCATTTTCATCAAATACATGAGATAATATTAAAAAAACACATTTATTAAAATGGACTAGGGATGCGACGGTTTTACGCCATGACCGTTTAAAAATAGAATAATACTCCATTTTTGGGGCCGAATGGCGGCTACTTCGTACCCGCCATTCGGCCGAATAACAAAACAATACAAAATTATCACCGTCCTTTTTTTCTTTCTTTCTCTTTTTTTTTTCTTCTCTTTCTTTTCTCTTTCCTCTTTTTACTCCTCTTTCTCTTTTCATCATTAAACGTAGAAAGATATATTAATATTATTTTAAAATTAAAAAAATAAAGAAAGTATAATAAGTAATTATTTAGTTATCGATATATATATGTAAAGTGATAATCTGAGGATAATCTGAGGAGGAGTCTGAGCAGTTTGAGGATAATCTGAGGAGTTTGAGGAGTAGTCTGAGGAGTAGTCTGAGGAGTAGTTTGAGGAGTTTAAGGATAATCTGAGGAGGAGTCTGAGGATAATCTGAGGAGGAGTCTGAGGATTAGACCGAGGAGTAGTTTGAGGATAATCTGAGGAGGAGTTTGAGGATAATCTGAGGAGGAGTCTGAGGATAATCTGAGGAGTAGTTTGAGGATAATCTGAGGAGGAGTCTGAGGATAATCTGAGGAGGTGTTTGAGGATAATCTGAGGAGTAGTTTGAGGATAATCTGAGGAGGAGTCTGAGGATTAGACCGAGGAGTAGTTTGAGGAGTTTGAGGATAATCTGAGGAGGAGTCTGAGGATAATCTGAGGAGGAGTCTGAGGATTAGACCGAGGAGTAGTTTGAGGAGTTTGAGGATAATCTGAGGAGGAGTCTGAGGATAATCTGAGGAGGAGTCTGAGGATTAGACCGAGGAGTAGTTTGAGGAGTTTGAGGATAATCTGAGGAGGAGTTTGAGGATAATCTGAGGAGGAGTCTGAGGAGGAGTTTGAGGATAATCTGAGGAGGAGTCTGAGGATAATCTGAGGAGGAGTCTGAGGATAATCTGAGGAGGAGTCTGAGGATAATCTGAGGAGGTGTTTGAGGATAATCTGAGGAGGAGTTTGAGGATAATCTGAGGAGGAGTCTGAGGATAATTTGAGGAGGAGTCTGAGGAGTAGTTTGAGGAGTTTGAGGATAATCTGAGGAGGAGTCTGAGGATAATCTGAGGAGGAGTCTGAGGATTAGACCGAGGAGTAGTTTGAGGAGTTTGAGGATAATCTGAGGAGGAGTCTGAGGATAATCTGAGGAGGAGTCTGAGGATTTGACCGAGGAGTAGTTTAAGGAGTTTGAGGATAATCTGAGGAGGATCTGAGGATAATCTGAGGAGGAGTCTGAGGATAATCTGAGGAGGAGTTTGAGGATAATCTGAGGAGTAGTTTGAGGATAATCTGAGGAGGAGTCTGAGGATTAGACCGAGGAGTAGTTTGAGGAGTTTGAGGATAATCTGAGGAGGAGTCTGAGGATAATCTGAGGAGGAGTCTGAGGATTAGACCGAGGAGTAGTTTGAGGAGTTTGAGGATAATCTGAGGAGGAGTCTGAGGATTTGACCGAGGAGTAGTTTAAGGAGTTTGAGGATAATCTGAGGAGGAGTCTGAGGATAATCTGAGGAGGAGTCTGAGGATAATCTGAGGAGGAGTCTGAGGATAATCTGAGGAGTAGTTTGAGGATAATCTGAGGAGGAGTCTGAGGATTAGACCGAGGAGTAGTTTGAGGAGTTTGAGGATAATCTGAGGAGGAGTCTGAGGATAATCTGAGGAGGAGTCTGAGGATTAGACCGAGGAGTAGTTTGAGGAGTTTGAGGATAATCTGAGGAGGAGTCTGAGGATTAGACCGAGGAGTAGTTTGAGGAGTTTGAGGATAATCTGAGGAGGAGTCTGAGGAGGAGTTTGAGGATAATCTGAGGAGGAGTCTGAGGATAATCTGAGGAGGAGTCTGAGGAGTAGTTTGAGGATAATCTGAGGAGGAGTCTGAGGATAATTTGAGGAGGAGTCTGAGGATAATCTGAGGAGGAGTCTGAGGATAATCTGAGGAGGAGTCTGAGGATTTGACCGAGGAGTAGTTTAAGGAGTTTGAGGATAATCTGAGGAGGAGTCTGAGGATTAGACCGAGGAGTAGTTTGAGGAGTTTGAGGATAATCTGAGGAGGAGTCTGAGGAGTAGTTTGAGGAGTTTGAGGATAATCTGAGGAGGAGTCTGAGGATTAGACCGAGGAGTAGTTTGAGGAGTTTGAGGATAATCTGAGGAGGAGTCTGAGGATAATCTGAGGAGGAGTCTGAGGAGGAGTTTGAGGATAATCTGAGGAGGAGTCTGAGGATAATCTGAGGAGGAGTCTGAGGATAATCTGAGGAGGAGTCTGAGGATAATCTGAGGAGGAGTTTGAGGATAATCTGAGGAGTAGTTTGAGGATAATCTGAGGAGGAGTCTGAGGATTAGACCGAGGAGTAGTTTGAGGAGTTTGAGGATAATCTGAGGAGGAGTCTGAGGATAATCTGAGGAGGAGTCTGAGGATTAGACCGAGGAGTAGTTTGAGGAGTTTGAGGATAATCTGAGGAGGAGTCTGAGGATTAGACCGAGGAGTAGTTTGAGGAGTTTGAGGATAATCTGAGGAGGAGTCTGAGGAGGAGTTTGAGGATAATCTGAGGAGGAGTCTGAGGATAATTTGAGGAGGAGTCTGAGGATAATCTGAGGAGGAGTCTGAGGAGGAGTTTGAGGATAATCTGAGGAGGAGTCTGAGGATAATTTGAGGAGGAGTTTGAGGATAATCTGAGGAGGAGTCTGAGGAGGAGTTTGAGGATAATCTGAGGAGGAGTCTGAGGATAATCTGAGGAGGAGTCTGAGGATAATCTGAGGAGGAGTCTGAGGAGGAGTTTGAGGATAATCTGAGGAGGAGTCTGAGGATAATTTGAGGAGGAGTCTGAGGATAATCTGAGGAGGAGTCTGAGGATAATTTGAGGAGTTTGAGGATAATCTGAGGAGGAGTCTGAGGAGTAGTTTGAGGAGTCTGAGGATAATCTGAGGAGGAGTCTGAGGATAATCTGAGGAGGTGTTTGAGGATAATCTGAGGAGGAGTTTGAGGATAATCTGAGGAGGAGTCTGAGGATTAGACCGAGGAGTAGTTTGAGGAGTTTGAGGATAATCTGAGGAGGAGTCTGAGGATAATCTGAGGAGGAGTCTGAGGATAATCTGAGGAGGAGTTTGAGGATAATCTGAGGAGGTGTTTGAGGATAATCTGAGGAGTAGTTTGAGGATAATCTGAGGAGGAGTCTGAGGATTAGACCGAGGAGTAGTTTGAGGATAATCTGAGGAGGAGTCTGAGGATAATCTGAGGAGGAGTCTGAGGATAATCTGAGGAGGAGTCTGAGGATAATCTGAGGAGGAGTCTGAGGATAATCTGAGGAGGAGTTTGAGGATAATCTGAGGAGGAGTCTGAGGATTAGACCGAGGAGTAGTTTGAGGAGTTTGAGGATAATCTGAGGAGGAGTCTGAGGATAATTTGAGGAGGAGTCTGAGGATAATCTGAGGAGGAGTTTAAGGATAATCTGAGGAGGTGTTTGAGGATAATCTGAGGAGGAGTTTGAGGATAATCTGAGGAGGAGTCTGAGGATTAGACCGAGGAGTAGTTTGAGGAGTTTGAGGATAATCTGAGGAGGAGTCTGAGGATAATCTGAGGAGGAGTCTGAGGATAATCTGAGGAGGAGTCTGAGGATAATCTGAGGAGGAGTCTGAGGATAATCTGAGGAGGAGTTTGAGGATAATCTGAGGAGGTGTTTGAGGATAATCTGAGGAGGAGTTTGAGGATAATCTGAGGAGGAGTCTGAGGATAATCTGAGGAGGAGTTTGAGAATAATCTGAGGAGGAGTCTGAGGATAATCTGAGGAGGAGTCTGAGGATAATCTGAGGAGGAGTCTGAGGATAATCTGAGGAGGAGTCTGAGGATTAGACCGAGGAGTAGTTTGAGGAGTTTGAGGATAATCTGAGGAGGAGTCTGAGGATAATTTGAGGAGGAGTCTGAGGATAATCTGAGGAGGAGTTTGAGGATAATCTGAGGAGGTGTTTGAGGATAATCTGAGGAGGAGTTTGAGGATAATCTGAGGAGGAGTCTGAGGATTAGACCGAGGAGTAGTTTGAGGAGTTTGAGGATAATCTGAGGAGGAGTCTGAGGATAATCTGAGGAGGAGTTTGAGAAAAATCTGAGGAGGAGTCTGAGGATAATCTGAGGAGGAGTCTGAGGATAATTTGAGGAGGAGTCTGAGGATAATCTGAGGAGGAGTCTGAGGATAATTTGAGGAGGAGTTTGAGGATAATTTGAGGAGTTTGAGGATAATCTGAGGAGGAGTCTGAGGATAATTTGAGGAGGAGTCTGAGGATAATCTGAGGAGGAGTCTGAGGATAATCTGAGGAGGAGTCTGAGGATAATTTGAGGAGTTTGAGGATAATCTGAGGAGGAGTCTGAGGATAATCTGAGGAGGAGTCTGAGGATAATCTGAGGAGGAGTCTGAGGATAATCTGAGGAGGAGTTTGAGGATAATCTGAGGAGGAGTTTGAGGATAATCTGAGGAGGAGTTTGAGGATAATCTGAGGAGGAGTCTGAGGATAATCTGAGGAGGAGTCTGAGGAGGAGTTTGAGGATAATCTGAGGAGGAGTCTGAGGAGGAGTTTGAGGATAATCTGAGGAGGAGTCTGAGGATAATCTGAGGAGGAGTCTGAGGATAATCTGAGGAGGAGTCTGAGGATAATCTGAGGAGGAGTTTGAGGATAATCTGAGGAGGAGTCTGAGGATAATCTGAGGAGGAGTCTGAGGATAATCTGAGGAGGAGTCTGAGGATAATCTGAGGAGGAGTCTGAGGATTAGACCGAGGAGTAGTTTGAGGAGTTTGAGGATAATCTGAGGAGGAGTCTGAGGATAATCTGAGGAGGAGTCTGAGGATAATCTGAGGAGGAGTCTGAGGATAATCTGAGGAGGAGTCTGAGGATAATCTGAGGAGGAGTCTGAGGATAATCTGAGGAGGAGTTTGAGGATAATCTGAGGAGGAGTCTGAGGATAATTTGAGGAGGAGTCTGAGGATAATCTGAGGAGGAGTTTGAGGATAATCTGAGGAGGTGTTTGAGGATAATCTGAGGAGGAGTTTGAGGATAATCTGAGGAGGAGTCTGAGGATTAGACCGAGGAGTAGTTTGAGGAGTTTGAGGATAATCTGAGGAGGAGTTGAGGATAATCTGAGGAGTTTGAGAATAATCTGAGGAGGAGTCTGAGGATAATCTGAGGAGGAGTCTGAGGATAATTTGAGGAGGAGTCTGAGGATAATCTGAGGAGGAGTCTGAGGATAATCTGAGGAGGAGTTTGAGGATAATTTGAGGAGTTTGAGGATAATCTGAGGAGGAGTCTGAGGATAATTTGAGGAGGAGTCTGAGGATAATCTGAGGAGGAGTCTGAGGATAATCTGAGGAGGAGTCTGAGGATAATTTGAGGAGTTTGAGGATAATCTGAGGAGGAGTCTGAGGATAATCTGAGGAGGAGTCTGAGGATAATCTGAGGAGGAGTCTGAGGATAATCTGAGGAGGAGTTTTGAGGATAATCTGAGGAGGAGTTTGAGGATAATCTGAGGAGGAGTTTGAGGATAATCTGAGGAGGAGTCTGAGGATAATCTGAGGAGGAGTCTGAGAGGAGTTTGAGGATACTGAGGAGGAGTCTGAGAGGAGTTTGAGGATAATCTGAGGAGAGTTTGAGGAGGAGTTTGAGGATAATCTGAGGAGGAGTTTGAGGAGGAGTTTGAGGATAATCTGAGGAGGAGTTGAGGAGGAGTTTGAGATAATTTGAGGAGTCTGAGGAGTAGTTTGAGGAGTCTGAGGATAATCTGAGGAGGAGTCTGAGGATAATCTGAGGAGGTGTTTGAGGATAATCTGAGGAGGAGTTTGAGGATAATCTGAGGAGTCTGAGGATTAGACCGAGGAGTAGTTTGAGGAGTTTGAGGATAATCTGAGGAGGAGTCTGAGGATAATCTGAGGAGGAGTCTGAGGATAATCTGAGGAGGAGTTTGAGGATAATCTGAGGAGGTGTTTGAGGATAATCTGAGGAGTAGTTTGAGGATAATCTGAGGAGGAGTCTGAGGATTAGACCGAGGAGTAGTTTGAGGAGTTTGAGGATAATCTGAGGAGGAGTCTGAGGATAATCTGAGGAGGAGTCTGAGGATAATCTGAGGAGGAGTCTGAGGATAATTGAGGGGAGTCTGAGGATAATCTGAGGAGGAGTCTGAGGATAATTTGAGGAGGAGTCTGAGGATAATCTGAGGAGGAGTCTGAGGATAATTTGAGGAGTTTGAGGATAATCTGAGGAGGAGTCTGAGGATAATCTGAGGAGGAGTCTGAGGATAATCTGAGGAGGAGTCTGAGGATAATCTGAGGAGGAGTTTGAGGATAATCTGAGGAGGTGTTTGAGGATAATCTGAGGAGGAGTTGAGGATAATCTGAGGAGGAGTCTGAGGATTAGACGAGGAGTAGTTTGAGGAGTTTGAGGATAATCTGAGGAGGAGTCTGAGGATAATCTGAGGAGGATCTGAGGATAATCTGAGGAGGAGTCTGAGGATAATTTGAGGAGGAGTCTGAGGATAATCTGAGGAGGAGTCTGAGGATAATTTGAGGAGGAGTCTGAGGATAATCTGAGGAGGAGTCTGAGGATAATTTGAGGAGTTTGAGGATAATCTGAGGAGGAGTCTGAGGATAATCTGAGGAGGAGTCTGAGGATAATCTGAGGAGGAGTCTGAGGATAATCTGAGGAGGAGTTTGAGGATAATCTGAGGAGGAGTCTGAGGATAATCTGAGGAGGAGTCTGAGGATAATCTGAGGAGGAGTCTGAGGATAATCTGAGGAGGAGTTTGAGGATAATCTGAGGAGGAGTCTGAGGATAATCTGAGGAGGAGTTTGAGGATAATCTGAGGAGGAGTTTGAGGATAATCTGAGGAGGAGTCTGAGGATAATCTGAGGAGGAGTCTGAGGATAATCTGAGGAGGAGTCTGAGGAGGAGTTTGAGGATAATTTGAGGAGGAGTCTGAGGAGTAGTTTGAGGAGTCTGAGGATAATCTGAGGAGGAGTTTGAGGATAATCTGAGGAGGAGTCTGAGGATTAGACCGAGGAGTAGTTTGAGGAGTTTGAGGATAATCTGAGGAGGAGTCTGAGGATAATCTGAGGAGGAGTTTGAGAATAATCTGAGGAGGAGTCTGAGGATAATCTGAGGAGGAGTGAGGATAATTTGAGGAGGAGTCTGAGGATAATCTGAGGAGGAGTCTGAGGATAATTTGAGGAGTTTGAGATAATCTGAGGAGGTCTGAGGATAATCTGAGGAGGAGTCTGAGGATAATCTGGAGGAGTCTGAGGATAATCTGAGGAGGAGTCTGAGGATAATCTGAGGAGGAGTCTGAGGATAATCTGAGGAGGAGTTTGAGGATAATCTGAGGAGAGTCTGAGGATTAGACCGAGGAGTAGTTTTGAGGAGTTTGAGGATAATCTGAGGAGTCTGAGGATAATCTGAGGAGGAGTCTGAGGATAATCTGAGGAGGAGTCTGAGGATAATCTGAGGAGGAGTCTGAGGATAATTTGAGGAGGAGTCTGAGGATTAGACCGAGTAGTAGTTTGAGGAGTTTGAGGATAATCTGAGGAGGAGTCTGAGGATAATCTGAGGAGGAGTTTGAGGATAATCTGAGGAGGAGTCTGAGGATAATTTGAGGAGGAGTCTGAGGAGTAGTTTGAGGAGTTTGAGGATAATCTGAGGAGGAGTCTGAGGATAATCTGAGGAGTAGTTTGAGGATAATCTGAGGAGGAGTCTGAGGATTAGACCGAGGAGTAGTTTGAGGAGTTTGAGGATAATCTGAGGAGGTGTTTGAGGATAATCTGAGGAGGAGTTTGAGGATAATCTGAGGAGGAGTCTGAGGATTAGACCGAGGAGTAGTTTGAGGAGTTTGAGGATAATCTGAGGAGGAGTCTGAGGATAATCTGAGGAGGAGTCTGAGGATTTGACCGAGGAGTAGTTTGAGGAGTTTGAGGATAATCTGAGGAGTTTGAGGATAATCTGAGGAGGAGTTTGAGGATAATCTGAGGAGGAGTTTGAGGATAATCTGAGAGGAGTCTGAGGATTTGACCGAGGAGTAGTTTGAGGAGTTTGAGGATAATCTGAGGAGGAGTTTGAGGATAATCTGAGGAGGAGTTTGAGGATAATCTGAGGAGGAGTCTGAGGATAATCTGAGGAGGTGTTTGAGATAATCTGAGGAGGAGTCTGAGGATAATCTGAGGAGGAGTCTGAGGATTAGACCGAGAGTAGTTTTGAGGAGTTTGAGGATAATCTGAGGAGGAGTCTGAGGATAATCTGAGGAGGAGTCTGAGGATAATCTGAGGAGGAGTTTGAGGATAATCTGAGGAGGTGTTTGAGGATAATCTGAGGAGGAGTCTGAGGATAATCTGAGGAGGAGTCTGAGGAGTAGTTTGAGGAGTTTGAGGATAATCTGAGGAGGAGTCTGAGGATTAGACCGAGGAGTAGTTTGAGGAGTTTTGAGGATAATCTGAGGAGGAGTCTGAGGATAATCTGAGGAGGAGTCTGAGGATAATCTGAGGAGGAGTCTGAGGATAATCTGAGGAGGAGTCTGAGGATAATCTGAGGAGGAGTCTGAGGATTAGACCGAGGAGTAGTTTGAGGAGTTTGAGGATAATCTGAGGAGGAGTCTGAGGATAATCTGAGGAGGAGTTTGAGGATAATCTGAGGAGGAGTCTGAGGATAATCTGAGGAGGAGTCTGAGGATAATCTGAGGAGGAGTTTGAGGATAATCTGAGGAGTGTTGAGGATAATCTGAGGAGGAGTCTGAGGATAATCTGAGGAGGAGTCTGAGATTAGACCGAGGAGTAGTTTGAGGAGTTTGAGGATAATCTGAGGAGGAGTCTGAGATAATCTGAGGAGGAGTCTGAGGATAATCTGAGGAGGAGTCTGAGGATAATCTGAGGAGGAGTCTGAGGATAATCTGAGGAGGAGTCGAGGATACTGAAGGAGTAGACAGAGTAGTTTGAGGAGTTTGAGGATAATCTGAGGAGGAGTCTGAGGATAATCTGAGGAGGAGTTTGAGGATAATCTGAGGAGGAGTCTGAGGATAATTTGAGAGGAGTCTGAGGAGTAGTTTGAGGAGTTTGAGGATAATCTGAGAGGAGTCTGAGATAATCTGAGGAGTAGTTTGAGGAAATCTGAGGAGGAGTCTGAGGATTAGACCGAGGAGTAGTTTGAGGAGTTTGAGGATAATCTGAGGAGGTGTTTGAGGATAATCTGAGGAGGAGTTTGAGGATAATCTGAGGAGGAGTCTGAGGATTTGAGAGGTAGTTTGAGGAGTTTGAGGATAATCTGAGGAGGAGTCTGAGGATAATCTGAGGAGGAGTCTGAGGATTTGACCGAGGAGTAGTTTGAGGAGTTTGAGGATAATCTGAGGAGTTTGAGGATAATCTGAGGAGGAGTCTGAGGATTAGACCGAGTAGTAGTTTGAGGAGTTTGAGGATAATCTGAGGAGGAGTTTGAGGATAATCTGAGGAGGAGTTTGAGGATAATCTGAGGAGGAGTCTGAGGATTTGACCGAGGAGTAGTTTGAGAGTTTGAGGATAATCTGAGAGGAGTCTGAGGATAATCTGAGGAGGAGTTTGAGGATAATCTGAGGAGGAGCTGAGGATAATCTGAGGAGGTGTTGAGGATAATCTGAGGAGGAGTTGAGGATAATCTGAGGAGGAGTCTGAGGATTTGACCCGAGGAGTAGTTTGAGGAGTTGAGATAATCTGAGGAGGAGTCTGAGGAATAATCTGAGGAGGAGTCTGAGGATAATCTGAGAGGAGTTTGAGGATAATCTGAGGAGGAGTCTGAGGATAATCTGAGGAGGAGTCTGAGGATAATCTGAGGAGGAGTCTGAGGATAATCTGAGGAGGAGTCTGAGGATAATCTGAGGAGGATTTGAGGATAATCTGAGGAGGAGTCTGAGGATTAGACGAGTAGTAGTTTGAGGAGTTTGAGGATAATCTGAGGAGGAGTCTGAGGATAATCTGAGGAGGAGTTTGAGGATAATCTGAGGAGGGTCTGAGGATAATCTGAGGAGGAGTTGAGGATAATCTGAGGAGGAGTTTGAGGATAATCTGAGGAGGTGTTTGAGTAATCTGAGGAGGAGTTTGAGGATAATCTGAGGAGGAGTCTGAGGATTAACCAGAGAGTAATTGAGGATTTGAGGTAATGAGGAGGTGTTGAGGATAATCTGAGGAGGAGTTTGAGGATAATCTGAGGAGGAGTCTGAGGATTAGACCGAGGAGTAGTTTAGGAGTTTGAGATAATCTGAGGAGGATCTGAGGATAATCTGAGGAGGAGTCTGAGATTTGACCGAGGAGTAGTTTGAGGAGTTTGAGGATAATCTGAGGAGTTTGAGGATAATCTGAGGAGGAGTCTGAGGATTAGACCGAGGAGTAGTTTGAGGATAATCTGAGGAGGAGTTTGAGGATAATCTGAGGAGGAGTCTGAGGATTAGACTGAGGAGTTTGAGGAGTAGTCTGAGGATAATCTGAGGAGTTTGAGGATAATCTGAGCATAATCTGAGGAGGAGTCTGAGGAGTATACTGAGGAGTTTGGGATAATCTAGAGGAGTCTGCGATAATCTGAGGAGTAGTTTCAGGAAGTAGTCTGAGGACTAGTCCAGGACTAGTCTGATGAGGAGGACTCTAAGGAGTAGTCTGAAGAGTAGTCTCAGGAGGAAGATCTGAGGAGGAGTCTTATGAGGAAGATCTGAGGAGTAGTCTGATGAGGAGGGGTCTAAGGAGTAGTCTGAGGATGATGAGTAATCTGATAAGGAGTAGTCTGAGGATGATCTGAGGAGAACCTGATGACTAGTCTAGGAGTGGTCTAATAAAAATGTAAAATATTTTCAAAGAAAAATTCTATGAATTTTATATTTTAATTCTTAGCATTATACTGAATAAAATAAACATAAATATCAAAATTTGAAATTGAACACGCCAAAAAATTGATAATCCACATTCAATATTTTGTAAGTGGCGTACTTTTGAATACTCGCCATACGCCTTGGAGTTCTCAATTTTGAATTCGCCTTTATTTGGGCGACCTCAGAAAAATACGCCATTAAGAAATTTTGTATGAGATTTTAAATTTGAACACGCTCTACCTTAAGGAATTAAATTTATTAAGATATATTTATATATAATAAAGATTACTTAAAAAAGTATTTCATCGCTTATGTAAGTTTCAAAAAAATCACGAAAATAAAAAAATCAAGATTAAAATTTTATTTTTAATTTTTGAATTTCTCAAATGGCGAAATTTTTGGGCGAACAAAAAAATGTACGCCCGGTCAAATGGCGTGTTTAACGCATCCCTAAAAATGGACGATAACGATTATTTTTAAAAGTACCCAAAAATTGAATACCCACTATCGTTGCAGCAGACTCTTAATATTTTGTTGATAAACCTGATTGATTCGATTAACATGAATGACATAGATTCCTTATTAATTAGATAGAAACAAATTTAGGAGGATTTCAATTAGTGATAATATATAATCCTTGATGGTGCAACTACACCCAATTGACTTTAACTCATATTTTTGAAAGCTGATTTGAAACATCGCTATAAGCTTTTGATCACTATATCAATATAATATAATTAATTGGCAGAAACAATTAAAAACTCAGATACTATACATATAAAAACTTATATTTTAATTCGCATCACATAAAAGAGAACAATTTTCATGATACTCATGATATATTTATTGAATTAAAAATAAGTAAATATAAATTCATTCTAAAATAAACAATATCTTTTATCGTACAATCATCAATGATTTTGATACGAAAATACCCATTTCCATTGTTTCCTCTATTCATTCTACTGTCAGGAAGAGCAAATAATTCATTTCCAGAAAGAACCTTTGTTGAGTAAAACTTCAATTTCTGGTGGATTTTACATCCTTCATGACCGGAAATATAGGAACTTCCTCCGGATCCTCCAGTGTTGGAAAAGTTACCCATAGCATGTGATACAGTACCACCAAAGTATCCTCCTCCAGCACCTGCACCTCCTTCACCTCCTCCATTTCCAGTGATAATTGCATCTCGACCATTTTCGCCTCGGCCTTTCAAAAATCCATACGTTTGGTTTGCAGCCAAAGAAGTATAATTTTCACCCATTCCATTTCCAGCTTGCAAACAACCACCAAAACCACCTGCTCCCCATGCATAACCACCTCCACCAGCTCCCGATACTAATATTCGAGAATCCATATCTGAATAATTTAGAAAAACAGAGGTAGCACCGCCACCACTTGGACCATAAACATATTCATATTTGAAGCTAACACCTCCATTTCCACCGCCCCCACAACCACCTAATATAGTGGAATTTGTTCTGATTTCATCCAAACCTCGACCTCCAACTAAAACATAAAAAGTGGTTTGAGAGAAAAGGTGCATGCGTCCAGAGGTATAGCCACCGGGAGCTCCTTGAGTGCCTCCACCTCGAGCTCCCCAAGATTCAAAAAAATAATATCCTTCTGGAAGGTGTATTTCATATGGGGTACAATCACCTTTGTAAGGAAATTCTAATGTTTTGGTTTTTATCTTTGTATTAGAGGATTTTTAGGTCCTCAAAATCGAAAACCTGACACAGCCTTAAAAAACAACATCAAAGGAAATTATGTAATTGTTTATTAAATTTTATGTTTAAATTGATATAAACACAACAAAGAAAGATATTGGAATACTAGGCGAGTAAATCGAGTTCTGCCTGCATGAGAATCGAGAACAATAGAATTGTGATTTAACATCAAGTCCTGATTTCTTAAGAATCTGAATGAATGATGATGTTGAGTTCTGAATGATGATTCCACATGTCAGGAGAGGACAGTTTGTGAATGCGCCTACACCAATTGACTTGATCGAAGATGGAAGTGTGATCTGTCTAAGGTTGATACATCCTCGGAAAGCATTCTCACCAATGGATTTGATGTGGCCATCTGGAATAGTAATAACCTGAACATTCGCACAACCTGAGAATGCACCGCTCTCAATGTGTTCGACACCTTCCAGAAGACTGAAGTATAATCTTGGTGATGCAGGAGGATACACATACATGTGTGATTTATCATGACTGTAGATTGCACTACTCTCGCTTACAAAATTTGGTGAATCGAAAGAACTTACATCACTGAATTTGTAACACCCTTCAAAAACACCAACATCAATTCGTTCGAGATTACTTGTTGATCGAATAACAATTGACTTAAGATTAGAACAATCTTTGAAACATTGTATACCTAATATTGTAACGCTATCTGGAATATCAATACTTGTGATTCCTGTTTTGCTTAAACATTCTGCCCCAAGTGATACACAATTTGATGGAATTGTGAATGTTGTCAAATATGTACAATCTTTGAATATTGAAGCAGGAAGGGATGAAAAAGATATTTGATTTTGATCAAATGCTACCCTATCAATAGCAGATCCTGAGAAACAGCTTGTTCCAACAGTTGTTATTGTTCTTGGAATCTGTATTGATTTGAGTTTTGTTAAACCTCCAAAACAATTTGTTCCCAAAGAAATTGTACCTTTGTTCAAAAACAGAATTTGATCAATCATAATGCAGTTGGCAAACGCAGTGTCTCCGATTTCTAAATCTGAATCGGAATTAAATGTAATTTGAGTCAACTTGGTATTTAAAAAGGCATTAATGTCTATCTTTAAAAGTGATGAGGGAAAAGAAATTGATATTGGAAGAGGACAATTTTTAAATGCATTATTTGAAATTATTTGTAATTTTGATCCAAATTCAAACATCCTTAATTTTTTGCAATCTGCAAAGGCAGATCCTTCTACTTTCTCAAACTGGGAATCACCATCAAAAGTCACAGTTTCTAAATTTGTATTTCCAAAGAATGCATTTAGTTTAATTAATTTGACTTTCGATGGAATTACAATATTTGGTATTGTGCTCATTGATTGAATCAAAGATGTATTATCTTTAGATATAACAAGTAATTGTCGATCAATATTAATTTCAGATTTCTCAGAGACATTGAGTACAAGATTGCTGTTTGAAGGAAAACATCCGCCACCTAGTTTATCAACTGATTCAGGTACACAAATATATGTGAGCAAGTTACAACTTGCAAAAGCAGACGCCTCGATTGATGTCACATTATTTGGAATAATAACAGATTGAAGATTTGTTCCAGCAAAACAAGCATATGGAATTACGGTTACATTTGGTGGAATTTGAATACTAGTGATCTTAGAATTACTAAATGCATATCTTTGTATTTCTGTAATTGACGTTGGAATGATAATTTCAGTGCACTTACAATTTATGAAACACCCTTCATTGATTTTTGTAACTGTTGGTAATATCGTGTATGAATCGCCAATATAAGATGCACAATAAACAATAGTTGTCTTGTCTTTGGTGTATATAGCTTTATCATCACTCCAAAAATACTCATTCAATGTATCAACATAGATACTTGACATAGTTCCAACACTACTAAAAGCAACTCCGCTTATTTTTCTTACATTTTGAGGAACAGTAAAAGTTAACAATTTTGTAACAAAAAATGCATTGAAAGTTATCTCTGTAAGCAGTGATCCTTGAGAAAAAGTAATACTCTTGAGAGTGTAAATATAACATATTCCTAATTTGTCGATCGTAGTAACTGATGATGGTATGTTTATTGTTGATATATTTGTATATGAAAATGAATATTGTGAAATATTTTGTAACCCCTCCGGTAAAATGAATGTTGTTATGGAAGAGCAATTATAAAATGCATAGCATCCAATAGATGATAACTTTGTGCATGGTGACAAATCAACCGTTGTTAATTTTAGACAAAAGTAAAAAGAATAATTTCCAATTCTAGTTAGTTTAGGATTGTCATGAAACGAAAATTGCTCAAGTGTGTTTCTAACTGGCTTGAAACAATAGCTGTCTTGAGTGCCTTCTGCAATTTTTTCACAATTTGAAGATATAATTAAATGTGGTTTAGTTAAGCCAACAATGAGAAGAGTTTTTCCACCGTTTATGTATGACGAATCTAAAATATCAGTCAAATTCTAGTTATCTCTGTTTTCTAATTTGATAAATTTAGCCATATATTTTTCACATGTGTTCTTTATCATATTTGATTTATGACTTATCACAGTATATTGATAAAGATTCTAATATTTTTAACACATGATGTAATGAAATGATGTCAAAAATAAGATTTAGATTATTTTATAATAAGGTTAAAACTGATAAATCTGGATTCAAAATTTTAATGTCAAGAAAATAACAACTACCTTTAAAACTAAAGAATGACATATACAAATATTGATAACGAATCTGTTATTCTTCATGACAATAACGTTAGAATCAATGGATACGATGTAATTTTTTATGATAATTCACATTGGCTCAAAATATTTCATCATAACTCAAGATATGGATATTTTACGGATGATAATGCAAATTATTCGACAAATAAGAATTTATTCTCCATATTAAGCAAAATTGATGATAAGTTTAGAATTTCGAATGGAACAGCGAATGTATATTCATTAATGCTTGAACTTCCACAAATTCCACAACATATTCGATGGCACCAATATAGTTATTTTACTGATACAAGTAATACGTCAATTGGTTATGAACAGCTGTCAGATACAAATGGGACTTGGCTTGGATTCGGAGGAATTCATGTATTGACATCAAAATACAGTTATACTTCACTTTATGTTGGCCAAAATAATGGATATAATTGGGACTTTCCAATTGGTTGTAAAGTGAATTCATATCATGGATATATTCCTTGTTATCCAATTGCAGTCCAATTCATGGATTTATGGATTGAACTTAAAGATTTAACCACAATGAATTTGCTTGATCCAATTCTTTCAATTTGCACAGAAAAAATTAAATATCAACATTATATTCCATATTCTTATTTATTTGTTTTTGTATTATTATATGAATAAATACCTTTATTTTATTAGACAAGTATACTTCAAATATTCACAAATATTTGACACCCAAAAAATTACAATTTCACAAACACGAATTCGTTTTACTAAATATATGCATTATATTATATGTAAATTTACTTTTAGCAAGGTTATATGTTAAATATGAATATATAATTCCTTCCAAATTTCTTTCAATTGAAACATTTAATAGGAGGAAAACCTTAAACACTAAATAAGGTTATATTGAGAGCTTTTTTTAACTTTATTTTCATTCTAGAGTTGAGTCCAATTTTTTTCTAATTAAAAATCTTCATACTGCATAGATTGTAACTATCTACAAATTAAATGATTCATTAATAACTTTAGGGAAATATTAATTAAGTTATGGATGGATTTGATGCCATTTTCTCTAATGATCCTTATAAACTTCATAATGTTGTTAAACTAAATGGCTATGATTTAATAGAATACAATGGATCAAAGTGGCTTAAAATATTACATCAAAACTCAAGAGTTTGTTATTTTAATGATGCAAACGCCAATTATTCAATAGACAAAAATTGTTTTTCTATATTAAGTCAAATTGATGATAAGTTTAGAATTTCGAATGGAACAGCGAATGTATATTCATTAATGATTGAACTTCCACAGATTCCAATACATATTCGATGGCACCAATATAGTTATTTTACTGATACAAGTAATACGTCAATTGGTTATCTACCTTTACTAGACACCAATGGAAGTTGGCCAGGATTTGGAGGGATTCACACACTTAAATCAGTTCATAGCTGGAAAGTATTATATGTTTGCCAAAATAATGGAGTTAATTGGCATTATCCTATTGGTTGCAAATTTGATGAATACAAAACTTATATACCTTTCATGAAAAATGCAGTGTAGTTTGTTGATTTATGGATTGAAGTAAAAGATTTATCCATAATAAATTACCTTAAAATTATTAACTATTTTTGTTCTCAGAAAATTAGTTATCAACTACATTTATCTTATTCGTTATTGTTTGTTTTTATATTGATATCAACTTAATAAATGCAACATTTACTTATAACCGTATTTAAAAAATATTTTCGTTTGGAAAAGTGACAAAATTATCATTTTCATCAGTCACAATCCAATATTCGCTATTTGTACACAAAAAGCCAACTATAAGCAGCAATTTTTATTTTCAATATTTTTTATTTCTTTATTAACTTTGGAATAAATAGAGGCTATTCGACTCTTAAGGGAATGAATACGAATAAGCTATTTGTACACATATTCTTAGATTCGTATAAGGAGCTTAAGTTATGAATTCTATGTTCTAAATCCATTCTGAAAAATAATATATAATTTGGATATCTTAAAAAGAGGATGTTTTATTGTCGTCTGGAAAAGTGATAAAATTATCATTGTCGTCTCGAAAAGTGACAAAATAATTATTGTCGTCTAAAAAGGAGATTTTACAAACATGTTTTGGTACCTAAATAAAGGAAGAACATCAATTCCATCTATGTATATAGTGTGCAAACACGCATGCTAATTCTATTATTCGATAAGTCACATTGTTGTTTAAAACCGCCAGACGACATTAATAATACCCCTCTCAAAAATATGATTATTCTTAAATTTTTAAGCAAGATAATATCCACATAGGTATAAAATTGTATTTTCCCAAACCATTGATACTTTATCGTAAAAACGTATTCATCCAATAATTAAGTTTCAATTAAATAATAAATGTAATATCTATATCCGAATGAGTAATGAAATATATCCCTTATTAAAATTTTTTTTCCCTCTAAGTCGAATAGCTTCTGAATAAATATATGAACACATTGTGCATATAATTATACTAGATTTCGGAAAACCCAAGTATTTGAGGATCAGTTCATGATAAATCAAATAAAATAAATATAAATGAAATTGAGTTTATTTTATTATATACATTTTGTAAAATAGAACATTCATTGACAATATTTATACGAAAGTAACCATGTCCATCATTACCTTTGGACAATATATATTTTAATTTAAAACGATTTTATTTATGATCAAATTTTATATATTTTTTTGGATCAAATCCATTTTAATAGAATTTATATACTATTCATCTATTAGTAAACACTACCGTATGTTATTTTTTAAGCTATCTTATTTTTTGAACTTTTATTCAAATCTTTGGTCGCAAGAAGAATTGCATGATAAATAAAAACATTTAATCAAAGTCAATTTTATTTTTCATATTCAAATGGATTGAGTGTTAACATTTAACATTTTTTGCTAATTGTCGTCAAAAATTAGGCGTAAAGCAAAAATTGATATTTCATATGGTTTTATGATAGATAAGCATTATATTCCCACTCATTATATTCGTAAATTTTGAGGTTTATCCTTCGCTTTTAAGATCATTGAATTTGATTTTTATATAAAATAGTTATATATTAGAAAATAATATGAGTTTATGTGATATTATTTTTCAGAAGATTTCATTCTATATGCCTATGAAAAGTACTCTCAAAACTAACTTTTTCCTAATTATAATTAAATCTAGAATATTGTATTATGCTTAGTATTATTTCATTTTTCTCATTCAATTTAGAATTTACAAATGTCAAAAAATTGAGAGCTGTCACTTTTGATGAATTTCTGTTTATTACACTAATGTTTTCCACAAATATTCTTTTCTTAAATGCAAATTTTATCCTAAATTTAATAAGTGAATATAATAAATGGCCGTTGAGAATGCTAGTTTTGTAAATTGTAAGACCTAGATGTCGTCAAATAGATCGCTGTTCCAATAAGAATTAATTCTGCAATGACTATGGATTCCTTATTAAGATTTTTGACAATTGCCGTTTACTGAACCATAAAAATGAAAGTTCAAAAATTTGGAGAAATATAATTGAAAGACCTTCATTCCATGAATAAGATTTTTGGAGAAAAAATATTGTATGATTTCTCCGAAAAAGGAAAAAATTGAGAAGAAGAAATAAGGTATTCAAAATTATTCAAGTAATTAGATTGTGTTTAAAAATAGTTAACATGCATTTTTATCTTCGAACAAAATTAAATTGAGAACTGTCTCAAATCGAAATCTCAAATTGAGAATTGTAGAGGGTTCAAATATTTATCGATCAACATTTATTTTGGAAATAATATGTTAGATGAAAACCGTGTATGTGCAATTATTCATTATCTAGTCTTTTATTAATATCGGTTGGTTCAAAATTTGAGAAGAACAATCTAATCGGAAAACTTTTTTGAATCTTGATGGATACAAGTTTATCAATATATTTTTATCTTATTAACAATAATTCAAATAAAACGATGAAACGCTAGTCTTCACAAAAATTGAATTGGCTCCATATTTGAAAGCGATGCCGATATTTCTCACTTCATTTTATATTAGTTATGGATATAGAGGATAGCAAAGTTACTATTCGTTCCACCTGCGACGCCCGCTGCGCTCGCAAAGGCCTTGTCCACTCAAAGTTTGGAAAGATTCTTGGTTTTGAACCAAAGCCATCACCAACAGAAGATGATATTGTCAAAGAGGCATCACGCTGCATCTTCTGCTACAACCCACCATGCAATACCTGCTGCCCAGCTAACGTTGACGTTAGAGAATACGTTCATGCTGCTGCTGTCAAGAACTGGTACTACGCTGGCAAGGTTGTTCTTAACCAAAACCCAATGCCACTCTCAACAGGTGCTCTTTGCGCT
Source organism: Trichomonas vaginalis G3 (assembly GCF_026262505.1). Taxonomy (NCBI): domain Eukaryota; phylum Parabasalia; order Trichomonadida; family Trichomonadidae; genus Trichomonas; species Trichomonas vaginalis. The sequence goes on from NC_067207.1 coordinate 33,725,633, forward strand.
GTTGAAGAAACATGCGCTGGTGGCTGCAACTTAAATGGCTCACTCGAAGGACCAATCAAAACATCTACAATTCAACGTTTCGCACTCCGAAAGTTCCGTGATCTCAAGATTAAGCCAATCTGCCCACCATCCAACGGTAAGAAGGTCGCCATCGTCGGTGCTGGCCCAGCTGGTATCTCATGCGGTGTCTTCCTCCGCCGTCTCGGCTTTGATGTTACAATCTTCGAAGCTGACAACTTCGCTGGTGGTCTTCTTATGTCAGAACTCATCCCAACACGTCTTCCAACAGAAGATGTCGAGTGGGAAGTCCAAATGGCCAAGGATACAGGCGTCGAGTTCCAGCTCGGCAAGCGCTTAGGCAAGGACTTCACAGTTGAAGACCTCAAGAAGCAAGGTTACCAGGCAGTTTTCCTCGCTTTCGGCCGTCCAGAAGAAATCGTTCCAGACTTCCCATGCGAAGGCGCTATTACATCCAAGGACTTCCTCCGCCAAATCTGCGGCGTCCTCAAGCTCAAGAACGGTGAGAAGCTCCCAGACTTCACAGGCAAGAAGGTCTGCGTCCTCGGTGCTGGTGATACAGCTATGGACTGCGCTTCCGCTGCCTCCCGCCTCGGTGGTAACGTCACAGTTGCCTTCCGTAAAGACTTCAAGGGCATGCGCGCTCACCCAGCCGAATTACACGAGCTCTTGAACAAGGCGTCGAATTCCTTTCCCTTGTTCAGCCAACAGCCATCGATAACGGCACAGTTACATTCCGTCTTCAGGAGAACAACAACGGCCAGTACCGCGGCTTAGACGAATTCATCACACGCAAGTTCGATACAGTTATCCTTGCTTTCGGTGCAAGAATTGGCAAGCACGCCAACCTCATCCCAGGCAAGATCAACGTCCAGAAGGTCGATGGCCAAGACATGCTCTTCGTCGTCGTGGTGACCTCGCTCAGTCACTCACAGTTGTCGAAGCTGTCAACGATGCCAGAACAGCTGCCCGCATGATCGCTGACTACCTCGGCGAGAAGCGCGAGATCCCATGCTTCGAGACAGAAGTCGACCATGTTTCTCTCGAAACAGAGTTCTGCGGCATGAAGTTCAAGAACCCATCTGGTATCTCATCCGCTCCAGTCTCTGGCACATACGAGTGCATCCGCAACTGCTTCAAGGCTGGTATGGGTTGGGCTGTCACAAAGACAATCCTTCCAACAAAGGATGTCATCCGTGAGAACGACTTCAGAATTGTCAAGGCTGATGAGAACCCAGGCCCATCTGGCTCATTCTGCAACATCTGCATGATGACAGAGCACACAGAGGAGTACTGGCTCGACACAATCAAGAAGCTCAAGGCTGAGTTCCCAGACCGCGTTCTCGTCGCTTCCATCGCTACATCAGATTCCAAGGAAAGATGGCAGAACCTTGTCAAGAATGTCATCGCTGCTGGTGCTGATGCCCTCGAACTCAACCTTTCCTGCCCTAACGAAGTTCACGGAGAAGGTGGCTGCAAGGGTGGCTTCGACACAGAGAACAAGATCGGTATGGCTCTCGGCACACACCCAATCTCTGTCAAGCGTATTTCCCAGTACGTCAAGGAGGCAACAACAGTTCCGTTCTTCGTCAAGCTCACACCAAACATCACAGACCCAATCGACATTGCTCAGGCAGCTCTCGAAGGTGGCGCTGATGGTGTTGCTATGATCAACACAGTCTCCGGCATTGCCAAGTTCTGGCCAGATGGCACACCACTCCCACAGGTTGGCAAGGAGAAATACGTCCTTTCTGGTGGTCTTTCCGGTGACCAGGTTCGCCCAATCGCCCTCCGCCAGATCTCTCGTGTCCACAACAAGTTCCCAGAGATGCCAATCCTCGGTATCGGTGGTATTGGCTCTGGCTACACAGCTCTCCAGCACCTCTACGCCGGTTCATCTGTCTTCCAGATGTGCTCTGCCATCCAGAGATACTCATACGATATCGTCCGCGAAGTCAACGCCGGCCTCCAGTTCTATCTTTACTCATGGAGCCGCCCAGATCTCCGCGCCAAGCTTTCACACTACACAGAGATGAAGACACTCCCAATCCAGGTTCCAATCCCAGAGGATACAAAGCAGGACCGCAAGATCCCAACACTTGCCGAACTCCGCGGCTTAGGTGCCAAGCGTGTTGTCCAACGTGAGTCCTTCGATATCAACTGGACACTTCACGCTGAAATTGATGATGCAACATGCTTACAATGCGGTAAGTGCGCTCTCTCCTGCCGCGATAACTCTGTCGAGGCTATCCACCTTGTTGACGGCAAGTGGAAGGTCAACCACGATGAGTGCATTGGCTGCGCACTTTGCCACTCTGTCTGCCCAGTCCAGGCTATGCATATGGTAGAGTCTGAAAAGAGAAAGAACTGGCACCACCGTTCCGATTAAGTTAATATTCTCACTGAGGAATAAAAATTAGATAAATAGTATCATTAATTAAATTGAGATGCTACTATTGATATACTTTAAAATAATTCTGATAATGAATTTGAAATAATATCTTATTTGTTGCAATATATCAATCTTCCTGTTTCAATTATCATTCTTGTTGATTAAAATGAGAATGTGAGTTATTTGGGAGATGATTCTAAGAAAAAATTTTGAAAATGAAAAAATCGAAAAGGATTGACATTTTGTATACAATATAATTGATATTGACGTTGAGGAAAAGAATATATCAGTTCATTCGCTCTGAAATTGAGTTTCAATTTGGAAAATATATTCTGAATTAGCTAATTGAAGGAAATAAGTGATTGAAATTAATAGATAGCATACAAACAACCTTTATTATGAATCAGTTTTGTAGATTCAAGAAGTAATTTAGGAATTTTTGAGATAATTCTTGAGGAACTCCAGAAAACGGATCAACAGCTGGTATTTCATATTTTTCACGGTCTCCTGCAACACCAATTCCAGCCAAAGTGTAGATAGTATGGAAAGGATCAGCTTGTGAAGGTGGATGATCGCAAAAACCTCCGAAAAGGAACTGGCATGCGCATAAACAGTATTGTGTCAAGGAGTTTTTATCCCAGAACTCAGGGATTTTGAAATGATCGCAAATAATTCTCATTGTTGCTCCAATCCAAAATGTGTAGCATGTATCAACGAGTTTGTTTGTCCTTCCGTTGAATCCACCTGCAAATTCGCTTTGTCTTGAAGATAAGTAGCGTATACAAGAACTTAAGTTGATATCTTCTAATCTGTTTAGTATTGCAAGGCATGCAATGCCACAGTAAATGTATCCTCCATGAGACTCGCAATGTGGTACTGGAGAGAACCCTCCATCGTAGTTTTGGCATGAAAGAACGAAATCTGCTGTTTTTTCGGATATTTTGTCATCAAGAATGTTTAAATACTTCGAAATTACAATTGCAACTTCCGTAGATCGGATATCGCTTTCTCCATCTATTGAAACGAGAAAAGAGCCATCTGGCTGCTTAAGAGAAATCAATAAATCGTAAATTTTCTTTCTATCGATAAGTTTATATGCTTCTTCAGTTCCAATTGCCATAATTCCTATTATTACTCCGTATAATGAAATCGTATTTGTAAAATCTTGTTTATATCCTGAGAATCCTCCATCTTCAAGGATTCTGTCTTTGAGGAAGTTAGTATATTTGGCTTTAAATTCATCGAATTTTTCACCTTGCGGATATTCTAAAATTTGTAAGGCTGAAATAGTATAAAAAGGGAACCAAATGCTTTGTTGTTCTTTCTTTGTTCCGCCTGGAATTATGCCCTCGATCATACGAGTGATTAATGTATAATGTCTTTTTTTCAAAAGTAATTCCTTTCCAATTAGAACCTTTTTGATGTCGGTGTCTTAATACCCTCATCATCAAATCTGACTTCAAAAAGTTTGAAATCCTCAGACATTTTGCAAGAATAAAAATGAAGAATCATGCTTCAAGAATAAGGAATAATAGTCTCAAACAAAGCTATTTTTATATATGTGAATCACTGAAATTGATTTTTTCATAGATAAATTAGTCCAGAAAATTAATTTCAATATAAATGGACTAAATATAATTTCCATTGATATGTTAAACGAATTAACCCATTTTTCTGGTCAAAAAATGAACTTAAATTTTCCAAAAAAATTTCAAAAATCAAAATTTAAAATGAATTTGTAGAATTTTTCATTAAAATTATAAAAATACGAAAATTTTGGAATTTTGAAGTTGTCTTAAATTACACAAAAATCATATTTTCAACTTAATTTTCTTCATTTGATGCTTAATTTCATATTTTCAAATTTATTTAAATCCAAAAACTTAAAATCTGTGAATTTCCTTCCATGATTCACACTTTTCTACGTAATTCCATGTAATGAATAGTTAATCACTACTTTTTGAAAAAAAATGTTGGATCTTACTCACTACTGAACCCCTTGACTACGGAAAGTAAGGATTTTATGACATATACCCAATCACTCGAACTCTACCAAATGCCATTCGTGGCTATCACTTTTGAATGGACTGAAGATAAAACTGATGTTTTTGACAGGCTTAAATATTTTTAATAATTATGATATTTTCAAGAACCTTGATGTTTATTAACCGATGATCGCTCTCAAAATCTTCTGAACCTGGATAAAATTGAACGATAGAAAATTTTAGAGAAAAATGGATTCCGACATACCAGAATTTAAAGTAGTAACAGTTGGCGATTCTGGTGTCGGCAAGACCTCTCTTGTTAAAAGATTCTCAGACGGTGTCTTTACTGAAGGCGCCGCCACTACAATTGGAGCAGCCTATGTAAAAGTGGATGTTGTGATTGCCAACTCGCCTATCTGCCTCAATATATGGGATACAGCTGGGCAAGAAAGATTTCAATCACTCATTCCACTTTATCTTCGAAGTGCACAGGCTTGCATCATCGTTGTAGACATTTCTCAAAAAGACGCAGTATCAAATCTTAATGTTTTGTTTGAAAACTTTAAAGATATTTTGCCACAAGACATCTGCTTAGTTTTAGCAGGCAATAAAAAAGATCTCGTTCCAGATTACGATCCTACACCATTACTTGGATGGGCTGATAAAAATAAGATGTCATGTATATTCACTTCCGCGAAATCAGGAGAAAATGTTGATTTATTATTCCAAGAAGTTGGAAGTCTTGTTAAAAATAGCCATGCAGGCCTTAGGGAAGATTCAAATTACTACTCTCTTGCTAGTTCTGAGCATTCGAATTCAAGTTCCTGCTGTTAATTTAATTTGCAGTTTAAATATAGAAAATATTTGTTTGTTATGGATTAAAATGTCAACTTCATACACCCACATTACAGATTATATAGTAAAATTTGATCATTTTTATGCCTTGAGAAAATTTTGATAAAATTCCCTTTTTTGTATTCAAAACCATCACCTCATAGTGGAAGATGGATGTGATGAACCTTACCGAATAAAATATATCTGAGAACAGTGTCTTCCTTCATTTTTGGAAAGCGAAGTGAGTAGTTGTCACTTTTTAGTATTATATGTCTAAAAAAGTAAGTTATAAAGAACCAGTTCCATTCAGAATTGACCAAAGCGAAGATACATACATGCGTGTAAAGTATTCGCATATTCCTCAGTCAATGCAAGGCGAAGGAACTGTTTCTCGAAAATTTGTAAGAGATTCTGAGAAACCTGATGTTGGATATATTTATCATACACTTAAGAATGGCGAAGAGGCTACATTTCAAGGCAATTTAACTGATTATAAGAATAATTCAGCGTCAAAAAATCAAGAATGTGTCCTTTTATTTAGAGATGACGAAGTAATTTGCGTTCCTGTTACGTCTACACTATTAAATCTCAGAAAAACGAATGATTAATCGAAAATTTTCAATTGTTTTATTATTACAATAATTATTTAAACTTTTAAATATGAAATTGCATGAAGCATCAGAAAGATGATAATTTTGATCGTTTGTTATTCTTTAAAAGAAATTTACAAAATATCTTTATAAATTAAAGGATTCAAACCTTCTCAGATCAATCATGCGTAAACACTCCGATGTTTAATGTAAATACTTACGTTACCTTACTTTCTTTCAGTTAAATAAAAATTGATTTTGTTTTTTTTTTCATTGAAAATCATACTATAACCAATGATTTTAAATGCGATCATAAGTCATATGGAAGGTTTTAATGTTGCATGCTAAGATCAGTCATAATGTAAACCTCTCAATTTTATTGTCGTGGGAAGTATCTCAATTCCTTCAAAAAAATTGAAAAACTATTTAATTTTAAAAATATAATACTTTTAATTAGTTAATTAATTGGAGATATTTTAAAAAATCACTTTTGATAATACTTTTGAGAACTTTAATTAAAAAAATATATTCAAAAATATCCAGGATATCAAGAGGGAATTGTTCCTTATGAGGTATATAGTTATGATGTATACCTCATAAGGAACAATTCCCTCCTTAAAACGAGAAAACTTGTTCGAAATTGTTTATCATTTCGAACAAGTTTTCTCGTTTTTAATAAGAAACTAAAGGCTATGAGGCACTGATTATATATTAGTGCCTCACAGCCTTTAGTTTCTAATAGATAGCTGGGAAACTTTCTCCAAATGATAAGTTATTCAGAGAAAGTTTCCCAGCTATCAAGAGGGAATTGTTCCTTATGAGGTATATAGTTATGATGTATACCTCATAAGGAACAATTCCCTCCTTAAAATCGTAGACATTTTTATACTTATTAATCAACCATTCAAAATCATATTCCTCTGAAAAGTTATTTTATTAAAAATTTAGAATTTTAATAAATATAGAGTTTGAATTTCATACAATACCTATATATTTTCAATAATGGAATTTGAAAACCATTCTCAAAAGTTCTCAGAAAACCTTTTTTTCATTAATTTTAAGAAATCTGAGTATTAATGTTGCATGCTAAGTTCGGTCAAAATGTAAACCTCTCAATTTTATCGTCGGGGGAAGTAACTCAATTCCTTCAAAATTATTCTTTAAATATTGAATTTAAAGTTATTTAATTTGGATTATAAATAAATAGGCTAATACAATATTTAAAAATGAGAAAAAATAACTTTTCAAAGAACTTTTCATAATCTCAAAGAAAATTTTTTATTCAATAATTATATAAATTAATTAACATTCATAATGAAATTGGATTTTTTTATAAAAAATTGGTCCTACTTAACTTTTTGAGAGAATTTGGCTTTCTCGTAAACGAAAAAGGGGATTTGACGGAGTTAAATCCCCGCTCACAAAAAGTGGACTTTACATGTCAAATTTTATATGCATGTAATGTCCACTTTTATGAGTTTTAGGAAGGAATTGGAAGCCATGAGTTACTGACATTGCATCAGTATCTCATAGCCTCCAATTCCTTCAAAAAATGGGAGAAACTTTGTCCGAATAGTTTAACATTCGGACAAAGTTTCTCCCATTTTAAGAAGGAATTGGAGGGTAAGAGATATACCATATGAATGTATATCTCTTACCTCCAATTCCTCCTAGAAAGTGTCCAAACTTTGGGTTAATTGCAAAGTATTAACCCAAAGTTTGGACACTTTCAAGTGGAGATGGAAGGCTTTGGGGTATATATTAATACAATATACCTCAAAGCCTTCCATCTCCACTACAAATGTGAGAAACTTTGTCCGAATAGTTTAACATTCGGACAAAGTTTCTCCCATCTTTCAATGTAATTGCTACCTGTGAGGTACTGACTTGAAGTCAGTGCTTCACAGGTAGCAATATCCAAAAATTTAAAAACATTTTATCAGTTCGTTAGAGAACTAGAGCCTCCTAGGTACTGAACCAGAATCAGTGCCTAGGGGACTCTAGTGATCTATATAAATCTGAGAAACTTTGAGGAAATTGTTCGACATTTCCTCAAAGTTTCTCAGCAATTTAGCGAGGAATGTTCGTTATCGTGTAGATTTATAATATATACATGATAACAAACATTCCCCGCTAAAAGATGTAAAATCTTATAAGAAATAATTGCAAAAGAATAACAAATTGCAACAAATTTTATATGAAACTGAACCTTATGAGGTAGTGATTCAAGATCACCGCCTCATAAGATTCAGTTTCAATCTCAAGTATCTCAAAAGTAAGGCTCTATTTTTTGCCATGTAAAGTGTCACTTTTCTGTTCAAATGATAAGTTATTCAGAGAAAGTTTCCCAGCTATCAAGAGGGAATTGTTCCTTATGAGGTATATATTCATACTGTATACCTCATAAGGAACAATTCCCTCCTTAAAACGAAAACTTGTTCGAATTGTTTATCATTTCGAACAAGTTTTCTCGTTTTTAATAAGAAACTAAAGGCTATGAGGCACTGATTATATATTAGTGCCTCACAGCCTTTAGTTTCTAATAGATAGCTGGGAAACTTTCTCCAAATGATAAGTTATTCAGAGAAAGTTTCCCAGCTATCAAGAGGGAATTGTTCCTTATGAGGTATATAGTTATAATGTATACCTCATAAGGAACAATTCCCTCATTAAAATCGTAGATATTTTTTACTTATTACTCATGCTTTCAAAATCACAATCCTCTGAAAAGTTATTTTTTATTAAGAATTTAGAATTTTGATAAATACCTTTTTTCAATTTGATATAATACTTATATATTTTCAAAAAGACATTTTGAAAAGATATCTCAAAAGTTCTCTGAAAACCTATTTTTGATTAATTTTGAGAAATATCCGTATTAAATTAATCAATAAATTCATTCAACACTACTTTAATTTTTAAATTCAAAAAATTATATGTGCTTCTTAAAATGTCTCACAAAAATTTTATTATAAAATTATATACAATATTAAAAATCCCACAACATTTTTTACTTTACATAATCGTACTTCCTCGACGATTAATTTCCCCTCAATTTCTATCGTTGACCGAACTTAGCATGCAACATTAATAAATTCGATTATGAAAAAAATACCAAATTTATTCTTAGGTTTAGAGAAAAATTTCTTTCATATATCAAAATTTTAAATAATAAACAAACAAAATAATAAAACAATTCAGTTAAAAACTGCAGCGCATTGAGAAGATGATCTTCCCTGCTTGTATTGAGGGGGAACTTCAAGCACCAATTTCCTCTTACCCATGAGGTCGAAACGAACAGCCTGGCGCATATGCAAGAGGTTTCATCTACGTTCGAAAATTATTGAAAGTTTTTCTTTATATTGGTCCAAGTATGGGATTTTATAATAGTGTTCCTCCAAATGCAACAATTACTTCAGGATATGGTGCTGGAGGATCTACTGATATTCGTTTAGTTGATGGCCTGTTTTATGATTTTGAATCTCTGAAAAGTCGTATTATTGTTTCTGCTTCAGGAGGTTCATGGGAATACTATTATTCCACACCAGCATATGCAGGAGGTTTATTTTCTATTAATACATCTACATACTATTGTCACACTGAAGCTTCTGGCAGTATCGCTTTTACATTTAATGGTGCCAATCAAACATCACCTGGTTCCCAAGGATATAACGGACCATATTATAAGGATATGTGTTTTCCAGGAACATTTGGAATTGCGGGATATATTGCTAATAAGTCTCAAAATTGGGGAGGTACAGGTGGTAATGGATATTATGCAGGATGTTCTACGTGGAGAGGTGGTGGATCTACAGGAGGTTCATCATTCATTTCTGGACATCCAGGTTGTGATGCGATATCTAATGAATCATCATCTTTTGAAAATATAATTCACACTGGCCAACCAATTCATTATAGCAATTTATCATTCTTTAATACATTAATGATTGGTGGGCAAGGTAAGATTCCACTTCCATGGATTCACAAACAAATCAGATCCAATATAGATCGCAATGAAGATCTTGATAATGATAAATATTACGAGACTGGCCATCAAGGACACGGCTTTATAAGAATAACACTCTTTGATGAAGCTATCTTTCTCACATGTAAAGCTCAATATCCATTTTCTCAAGGTCATATTATTTCCCTTCTAATTTTTATTTTAATTTACTCTAAATAAATATGTTTTAATCCTTAATATAAAAAATTTAAGATCAATATTTTTTTCCCCTTCAAAATCATCCTATGTTTAATGAGTCTAAGCATTAAAGAAAGCATCACATTAGTTATTCTCTTATTCATTTGATGATTTTAAAATTTATTAAGATTATAGTAAAAAATGGTTATATTTGGAGGGGGGCACAAACTTGCCCAGTGAGGTGAAGTGAAAAGTGATAAGTTTACATGTCAGAAATGTAAAGTGCCAGATTTGAAACAAAAAATGGATTAATTTATTATTATATGATAGAGAGATTTGGTAAGTTACTATCAAATTTGTAAGTAAGGGAAAAAAAAAGTAAGAAAGAAAAAAAATTTTTTTAAAAATAAAAAGCCACTCGCTTTGCTCGCGGTTGACAAAAAGAACAGATTCGAAAAAAGATTGTACGAAATTACGAAACTAAGCCACTCGCTTCGCTCGCGGCTTAAGAAAAGAACAGATTCGAAAAAAGATTGTACGAAATTACGAAACTAAGCCACTCGCTTCGCTTGCGGCTTAAGAAAAGAACAGATTCGAAAAAAGATTGTACGAAATTACGAAACTAAGCCACTCGCTTCGCTTGCGGCTTAAGAAAAGAACAGATTCGAAAAAAGATTGTACGAAATTACGAAACTAAGCCACTCGCTTCGCTTGCGGCTTAAGAAAAGAACAGATTCGAAAAAAGATTGTACGAAATTACGAAACTAAGCCGCAAGCGAAGCGAGCGGCTTAAGAAAAGAACAGATTCGAAAAAAGATTGTACGAAATTACGAAACTAAGCCACTCGCTTCGCTCGCGGCTTAAGAAAAGAACAGATTCGAAAAAAGATTGTACGAAATTACGAAACTAAGCCACTCGCTTCGCTTGCGGCTTAAGAAAAGAACAGATTCGAAAAAAGATTGTACGAAATTACGAAACTAAGCCGCAAGCGAAGCGAGCGGCTTAAGAAAAGAACAGATTCGAAAAAAGATTGTACGAAATTACGAAACTAAGCCACTCGCTTCGCTCGCGGCTTAAGAAAAGAACAGATTCGAAAAAAGATTGTACGAAATTACGAAACTAAGCCACTCGCTTCGCTTGCGGCTTAAGAAAAGAACAGATTCGAAAAAAGATTGTACGAAATTACGAAACTAAGCCACTCGCTTCGCTTGCGGCTTAAGAAAAGAACAGATTCGAAAAAAGATTGTACGAAATTACGAAACTAAGCCACTCGCTTCGCTTGCGGCTTAAGAAAAGAACAGATTCGAAAAAAGATTGTACGAAATTACGAAACTAAGCCGCAAGCGAAGCGAGCGGCTTAAGAAAAGAACAGATTCGAAAAAAGATTGTACGAAATTACGAAACTAAGCCGCAAGCGAAGCGAGCGGCTTAAGAAAAGAACAGATTCGAAAAAAGATTGTACGAAATTACGAAACTAAGCCACTCGCTTCGCTTGCGGCTTAAGAAAAGAACAGATTCGAAAAAAGATTGTATGAAATTACGAAACTAAGCCGCAAGCGAAGCGAGCGGCTTAAGAAAAGAACAGATTCGAAAAAAGATTGTACGAAATTACGAAACTAAGCCACTCGCTTCGCTTGCGGCTTAAGAAAAGAACAGATTCGAAAAAAGATTGTACGAAATTACGAAACTAAGCCACTCGCTTCGCTTGCGGCTTAAGAAAAGAACAGATTCGAAAAAAGATTGTACGAAATTACGAAACTAAGCCGCTCGCTTCGCTTGCGGCTTAAGAAAAGAACAGATTCGAAAAAAGATTGTACGAAATTACGAAACTAAGCCGCAAGCGAAGCGAGCGGCTTAAGAAAAGAACAGATTCGAAAAAAGATTGTACGAAATTACGAAACTAAGCCACTCGCTTCGCTTGCGGCTTAAGAAAAGAACAGATTCGAAAAAAGATTGTACGAAATTACGAAACTAAGCCACTCGCTTCGCTTGCGGCTTAAGAAAAGAACAAATTCGAAAAAAGATTGTACGAAATTACGAAACTAAGCCGCAAGCGAAGCGAGCGGCTTAAGAAAAGAACAGATTCGAAAAAAGATTGTACGAAATTACGAAACTAAGCCGCTCGCTTCGCTTGCGGCTTAAGAAAAGAACAGATTCGAAAAAAGATTGTACGAAATTACGAAACTAAGCCACTCGCTTCGCTTGCGGCTTAAGAAAAGAACAGATTCGAAAAAAGATTGTACGAAATTACGAAACTAAGCCACTCGCTTCGCTTGCGGCTTAAGAAAAGAACAGATTCGAAAAAAGATTGTACGAAATTACGAAACTAAGCCACTCGCTTCGCTCGCGGCTTAAGAAAAGAACAGATTCGAAAAAAGATTGTACGAAATTACGAAACTAAGCCACTCGCTTCGCTCGCGGCTTAAGAAAAGAACAGATTCGAAAAAAGATTGTACGAAATTACGAAACTAAGCCGCAAGCGAAGCGAGCGGCTTAAGAAAAGAACAGATTCGAAAAAAGATTGTACGAAATTACGAAACTAAGCCACTCGCTTCGCTTGCGGCTTAAGAAAAGAACAGATTCGAAAAAGATTGTACGAAATTACGAAACTAAGCCACTCGCTTCGCTTGCGGCTTAAGAAAAGAACAGATTCGAAAAAAGATTGTACGAAATTACGAAACTAAGCCACTCGCTTCGCTTGCGGCTTAAGAAAAGAACAGATTCGAAAAAAGATTGTACGAAATTACGAAACTAAGCCACTCGCTTCGCTCGCGGCTTAAGAAAAGAACAGATTCGAAAAAAGATTGTACGAAATTACGAAACTAAGCCGCAAGCGAAGCGAGCGGCTTAAGAAAAGAACAGATTCGAAAAAAGATTGTACGAAATTACGAAACTAAGCCACTCGCTTCGCTTGCGGCTTAAGAAAAGAACAGATTCGAAAAAAGATTGTACGAAATTACGAAACTAAGCCACTCGCTTCGCTTGCGGCTTAAGAAAAGAACAGATTCGAAAAAAGATTGTACGAAATTACGAAACTAAGCCTCGCTTCGCTTGCGGCTTAAGAAAAGAACAGATTCGAAAAAAGATTGTACGAAATTACGAAACTAAGCACTCGCTTCGCTTGCGGCTTAAGAAAAGAACAAATTCGAAAAAAGATTGTACGAAATTACGAAACTAAGCCGCAGCGAAGCGAGCGGCTTAAGAAAAGAACAGATTCGAAAAAAGATTGTACGAAATTACGAAACTAGCCCGCTCGCTTCGCTTGCGGCTTAAGAAAAGAACAGATTCGAAAAAAGATTGTACGAAATTACGAAACTAAGCCACTCGCTTCGCTTGCGGCTTAAGAAAAGAACAGATTCGAAAAAAGATTGTACGAAATTACGAAACTAAGCCACTCGCTTCGCTTGCGGCTTAAGAAAAGAACAGATTCGAAAAAAGATTGTACGAAATTACGAAACTAAGCCACTCGCTTCGCTTGCGGCTTAAGAAAAGAACAGATTCGAAAAAAGATTGTACGAAATTACGAAACTAAGCCACTCGCTTCGCTCGCGGCTTAAGAAAAGAACAGATTCGAAAAAAGATTGTACGAAATTACGAAACTAAGCCGCAAGCGAAGCGAGCGGCTTAAGAAAAGAACAGATTCGAAAAAAGATTGTACGAAATTACGAAACTAAGCCACTCGCTTCGCTTGCGGCTTAAGAAAAGAACAGATTCGAAAAAAGATTGTACGAAATTACGAAACTAAGCCACTCGCTTCGCTTGCGGCTTAAGAAAAGAACAGATTCGAAAAAAGATTGTACGAAATTACGAAACTAAGCCACTCGCTTCGCTTGCGGCTTAAGAAAAGAACAGATTCGAAAAAAGATTGTACGAAATTACGAAACTAAGCGCAAGCGAAGCGAGCGGCTTAAGAAAAGAACAGATTCGAAAAAAGATTGTACGAAATTACGAAACTAAGCCACTCGCTTCGCTTGCGGCTTAAGAAAAGAACAGATTCGAAAAAAGATTGTACGAAATTACGAAACTAAGCCGCTCGCTTCGCTTGCGGCTTAAGAAAAGAACAAATTCGAAAAAAGATTGTACGAAATTACGAAACTAAGCCGCTCGCTTCGCTTGCGCTTAAGAAAAGAACAGATTCGAAAAATTGTACGAAATTACGAAACTAAGCCACTCGCTTCGCTTGCGGCTTAGAAAGAACAGATTCGAAAAAGATTGTACGAAATTACGAAACTAGCCGCTCGCTTCGCTCGCGGTTTAAGTAAACAACATATTTCAGATTATCGATACTAAAAATTTTTTATTGGGGTATTATTATTGTCGTCTGGCGGTTTTAGACGACAATGCGAATTTTCAAATAATAGGATTTTTAGCCAGATAAAGAGCTACTCCATATATCATGCGTGTTTGCATACTATATACATAGATGGAATTGATGTTCTTCCTTTATTTAGGTACCGAAACATGCTTGAAAAATCTATTTTTTAGACGACAATGATAATTTTGTTACTTTTCCAGACGACAATAATAATTTGTCACCTTTTTAGACGACAATAATAATTTTGTCACTTTTTACAGACGACAATAAAACATCCTCTTTTTTATTTTATTACATTTTTTTTGCATTTTTTTAAAGCTTCTTAACTTAAATCATGGAATGTCTCAAAGACAAAAATAGCATACAGCATGTAAAGCTAAAGAAAGATAATCATAATTAATACCTTAATTTTTAATATTACGCATTTTTAGGTGCAAAATTTAAAAACATTCTAATACAATAGAGCAGTTTCCAAAAGTAGCATACAGCATGCAAAGCTAAAGAAAGATAATCATAATTAATACCTTAATTTTTAATATTACGCATTTTTAGGTGCAAAATTTAAAAACATTCTAATACAATAGAGCAGTTTCCAAAAGTAGCATACAGCATGCAAAGCTAAAGAAAGATAATCATAATTAATACCTTAATTTTTAATATTACGCATTTTTAGGTGCAAAATTTAAAAACATTCTAATACAATAGAGCAGTTTCCAAAAGTAGCATACAGCATGTAAAGCTAAAGAAAGATAATCATAATTAATACCTTAATTTTTAATATTACGCATTTTTAGGTGCAAAATTTAAAAACATTCTAATACAATAGAGCAGTTTCCAAAAGTAGCATACAGCATGTAAAGCTAAAGAAAGATAATCATAATTAATACCTTTAAAGTTTAAAATCTTGATTTTTTTTAAAATCAAATATTTATAACTTTAATACATACAGCTTAAACCTTATACTTGTTTTCTCTTGTGAGAAAGCAATCTTACAAAGCTAACAATCCTAAAAAATAAAGAATTAAAATTTAATAATTTAATCTAAAATTAAAATCAAAATTAAATAAAATGAGTTCTTTGTAATAATACTTTCAAGGTAGGATATATTTTAGTGGGATCTATTGAGTCATCACTAACAGCATTGAGCAATCTATTGAGCATTGAAATACTCTCGATTTTTCTTTGTCTTTTTACATCAATTTCTGCGTTAGTTGCTTTTTCCATGATCCTAATGACACGGTCATCTGCTGGATTTTGATCAATTTTGAGTTTGATAACGAAAGATGGTATCACTTTTGTATAAATTTCTATAATAACATCATCAATTCTGAGATTTTTTCGATCAGGAAAATAGTCATGTTTGAGTGTTCTAAAATGAGCTTCGGCAATATTGTTAGTTGCGTCGCCTTCACGCCTGTCACGAGCAATCCATCTTGATATGTTGTAACGCCATTGTCTGTTAAAGTATTGAGATGCTGTTGGATCTGTGTCGAGCAACTCCAGAACTTGATCATAGGCAGCATTTGCTTCTTCCTCATGTTCTGCATCTAATTTGAAGACTAAATCCTTCATCAAATTATAGAATTGTTCAAATTTTTCTTGAGAAGAAAACTTATTTGATTTGCGAAGAATTGCACGAAGAACATGTACTCCGCACCAAAGTATTTGAGCTTGTGGAATGCTTTCTTCTATTGCTTGAGCTATCTGTGGAGCACAGTCCATGCTAATGTATTCTGGCTCAATTGTTACCCATCTGAGATAGGCGCACACGCAAACTTGAATGTTTTGATAAGTGTCTGGTTGACAAAAGAAATATAAAAAAGGGAAAATGTGAAAATCTTTGATTTTGCCAGTAAATGCATACAATGGAATGTTTGATCGCAACAATTTATAGGTGCTGTCTATATGAAATGTCTTGATACTATGCGCATAAGCTTTGCCTTCAAAAGGCGCGTAATAGAAACACATATTATTGTCTGAGACTTCAAATGCAATGAGATCATCTGGAGATTCTTCTTGTACTGTCTGAACAAAGATTTGCAATGACACAACATCGTCAGGAGAATATCTAGTTTGAAGAGCATGTATTCTCTCTGCAAATCGTTTGATTGCACGTGGTTTTTGAGCGTACATCTCTGGAATGGACGGACCTGTAAGAGGAATTTCAAGATCTTTGAATGCATTTAGCTGTGCTATCGCTCTTTGATTGTCATCTGTTTGGAAGTAATGTTCTAAATATTTGCGATAAAAGACAGACAAATATTGACTTTTGTCATTTGGGGCGGAATGATCATGTTCTTCAACTATTTTGATTAGTTTGTATTTATTTTGATCCAATATTGCAACATTAAAATGTGCAGGACATTTTGGATATTTGCAGTGGAATGAAATCTGAGATCTTTCTTTCCTGACACGTTCACCATATCCATAATGTGCTTGTATTTCTTGTTTAACTCCAAATTTACAAAGATCCATAACAGTAAAGATAGTTTCTTCTTCTAATTCCATTTGAAATTGAAATGAAAATTAAAAATTCAGAAATTTGAATAGATTTGGTCTGTAATTAAATGAGAATAGCAGTTTGTTCGTCATTGTTTGAGGCAAGAGTATTATAGGAATATTATATGATGGATTTGAGTTGCATATAAAGAGTGCAAAAGGATAAAGAGAGAAATTTTGTTAGATTAAATTATTAAATTTTAATTCTTTATTTTTTAGGATTGTTAGCTTTGTAAGATTGCTTTCTCACAAGAGAAAACAAGTATAAGGTTTAAGCTGTATGTATTAAAGTTATAAATATTTGATTTAAAAAAAATCAAGATTTTAAACTTTAAAGGTATTAATTATGATTATCTTTCTTTAGCTTTACATGCTGTATGCTACTTTTGGAAACTGCTCTATTGTATTAGAATGTTTTTAAATTTTGCACCTAAAAATGCGTAATATTAAAAAATTAAGGTATTAATTATGATTATCTTTCTTTAGCTTTACATGCTGTATGCTACTTTTGTCTTTGAGACATTCCATGATTTAAGTTAAGAAGCTAAATTCTGAAGTTTACATGATCCTCTCGTGTGCACCCTTAAAAAAATGCAAAAAAATTGAATATTTTACTGACTGGGCAAATTTGTCGCCGCCCCGTTATATTTGTCACTTTTGCTTTTTTATCATGATAAATCATTAATTCTTCATAATGTGGCCTGTTCCAAATGAGAATAAATATTCTTTCAAAACTAAATCCGGGTCAGTTGAATTATCTTTTGTTAAATATCAAAATTATACAACTGCACCTATTATTGTTGAAGATTTAAGTTTTACTTGTTCTAGTTTAATCTTCAAATTATGTTTTTCTGATAATAACAATAATTCCCCTAGTAATATTTATTATAAAGGATTCAGTTTCATAGCCAATGTTTTATTTTCATCTGATTGTACATCCTCCAAAGGTGTTCAAATATACACTACAATGTCTAACTATGCAAATCATATATTAGAATGCAATGATGTTTCTAATGTTATGTCGGAATCAATAACGAGCTCTTTTGTATTTTTTTATGGAAATATTAGTTAGTATGGTTATCTTGGGTACGGCGGCACTGCGTTCCACCTTACTCAATATAACCTTAAATATTTACAAAACCAGTAACGTATATTTTACAACACGAACGCAAAAACTAACTTAACCTTAAATATTTACAAAGCCGCCAACCACTTCACTAACGAACTCACTAATGTAAAAAATAAACGTTCTCACTATCGTTCTCACTAACGACTTCACTAATGTTCTCATAAATTTTCCTCAATATCTTCATCATCAGTGTTAACCCTATTGTAGTCATACTTGAAGCCATAAACTTTCTCTAACTTCTTAACGTACAATTTACATAACTTACCTTCGTCATCGTATGGTTTAATGATATAACTATTTCTATCTTTATACACAGTCAATGAAAAGTCAACTGGTCTCGGATGTATTTGAAAGAACATGTTATGCTCAGGAAGGAAGAATAAATGTTTAAATGTATGTTTGTTATATGTTTTGATTTGTATGAGTTGCTTTTGTTCTGTCATTTACATCCAAATAAAATAAAAAATAAAATAAAAAATAAAATAAAAAATAAAATAAAAAATAAAATAAAAAATAAACTTAAAAATTAATGATATCACCACCCTCACACGTATGAAAACATAGCGCAAAAATAAATTTAGGTGAAGTGGTGAGATCTCACCTGTTTTTTCACCTCTTTTTTCACCCGTTGAATTCATTACTTTATAACTCTCTTCCTTTCTCCAACTCTTCTAACTTCTTCTTAAGTTCAGCAATGTTGTCCTCATGAAGTTTAATCTTTCTCAAAATTCCTTCTTTATCTAATGGTTGCTTTATCTTTCTAAACTGAACTCTACCATCCTTCATAGTATGAATGTAAAAACCTTCTGGAATAGTTCCTGATTTAATGTATTCTACCAAAAACTTTTGTTTCATTGCTTCAGTGACTTTAGTCGTCATTTCAATCAAATAAAAATTTTAATATTAAATAAAAATAACGTTATTTTTTCAGTAAGGAAACGCAGGAGTTTTACGATTTATTTGAGGCGTGGGTTCTGGTTTAAATGTTGGAGTCGGTTTAGGAGTTGACTTTTGAACAGGAGTTTGTACTTCCATAGGTTCAGGAGTTATTGAAGGTTTTGCTTGTGAAGGCGTTGGTTTTGGCGAATGTGTTGGAGTTTGTTTAACTTCAGCTACTTCAGTATTATTTATAACATTTGCTTTATTTCTTTTCAACATCATAACTGCTCCTGCTGTAGCTAGCAAACCTAGTGGGAGACCATATCTTATATAAGGACTTGACCAAATGCTATTTTTGACAGGAGCTGGTGGAACACCTAACCTTGGTGAAACTGCTCTTTGCCATTGTGCAGCTCGTAAGAAATATTCAATAGGTGCTCCATAATCGTTTGGTAAAGTTTGTTTCATAGATGGTGAAGGTTCGCGAGAGCTTGATGAAGAACTCATTTATAAGCTTTAAAAATAAACGTTCATCCTTTATTCCTCACTGTCGTCCGTGGCTAAGTTATAGTCATCTAATCTTATTATGGGGATGCCATTAGCACGCACCTGAATGGCAAAGCAACAATCCCTCATAAATCCAATAAGTGGCTTTGGTACGTTTTCAGTTGCTAGTTCAATAGGTCCTTTAACAGACAATTTGTATGTTATTGGAGCAGTAGATGTTTGACCTTGTTGGAAGCAAAAGTCCACTTCTGTTGGAAAACCACATAAGAAATGTGTGTTGTCATAGCTATCCCATTTATGTTCCACACTACCATCATCCACCAATGACCTCATAACATCTTCATTAAATCCTATCATATCATTGTTTGTATTGCAAGCGTTCGCAACCATTTCATAAAATACAGGTCCATATGATTTTTCAGGTTCTGCAGGCATATTTCCATAAGCTCCCATGGAAAGCTGAAGATATTTAAACTTAGGGTTCTCAAAATTAACATAATAGTTGTCTTTCTTTCTAAATAGTGCCCAAATACTTTTAACATTAATAGGCGTATAAGCTGCTGTAAATGTTGCACTTGAACTATCTGTATTCTTTGAGAATGAACCGTCCATAGGAATCCAATCCATAACTTTAACAGGAAAACATAAAGCCTCGTTTGTATAATGTTCTACAAGTTCTGTATAAATGTTAGGGTCTAAAGAGAATGACTTTGAATGAATGAAACATTCATTAAAATCCATCTTTGTTCGAAATAGTTGCTGGGTTACAGTTGTAATAGTAACTGTTCCACTAGCTTCTACT
This sequence comes from Trichomonas vaginalis G3, assembly GCF_026262505.1. Classification (NCBI taxonomy): domain Eukaryota; phylum Parabasalia; order Trichomonadida; family Trichomonadidae; genus Trichomonas; species Trichomonas vaginalis. The sequence goes on from NC_067207.1 coordinate 33,745,724, forward strand.
GCCTTCGTTATCATAGTGAATGGTTCATTCCATGGAACAAATTTATTTGTCGGTGGATTTGAATCTGAAGCAAATGCAACTTTAAGAGTTGGATTGAAAGCAATGATATCATTTACAGATATAGATGTGCATTGTAAGGCGTCGCTACTGAACTTTACTTTAAGCTGAATGTTTCCTGCAAAAGCTGGAATAAATCTTATAGCTTCTAATGGTAAAAACTTTCTAACAGGAATTCTTAAACGAAGCTTAAAATCAAATGATTTTCCTGCTGTAATTGGACCACTAACAATTTGTCCTGTTCTGCATGTTCCCGAATGACTCCATACATCTTCATGTCGAGTCTTTGAGAAAACATCTACTTTCTTTATTTGTTCGGTAGTTTGTGAGTTTGAAGTTATATATGCTTCTTCTCTTGCGTTGTCTTTAGAATATACGATACGACCATTTGCAAGGATTTGATATCCAGCAACTGCATAGAAAGCGTCATCGAAACCAATCCAAAATCCTGGTGGGTTTGTTTTATTGGAACCTGAACCAATTTCTTTATCTACAATAAATTGACCTTCCATTTTATACGTAATGAATGTATTGTAAAGGTCCAACATATTTTCACCAGGAGGTGAGAGATTGAATGTTACCCATGTGTTATCTTTAGCAGTTCCAGGTTGTGATGGAATCTTTGCGTCAGAATATTTTCTATTAGTGTCACCAATTTGAACTGCATTGTCTATGATATCGAAATATGAGCGAATCTGATGAATATGCTCTGCTGGAGTAAATTCGTTTAGCTGTTCGTTCTGCATGTATTTACTTCAGATAAAAATATCTATTTACTTCATTATTCTCACTCTTCTTCTTGGCATTCGTGGTGGAAGTTGTTTTCTTGACATTTTCAATGAACTGTACATTCTCTTTTGTCTCAACTTCTTTCACTGGCGGGTCAGGGTTCTTTGACTCGGTTTGTTTTTCAATGAAATTCACGAACTTTGCAATAAGCTCTTGGTTCGTTATTGAAAGTACATCTGGCTTCTTTTCTTCTTGTTCTTTTGGTGGCTCAGTTTGAACAGAAGGTTTTATATGGACTTCATGGACTTCACCCTTGCCATGCACCTTAATGTTGTCGCTCTCTGCATTCGCTAATGGTACCTTTCTTTTTCTTACGTATATTTTACCATCTTTACTCTGACTTACGTAATAGAAAGGATGTTGTATTCCTCTTGCGTCATTTAATATAATAGACTCTCGCTCTGATTTTGACAAGCTCATTTTACATCGGTTAAAGTTTTAATTTTGTTTTTTATCTGCAATCAAATGACTCAGACAAGCCCTACGGACAAGACCCAAGGTGTCATAGATGTTGAAGCATTGAAGAAAGAAATTCGTGAGCAAATTTTATCCGAACTGAAGGAACAAAAACAAGAACAAAAGCCAGAGAGACCAAAGAGAAAACTTAGTGAAAAACAACTTGCTGCATTAGCTGCTGGAAGACAAAAGAACCCACGTTTGCTGGCAAAGAAAGCTAGAGAAGAAGCTGAAGCAAAGAAAGAGTAAATGGTTTATTTTTATCCGAACTAAATGTATAGACAAATACCTTTATCTGTTGCGTTCAGTAGTGAAAACCCTGACGTCAAAATAAAGGGGAACAGAGTAACGTTTAAGTTTCCAACAGACTGGATTGTGAACATAAATGAAGAGAAGTACATTGGCATAACATCTATGTATATAACACGTGCTTTCAGAAAGGTTGACTTTATACTTCAAGTCGAGATAGAAAATGACGAACAGTCTTTAAGCGCCCAAAACATTCACATATACAAATACTTTAAAGACGATACAACATTGTTGCAATGTATGATTTCATTTAATGAGATGTTCGAGAAAAGTTCAACATTGAAGTACAAACTTTACAGCCTTTACGTGAGTTTCTTGCACAACTGAAAGAAGAAGGTAGTCAGCCACAACTTATAGACTTTCATTATGAATTTAATGAAAATGAAGATGGAACTCATGACTGTCAATTCATTGTATTCTCACCATTCAATGAAGTCGCTAAAGAGAAAAAAATCCATTACGTATAAGATTTCAAATCTCCGAACCAAGTGATGATTTAAGAATGTTTTCAATTATGATGCAATGCTTCCGAGGAAAAATGAATTTTCAAAGATTGTAACACCTGGCATTTGGGATAGAAAGCAAGCTATATTATATTCAAACTTAAGTAAAGGAGTTGAAAATGAGTTCATTGGTCATACAAGAACTTCACCACTTCCTAACCCTAAATACTATAAATTAACTGGCTTCAATCGTGAGTTTTGGATAGACATGTTCTCCACTCATGACCATAAATGTCCAGTGTTCTTGCCTCCAGACCATAAGGACTGTCTCTACATTGAAGCACAACTCTTAAACTCTACCATCGCAGTATTGTAAAATCTACGCTAGCTTTATTTTTTCTGAAAATTTTTATTTGAGTGAAAGGCATGGAAGGTGAAGGACATTGGCAAACACTCGAACATGACAATGACTATGAAATCTTTTCAGAGTACCCTTATCAATTAGACGTATAAGCAATAAAAGAGTTGTTAGTGAGTTTGACCAAGGAGATGGTTATATTTGTGTAAATTTAAACAAACACAAGCTGATGAAACATAGAATAGTTGCAGAAACTTTCATTCCGAACCCTGAAGGACTTCGTGAAGTAGACCATATAAACAGAGACAGAGGAGACTTTCATATCTCGAACTTAAGATGGACGACAAGAAGAGAAAACATGAGAAATATTTCTGGTTCAAATGGCTATTGGTTTGACATTGTTGACTCTCTTCCTGAAGACGCTGTTGAAATTATACAATACTCATATCACACGTTAGAAAATTACTACTATGTCCCAAGTGAAGATGTCTTTTACTATTTCATGGGAACTCAATACAGACGAATGAATGTCTTAAGACAGTATAGCAAAGATTATATAAACATTACAGATGTAGAAGGAAGAAGAACAAAGCTGTCTATTGCAAAGTTTAAGAGAGACAATGGTTATACATAAATGACAAAAATATATGACCTCATGGGCTTCGCCCTTGCCGCTAGCGGCTTATTTTTATCATGAATGTCTCACTGCTGACAAAAATAAATGACCTCAGAACTTAAGCTTTCTTATGAATGAAGTCTTAGTCTGAATAGAAAAGTTAAACTTTTCAGCAAAGCAAGGACTAGAAGACTTACATAAGTCAAATCCAATCTCTTGACCGTCATAAAGTGCTTTGTAAAGTTTCATTAAACTGAACTCAGAGTCTTTGTCATATGTTCCAACAGGTATGTGAATGTTCTTATCTTCATTGTAATAGCATTGTATAGCTTCAGGAAACATTTCATTAGCTGTTAAAGCAAGAACGTCTTGTTTTACACCTTTACAACGTGCATGGAATGCAACTTCATTTAAATCGTTAGTGAGTAAGTCTATGTAAGTCTTCTTTCCACAAAATATTGACTTGTATGCTAAACTTTGTTTTCCAGGTGTTATTTCTGCGAAGTCAGAATGGAACTGACCTAATGTTTTACCAATAAGTTCTCTACCGTATCTCTTCTGAAATTCCTGAGCTAACAGTGGGATGTCTTCATTGAAAATATGCATGCTATCACAGTCCTGGTAAAAGATTTGAAGTCCCATGTCCTCTGCAGTACAGAATACTTCATTCATAATACGTTTTGACATAGACAGAATATTAACACCAAGTGGACAGAAGTTAAAGTGTCTGCAAATGCTTTTCGTTAGCTTGAAAATAGTTTTATCTGAACCATCCAAACCTTCGAACTTCACTATATGGTTGTAATTTCTTATAGCATATCTTATAGCATCTTTGTCATTTACTATGGTTATTTTTGACTCAATAGGAGATAGAATAGTTTTGCCATAAATGCTGTTCAGAATGAGTTTTATAATTTCTTGTAAGGGGTTTTCTTCTTTCTTATACTTTAACCTTAACTCAAACAACTTCTTTACTTCATCTCTTATTCTCATATCTCTGTTTCCATCGTAATAGTATCCTTGCAACACTTCACATTTGACACCTTGATATTTTATGAGGTCTTGTAATGTTATATGGTCAACATACATGAGACAGCAAGTGTTTGAACTTCTTGGAACGTTAAGTTCTGGATTTAGTTCAGGGTCGCAAACTATTAAATGAAAGTGTCTGGGTATACCAATCTCTGTTATCTTAATGAGAACAAAGAAGCCAGACATAAACTTTTCACCAATGGGTTCCTTTTGGTCATCATCGAATAAATGTCTCATGAGATACTCTGTGCTTAACATCTCATCCTTCAATACTTTTGGAATACCTTCTAAAGTATAAAGTCTTGCTATAGCTGAAGGATATAATGAAACAGTGTCGAAGTCAGCAATGAGTTTCTTTTGCTCTTTTGTTTCATGTTATCTGACAACATACATCTTCCACCTTGAATGCATCTCGAAATAAATTCTCTTGGTTTATTTGAGAGGTCATAAAGATTTCCATTCGGGAAGTATACTCTGTTCTCAAACAATTTGTTAGCAATAGAACAAATACTAACGTAGTCATAAACGTTTAAATCAAATCTTTCAATAAGTCATTGCGGAACTTTACAAAACCTTCTCTTAAAATTCTTACATCTTGTTTGCAGTAAAACGTGCTATATTTTTCTAAGTCGAAGTGGTTTTCATCTATTCTGCAACCTTTGATGGAATCTATGTTCTTCATAAATGTATCTGCATCATGGATAAACTTACATGCTTCAGAAATGACACCAGTTCTGTTGTCATTTGCTAACAAAACACTGCTGTAGTAGTTATATGGAAATACTTCTTTCGGTCCTGTTTGTAAGTTAAACATAGCAGGAAATAGTTTAAGCTTCTTATTTATAACACTGTAAGAGTCTTTTATAATAATTGCCCGTCCTTTATATAAGCCAGTTATTTGCATTGTTCGTGAACCTTTAATGATGGGAGTTCCTTTCACTTCTGTCATGTGTCTTAAGATGAAGTTTATGTCATAACTGAGGTTATGGAAATATATTAAACTCTTGTCAGGAAGTCTTTCCAAAAATTCTGTTGCACAGTTTTGACCCCAAATGCTTTCACTAACTGAACCATCTTCACTGTCATAACAGATGTTAAAAGCTTTATGAAAGCCATCCGTACTACACTCAAAGTCAGCAAAGAAAACGTGCTCAGGTATGAATTTACATTTAGCTTTATTTACTTCTTTTGACTCTGCTTTCTTCTTCAGTTGTACACAATACTTTGGAGCATATGTCAAATCTTTAAATGGTGCAAGGTTCTGTTTATATAAGTCAGTAGTATATGTGAAAAGTTCTCCATAAGAAATAGGTTCGAAATATTTGCACTCCACAATGTTTTCATAACATCCCATAACGGTGTTGTTCTATCATAACGAACTACATATTTATCTTCTCTCTTTGTATAAATCTTCATCTGTTTCTCAATGTTCATTCCACCACAAGCTTTGAGAATTTCTTTATAGTTTCGAATGAAGTATGTTGTCATTGGTAATCTTTCATTTAGCATGTAGTGGTCTTCAACAAGAAGTAAGTCAATAGTTCTAACAGTTTCGCATTCTTTTGGTATATATCTCTTTTTCATTATGTCTTGACTCATTGAAATAACCAATGGTAACATTAAATGATATACCTGTTGCGTCAGAAATTTCTTGTACTTTACTTTGAGGAAAGTCTCTAACACGAATGACTTCTCTCATGTGGTCAATAGTTTCTTCATTTACTCCAGCCTGAATGCAAGCATAAACGAAACAATTGTCCTCTGTCATAAGTGTTGCAGTTCTTTTGTTCAGTTCATTGAAGATTTGGTAGCGTTCAAGATTTATAGGTAATGTGCAAAGATACTTCCAGAACTGACCGCTTCTCTTCTTATAAAACTTCTTTTCACCATTATCTTTCCAAAAGCTTTCTATAAGTGCTGGGTTTCCTGTTTGCTTAAGAGCTTCCAAAATGGCTTTCTGGTCATTTGTCAGTGTGCTTTCATCTCTATATGGTCTCTTTTTTGGTTTGCCTTTCTTTCATCTGACATCGTTAAGCCTTCATATTCTGTTAAATCATACATCTTTATTTCGGTAAGATTCTTTATGTTTGTCAAGAAGAAGTCATAGTGCATTTCAACAATACCTGCGGCATTTGCTTCTATCTCTGATATAAAGTTCTCCTTCAAGAGCTGATGTAGTAATGTTCCAATATTATTGAGGTTTAACGTAGAACATTCATACTTTCCACCAAGTTTATAACATACCATCCATCTCTGTTGTGAGTTTATTTTAATTTTCTCTAAGAGTCTCATGAAAACCTTACCGAAATGTTTGTGTAAGTAGTCTCTGTTTGGTTCATCTAAAGCTTCGATGTTAAAGTCAATGAGTCTATTGCCTGACTTCACATTTCTCTTCCTATTCTCTTCATCTTTCTTTAACCATCTCTCACCTTCTTTTGGTTTGTCGTCAATGGAACGAATGACATCGTTAGCTTTGCGAACTTGTTCTATAGCGCTCTTAAACATCTCTCTTCTCTGTTGTTTCAGTGTGTCGTCTCTTCTTCTTGTTTCACCAACGTTCGCATTTGTTATGTCAAACATCTCTTGACGAACATCATGCGAAAGAGCTTTACGAGTATGACCAACGTTCGCATTTGTTATGTCAAACATTTCTCTTCTTACTTCATGCGAAAGAGCTTTACGAGTATGACCAACGTTCGCATTTGTTATGTCAAACATCTCTCTTCTTACTTCATGAGGTACTGAACGTCTATGATATAAGTCAATAGCAACGTCATTTAAAGGAAATGCTATTGCATGGACTTCGTCCTCGCCGCGTTGCGGCTTTATGAACTCATGAATTCTATCATAACTTATTGCACCATTATAGTCTTTAATGAAGTCAGCGAGTGCTTTTTTGTTTGTTGCGTAATGCTTTGCAACATCTATATTAGCTTCTGTAAGAAGTTGTTTTATTTCCGAGTGTTCTAACTTAGACAACTTCCGATACATCTTTAGTAGGAAATAAAAAAAATATTTTTGAAAAAATTAGATTAGATTTTTTTAAGTTATTTTTCAAAATAATTTAATATTTTTATTTTAATGAAACACATGCAAGATTGCAAGTTCTTTTCATACAATGCTCTCGCTACTGCCATCAAGAATGAGTTCAATAATGCTTCAAATGTTAATATTATCTTTAACAAGAAGTTTGTGAAAGAATCTAAGTTTGGTCAGTATGTCAGACCATTAGCTATCGTCATTGACCGCAAACGTTATACTTCACAAGAGTTAGCAGTAGTTTTGAAAAAAAGAGTTTCTTCGTGAATGTCAAAGATACTCATTATACTGTCATAAAGAACTCTAACATTGACTTCTTCAGTATTGCTATGAATCTTTCCGAACAGAAAGAATATAAGAAGGGTGAAACAAATGTGAAATATTATCCTTCATCTCTGAAGACAATAACGAACAAAGATGTTATACAGAAATTCTTACCAAAGGTTGAAGAAGCTTCAATTGACATTGACGAAGGAAGTGAAATGGTTGAAGAAATTGACCCTGAAGCTATTTAAGCAAAAATATATTTTTGGTTAGTCTTCATATGGATATTTTACAACAATTCCCCAATGTATAAACTTTTCATACGCTTTTTCATAAGCTTTATATACCTTCAGAATTTTGCATAATCTTAGAAGCATTTAGATATTGTTTAAATGCTTTGTATGTCTTCATAAATTTTGCATAATCTTTTACATGCTGTTCGTTCTCCTCTTCTGTCATGAGTTCCGAATATTCTAAATTCATGTTCTTTCATATGAGATAAAATTTTATAAAAAAAAATAAAATTAGCTTAGATTTTCATTCTTCCTCTTTGAAGTTATCGAAATACTCTGTTATTTTTTCCTTTAACAATGGTAAGTCTTCTTTGAATGTAAGTATTGTGCAACCTTTGATGTCATAGTGTGTTTGAGGAAGAGTATTTTTGACAATTTCCTTTATTTGCTCATTCGGTGTCATTGAAATCGGTAAGTTTTCACGATAGAACCAGTTTCTGTCAGATTTGTAAATCTTAGCAAGGTCATAAAAGCTTTTGTTGTTTTTCTTCTGACTAAATGCAACATAACCATATCTCTGTCTTCTTCATTTTCCATGTCTTCAGCGTAAATCATATACTTATAACTCTTTTCCTTTCCTTTTGGTACTGAACGTGGTATTTTTTCTGTATGCTTTTGTCTTTGGATTCAATGACTTCATCTTTTGCTTGAAGTTTCTTTTCCATCTGTTCGCGTTCTTGTCTGTGAATTTCGTCAAGAAGTTTACAAACATACCAAGCATAACGAGGTGAAGCCCACATTGCTACAACATTTACGAGAAGTCTATGAACATAATATCCTCTCAAACCGTTTGGCAATTTTTCACGATTTTCATAGAGTTTTGGCGACTGGGGTTTTTGACCTACTCGCTGTTCTTCACTGTTTTCAGAAAAAAGTATGTCTCGCTGTGCTTCATTTAATAGTTCAATAGTGCTTTGGTTCCTAAACCAGTCTTTAGGAAGTTTAGTATCTGGAGCATAACATGCTGTCAAAATACTTTGCATTTGGTACATGTCATCTTTGACTGAACGAATGAGACGTAACTGTTTGTTATATTGTATGTACTCGTATTCTTCATTTATTGCTTCATGGACTATAACTGTTGTTGTGTTCTCTGATGTTGTCATTACTGTCTTTACATACAAAATAAAAAAATAAATAAAAATAAAATTAGCGTTATTTTTTCTGAGATAAACACTATTTCTTCACAACATTAAATTTTATCCTGTATGAAATGACTTTAAAAGATTATTGACTGACTTCGAATACTATCTCATTGACGCACTGACAGACCCTCAAAACTGTGTTGAAAGTTCTTTAAGCTTTAAGATTGAAGGTACGACGCATTTTGTCTTCACTTACGTATTGAAAGAATATGACCGTTATCATAACGAAGTGAATCAAACACTAATAAAATTTGTAGATAAAAAATTGGTTAACAATGAATATTTTAAACGTGAAGACCCAAACACTGCTGGAGATGATGAAGAATACAGACAAGCTATTGAAAAAAATAACGCAAGATTAGATGCAATAGAAAAGAAGTTTAATGAATGTCTTACAAACACGTATGAATATCTTATGCGGTGGGAAGCTAGATGGAAATAAATTTACGTCAAATATGCAATTTATAAAATCTTATGTCGACAGGCTACGTAGCACAGTGGTCTAAGGTGGTGTTATGGAGGGGTCAGAGTCTGTGGTTCGAACCGCGACAGCGCCGTATTTCTTATTTTCTTTGTTTGTCTTGTTTGTCGTGAATAAAAGTGTCATAAAAGTGCTCTATCTTCCACGGGAATAAATAAAAAATTTACTTTATTTCTTCTTTATTTCTTTGTTCCCGTGGAAGAAGGGTTTTGCTGTTTTTTCTCAGCCGAAATCAATGATTTTTTCATTTTTGGAATCCTTAGCGAATGAGGAATCTTTTCTCTCGTGGAAGCTTTGAACAAAAATATAATTTAGGTGAAGAGGTGAGATCTCACCTGTTTTTTCACCTCTTTTTTCACCCCAGTTTTTTACAAGCGTTTTACATGAATTGTACGATGTATATTTGAAATCCTAAACAATTTCGTAGCTTCTATTTTTCTGTCAGTATGTCAAAAGTTTTAACAATACCGAAGGTTTCTTTATACTTCTTCTTGACGTCAGATAGAAGGAAATCTTCTGCTGTTGGATAGTTTTTGTTCAGAAATTCTAACATGTTCATTTTATCTTCTGCTGGCTTTTCTGCTTCTTTCTTTAAGTCTGCATAGTCGTTTCTCATTCTTTCTATCTCTTTGACTGAGTAGTTATATTTCCTAATTGCTGCCTTACATTTTGAACATTGCGGGTTCATTTTTGCGTTATACATTGAAATAAAACCAGCTAAAACAACTAAGGCGTCAATTGCTCTCTTCATCTCAAACATAGCGGGTCTTATTTGTTCGTTCCATACTTTGCCTCTTCTATCTTTATCTCTTATTTCCCAAACACATTTTGCAACTAATGAAACAAAGTTATCGTAAGTCTTAAACTCCTCAGATTTATATATGTCAGAAATGTTTTTATATACCATGTCGCAATCTTTGTCCATAACCTTATGGTTGCAATGAAAACCAAGGAATTCATAATTTACTTTACGTATGAACTTCTTTATTTCTACTGAGTCAGTTGGTTTCACTTCAATTTCGTCGAATTCAGGAATAGTGAGTTTTTGTTGTTGGATTTCAGGCAATTTGGGTAAATGGTCAATAATGTCCTGCATTTCATAAAGATATTCTTCATTTTCTTCATCTTTCGCACTACAGTCTAAATTACTTGTTAAAAGTTCTTGCTTTATCTTCTGGATTTTTGTTTCGAAAGTATATGAAGAAGGAATGAAGTTTTTCATCTCTACTAACATTGACGTAGGATTCATGACTAACGAGTTTGGTGCTGTTGTTGTTGAATTGTTGTTGTGCCGATTGTTGAAATCATATCTTTTATACAAAATAAAAAAATAAAAAAAATAAAACTAACTTTATTTTTTATTTCGGGAAAATTCATGAAAATTCAAGAGGTGAAAAAAGAGGTGAAAAAACAGGTGAGATCTCACCTCTTCACCTAAACATTATTTTGGTCTTTTTGAAAATTCATGAAAATTCACGGGGTGAAAAAAGAGGTGAAAAAACAGGTGAGATCTAACCTCTTCACCTAAATTATATTTTTGTCTGATTTACATCTAATGAAAAAGTTTAGAAGAATTTTCTTATTCTTTCTGGCATATTTTTGTCTTTCCAGTACTCCCGCTCTAATGGTCCCAGATGTGTTGGCTTCGACTCTCTCAAGTTCTTAGATGGTATAACATCTTCAACGCCTCCTTCATATCTTACTTTATAAGTGTCATCGTTTGTGTTATAGCCAAGTATTTCAATAACCACTCCTCGCTTTGCTTCGTCAATGGTTTCAGCAAGTTTGCCATTACTACTTTCGACTAATTTATGTCGAGGATAAAACGCAATAGAGTCGTCGGCAGCTTTTATAAGATATCCATTACCTTGCGTAGAGTCTACAATATAATTAATTTCGACTTAACCTTAAACGTTTCTTTGTCAACGGTTTGTCGTCAAGAACTACACGAACTTTTGTACCAGGAATGAGGGTAAATTGTGTTGAATTTCTGATATTTTGTGTTTGGCTTCGTTTCTTTTGTATATACTTTTCTTCTTGTTGTTGTGTCATTGAATTTGGTGTATGTCCTGTTGTAGAATGTGTTGAGGAATTATATACTTCGAGAAAATGTTCATTGTTTCTTCGGTAAAGTCTCGCTCTTGGTTTAAATCTCTGAGAGTCCTTATGAAGCGGTTTATGATGCCGAGTATGTTATGGTTATGGTCTTCAGTAGTGTAGTGAGTTTATGTTATGCTTAATGAGAAATTCTGTGATTTTCATTGCTGAGGTATGCACTGTCTTGGTCTGATGTTAAAGTACTTGGGTTATGTTCTGCTACAAACTTTTGTAAAACTCTAACACTTCACGAGTTCCTTTATTTTTCATTGATATGCATATGCTTTAACGAGTGTTAACATTTATGAAGATGAGGAATGGTTTATGTCCTCCTTTTCTGCTTTGAATGAGAGTGTCAAATTGGTATGCGTCAGGAGTGTTGGAGTAAATTGGTAAAAAAGTAGTCGTAAGGGTTTATTTTTGTTTGATGTACAACATTTTTGTCAAAGAATTTTTAACTTCAGCTCTGTTAGTAAATCCCCACTCTTTGCAGCTTCATTGAACTTCTTAAATGACCTCCATGGATGTTGTTCGAATACTTCTTTCAAGCTCATTTATGTAAAGTTAAAGATTTTAACGCAACTCGTATCCAAGCGTGCATTGTTATATAAGGAGGCATATAATCTTTTCCATTACCTGCTGGGTCTGTAATAAACCAGCTACAACATGTGTATGATTTCCTGCAGTTCCACAGAAAATACCTGTGCTAACATCTTTGGGGTCATCTGAGATATCATATCTGTTCATTCCCTGTCTATTCGAACCCGCTGCAAGATTTATATAACCTCTTTTTTGTTATTGAATGTGAATGGTTTCCTTCCACAGATGTTCTTCCACTGAACCTATGCATATGTGAAGGAAGGTTTTCAATACCTATTTTCTTTGAACCTCCCATCTTCATTGACTGCGTATTAGTGTAGAATGGAAAACTGTCAACTATTTCATACCATCTACCACCAAATAAAGTGTTTGGATTTATTGGATTCATAGACGTATAAACAGCTCCTATAGGATATATTAAATCATATATGCTCATAACTCTATAAACATATTCTAAAGAACTTATGTCATTAAATACCATTTGGAATGTATCTCCCGGATGAAATGTTGCATTTGTTCCACTTTTATAATGTAATGTTAGTTCAATAGAATTATCCAAGAAAAATTCAAAAGTATCTGGTTGAAGACCTCTAACAAATTCAAATGGAGTTGCTGGTTCACCATTTATAATTTCTGTTGTAAATGTCATTGTATCTGGTTTCGAAAATTTCTTTGTTAGTTCTGCATCCACATAAGTTTTATCTGCTTTCTTATCTAACATTGTTGGTAGTTCATATGCTTCAAAGTTTCTGGCATGACTTTCAATGTTCCTGCAACTCTTATCTAAACTGTTAAGAGTATCTTTTACGCTTGTACTTGGATTTTCTAATGGTGCACTTGAACCAAGGTCAAAGTTCAATATTATGTCGTCTGCTCTAACAGTAGTGAAGGATTTATGTGTATGGTTCTTGTCAGCTTTACTGTCTAATGTAGCTTGAAGTTCATTTATATCGGAGATGTTGTGTTTATGAGATTTCAAAAACTTTGTTCATTGCTTCGAGTTCAACTTTGTCAGCTTTACTTTTAATAGCATCTTCAAACGTTATTTTTGCCTTAACTCTCAAAGTAAATCTTGGTTCAACTAATACACCGTTAACATTGAAAGTAGAGGCATAAATTTCACCGGTATAACCAAATGCTTCTGGTGCTTTAGCTACATCATACTGTACAGTACAGCTTATGTCATAACCTTTAGCACGAATGTATTTATATCTTCTTTCATTAACATTTTTTGTCTTCGCTTCATCACTTCGTGTTAAATATCCATGGTAGTCCGTTATAATCTGTTCGTCTGAAGTTATATAATGAACATGGTTCTTGTCCGCTTTACTATTTAATGTAGCTTGAAGTTCATTTATATCGGAGATATTGTGTTTATGAGATTTCAAAACTTTGTTCATTGCGTCAAGTTCATTTTTGTCCGCTTTACTATTTAATGTAGCTTGAAGTTCATTTATATCGGAGATATTGTGTTTATGTTCTTTATCTGCTTTTTCGGCTAATTTCTCTTCTATCTCATTTATTTCAAGTTCATGCCTACCACCACCTCCCGAAGAAGTATTTTTCTTCAGCTCTTGAAGAACGTCCACTTCGCCATCTTTGGTGTCAATAATGAGACTTTGTGTTAAAACCTTTCCTGTCTTAATGGATGTTTGTAAAACTTCTTCTTCACCGTGTTCGGGGTCATGGTCGTCATCATATCTTGTGAAATCAGAGATGTTGTCATACATTAAGCATATCTGTCTCAAAAGTTCTGCTATTTGAAACTGGAACGAAAGATATACAGAACTTTCATCATCTCCTAAAGTCAAGTCTGCTTTCTTAAGTATTTCTTGAATGTATGCAATGAGAACAGAGTACCTTGGAAAATATTCGAACAATATTTCATTAGCTGTTGGTTTTGGTGGTTCTTCTGGAGTTTCTGTTGTTTCAGTTCCTTCTGTTGGAGTTTCTGCATCTCTTGACTTCAATGCTCTTGCTCTCAAAGACCTAAATGTTAGAGCACCGGGTTTTACAAAGGACTTTATAAATGCTTTAATAGTTCCTGGTAAGTTATTGTTAGCATTAAGTAAGTTCCTTATGCTTCCATCATGTACGTCCATAGCACTATGTAAAAAATCTATACTTTTCTTGTAGTCAGCAATAGACTGACTGTGATTTTTTAAAGATTTGTCAATACCTTTAAGCCAATCTTCATGCATGTCTGATACTGAGCCAAGAATATCATTTGCTTCCTTTAGTGTATTTTGTGCTTGTCGTAAAGTATCCAATCCCGTACGTGCATTGTTTGCTATACGTCTTACAGTATCTATTTGACTCCTTGTTTCTTGCATCCAACCAGATAAAGTTTTAATAGTATCCGAACCATTTGAAATGAAGTTCAAAGCATTTTTAACGTCATTTAAAACTTCTTCACCAAGTACTGCCCATATCTTTCCGATTTGGTATTGAAGAACTCCATATGAAGCAGCTGTTAAACCAGTATTTATAAGGTCCCATATCCATGATTTAGCAGTTTTTCCATCCTTTCCATCCTTTCCATCCAAACCGTTTTCGCCTTGAGGTCCTTGTATTCCTTGTATTCCTTGTATTCCTTGTGGTCCTTGAGGTCCGGTGTCACCCTTCTCTCCTTTCAGTTCATCTTTATGTTCGTTATAATATTCTAATGTCATAAGGTGTACATCATTACTGCTACCAGCAACGCCAAGAATTTGTTTCTCATTCATGACTAAATTCTTTAAGCATTTAATGTTGTCGTCAAATCGAAAGCTCTTTAACAATTCAATGAGAACATTCAGTACTTTCACTAATGAGGCATCTACTGTAGAATTTATATATTGCACCGTTCCATCATTATGATAGGAACCTTGCTTGTTGTAATGAATGGGTCATAAGTGTTAAAAGTATCGAAATCAATGACTTTTTTTAGTTTTTCCATCGTCAATGACTAAATCATTGCCTTCAATGGTTAAAGTTGAGTTTTCGTTTACTAGTTCATGTGCTCTTCTTGCTTCATTTGTTTCATACGCATATGCAGCAATAGTCATATTTTAATGAGAATAAAATGTTGTTCTATTTGCAAAGTACAGACCCAAACGAATACGGAATAGTAAAGCTACAAACAAACTTAGGTCTTCAGAATGAAGCACTTGCTTTCAGAGTTGTTGACTTCAATACTATCGCAACTTTTGTCATAACAGATGAAACAGATTTCATGGAGTTTGAAATAGATGGAAAGAAGCACGAAATAAGATTTCACAATAATGTAGAATATAAGATGGAAAATTAGCTGGAGTGTTAAATGCTCTCATAAATACTACAATAAACAAGGATAACGAAGAAAACTTAATGAATGTTAAACTTATTGCAGGAGTTTTGAAGTTCAGTTATGCAAAGGAGTTTAAGATAACACGAATGAGTCATAGAGTTCAATTGCTTCTGGGTGCATAACCATATGACATTTCCTTTGAAAAGTGTTGACAAAAACGATTGAGATGAAATCTGTTCCATACGTATGTTATGGTAATTGTTTGTACATTGAGTCTAAATAGCTAATGTCACAGGCATTTCAGGAGTTAATAGTAAAGGTTCAGTAGAATATAAGTCTTTCTGTTATGCAGTCAATTCAATGTTCATTCCAAACGTTCCTGTCATAGCAACTCATTTAGGTAAATGGTTCGCATTAGTCCTCATAATTTGAAAGACATGCAATTCAGACTTGTTGACTTTCAAGGCGAAGCCTGTAGAACTGAAGCACCAGTGCGAATGACTGTTGAAGTTGACTTTTTAGAAAATATTAAATGCAACAGCTTACAAGAGAACTCAGAGCTAAAAATATAAAGTATGAATGTTATGTATTAGGTCATGAACTTTGGTTGTTGCTGTTTGATGAAACAAATGAATTAGTTTATGTCAGTCAAGAGAACAGAAAAAGGCGTCAAAGGCGCCGAGCGCAAAGCGCTATATTGTGTTAGTGAAAACTGCACCAAGTCAATAAGATTAGGTTTGCATTATGAAGATGAGTTCGATACTGTTGAAGAAGTTTTGGATAGATATTACAAATTGCTTTAATTTACTAAAACATATTTCAAACAAAGTTTATATTCTGTTGAAAGTTTGTTATATTCATTCGAATATTTATACTTTAAACTCAACTCCTGTAGTTCCTGGTGTTTCAATGATGCGGATGTTACCTATTTTCATGAATGGTGGCTTTGACCACAGCATTCGATTTCAGGGTCGAGATAGTCAATGACACATTGTTTCCCTGTTATTCGTGATATAACATTTTCAAGGTCCTCCTTTGTTAGAATTATTTGGTTCTTGCTTATAAGATTTGTCAAAAGCTTCTTATCGTCTTTGAGTAAAATTGTTTGGTATAACTGAAGAAGGTAATGGTCTACGTTATCTGAAGGATTTGTTTGAACATTTGTGTAAGGGTTGTCGTTGGCTTCTCTTGAAAGAATTTGGTCCAGTGGTGGATACTCTAACTTAACATCTGATGTAGCGTTAGCGTTTGAAGCTGAGTTTAAATTCACGGATTTCAGTTCTGGTTCTTTTTCTTTCAAACACTCTGAACTATAGTTCTTTATGACAATATTGTTTGTCGTTCGTGAGTCAACATTTGATGTTGGTTCAATTGGAACATTAACGGCACCAGCTAAGATGGATTTGCTTCTCATTTCATATAGAATAAAAACCTTTTATATGTATGAAATGAACAATATACTCGACAAGGGTTTGAATGTAAAGCTAACGAATGAAAATATTGTTGAATTCACTGAGACAGGAGCTGTGTATAAAGATGTAGAACTACTGAACAAAAGAGCTAAGGGAAGAAGCAGGAACATGAACAAAGGGTGGAAGCCTATAAAAATTTATGTCAATGATGGCTCAGGAGGTTCAAACATAAAGTATGCAGAAAGTTATAGAGTTTATGCTCTCAAAGGTGAAAAGCCTTCATTTAAGAACAGCTATTCTAACGCATATCCTCAAAAGCTAACGGATGGAGAAGTGGATGATATGAATGACAGCAAAAATATTAACAGAAATGGCGACAGAGATGCATGGAATTTGTTTACCATCAGTCAATTGAAGGTTAAACTTTAAAACAATGTTGGTCGTTCCCATGGAATATTTTTGACTTTAATGGTATTAGTCATGATATGAATCTCAAGGTATGAACGAGGAGAGATGAGAGACTTATATGCTTCCCAAATTTCTTCAAAAGGTAATGTTATACCTGACTGTTTCCAAATGAGTTCAATATCATAACGTGAGAAACCTTGAAAGATAACGAAGTCAGTTATGAGACGTTTTATGTTTAAAGCTAAAAACCTCCATGTTTGCATAAGTATTGCTACAGTTAAGTGGTAATGTCTGACTTTAGTAATGATGTTAGCTAATGGTGAGTCTGGTTTTGACACTAAACCTTTTCCGGCGAAGTCGTCGCAAACGAGCAGAGTGTTTGAAGGATATTTTTTGAAGGGGTATTTTGAAAGTTTTGATAGAATGTAGTTTGTCAGTCGTTTCATATCGTAAACTCCTGAGTACTGACGTAAGTGGTGTTTGTCAATAATTCTTTCCATCTCCTCAGAAGTCTTTTGCATTCCTGACTGTATAAATTCAACGATGGCATAATATTTCCTCTTACGTCGAATGTAACGTTGAAGAAATTCAATGAGTTCACTGTCTGGAACTTTAACGACAGAGGCTTGAACTTTTGACATAAATGTTTTCGCTGTTGAGTCCATAGAGTCTGAAGTTGCTGATATAATGATTTGGTCATAATATGAGTCATTTCCTAAACGTTCTGTTATGAGTATATGACGAATGAGGTTAAATGTCTTACCTGAACCCATCTTTCCACAATAGAAATAAACACCATTTGAACAGAACTCATAGTCCTTACTGAAAGGAAGAATGAGAGAAGAGTTAAGTTTGTCTGTAGTTTCATTCATGTCTTCATCTACGTCATGTATTAAATGCTTCATTTTATCTCCATTAAAAATGCAAGTCAGAAATATTCAGAACATAGCACCGAGTCTAACTGACAAGAGTATAAAGATATACTATGAACACGTTATGATGAAACCTACCAAAATTCAAGAAAGTCAGTATACTTATGAATATCCAAGGCACTGGGTAGAGTATGTAGGAGGTGAGAAAGCTATTGAAATCAGACAGGTTCGAAGTATTCCAGCAGGAAGAACAATATTATTGAAGAACTTTAATGTTTTGAGGTATAATGATGAAACAAAGAAGCAAGATAGTTTTCCTGTTGCTGTGTATGTGAACCTAGACACAGGAGATGACATGAAAGTTTTTAACACAAAGCTTCAAACGGTAGTGAGAGAACAACTGACTGCGGAAGGACATCCATTACCTTCAGAAGTTAGCATAGCATATAATTTTGAAACAAACTCAATAGATTTTAAAGTCATCTCTGCAAAGAAGTCAGGTTTTACATTTAATGAAGCAGATGTATATTCGAATGAAAACTTCAAAGCTATTGCATGGTTAGATAATGACGATTGCTTTAAGAAAATATTTAAATTCAGTGACTCAAAGATGTCAATAGATGACCTTCGTGGAATGTTACCATCGACGTTTACAGTTGAAGGTTCAGCAGGATTGCTTACAAGATTGTCAATTGGTGGTATTTGGTCTCGTGAGAACATTGTTATAAAATCCAGTATAAGTGAATTTGCTGAAGAATCTATATTATGTCTTTCAAACTACATGTATTCGCCACCGAAGCATTATAGTATAACAAACTTTGTCAGTAAGTTTAACATAAGACTTGTCGAACCTTCTTCAATGAAAGATGTTGTGCTACCTAAAGATGGAAAGGATGGACTCATTATTGAGATGATTTTAATAGCATATTAAATGAGCTTGTTCTTGAAGGTCATTCATGATGAAATAACTGTTGTAGAAGATGTTAGCAATTGTTCAGACATTTTGAAGCGAATAGATGATATAAGAAAGAAGTTTATGAATGAGAATGTTTATGTTTCATTGACTTTCTCCAGTAACGAGAACTTTTATGAGATAATATTGAAGAGAGATGATTTTAATATGGTGTAAATGGTAGCTTGGGCAGCTTTAGGCGCAATGGGAACAAAAGCATTAGCATTTGGAGCAAAAGCACTTGGAGCTTATGACGCAGTAAATAAAATGAGTGGAGGAAGAGTTTCGAAGACATTAGATGCAAATAAAGGAAAGATTGGAGGCTGGGTTGCAAAGAAGTTAAGATTAAATAAAATAGGACTCATAAATAAAGCATCCAATTTGGTTGCGACTGAGTCAGAAAATGCTTTAGGAAAGGACGATGAGTTTGCAAAACACGCAAAAGACTTTAATGACCAGATGAAAGGTGAAACAATGCATTTAAATAGAGTCGATGGAACTCTTCCTCCACCAGTAGTTCTTCCGTATGGTCCCTATGGAATGTATGGAAACCCTTACGAAAGACCATTTGACCCATTGACTGGTGGAAGTAATTGGTATCATTACGGACGAAGAAGAAAGACAGTCAAGTTGGAGACAGACGTGAAGAAAGCAACTAAAAAGAAACCAAGGAAGAGAGTTATAAAGTAATGAATTCAACGGGTGAAAAAAGAGGTGAAAAAACAGGTGAGATCTCACCACTTCACCTAAATTTATTTTTGCGCTATGTTTTCATACGTGTGAGGGTGGTGATATCATTAATTTTTAAGTTTATTTTTATATAAATGACAGAACAAAAGCAACTCATACAAATCAAAACATATAACAAACATACATTTAAACATTTATTCTTCCTTCCTGAGCATAACATGTTCTTTCAAATACATCCGAGACCAGTTGACTTTTCATTGACTGTGTATAAAGATAGAAATAGTTATATCATTAAACCATACGATGACGAAGGTAAGTTATGTAAATTGTACGTTAAGAAGTTAGAGAAAGTTTATGGCTTCAAGTATGACTACAATAGGGTTAACACTGATGATGAAGATATTGAGGAAAATTTATGAGAACATTAGTGAAGTCGTTAGTGAGAACGATAGTGAGAACGTTTATTTTTTACATTAGTGAGTTCGTTAGTGAAGTGGTTGGCGGCTTTGTAAATATTTAAGGTTAAGTTAGTTTTTGCGTTCGTGTTGTAAAATATACGTTACTGGTTTTGTAAATATTTAAGGTTATATTGAGTAAGGTGGAACGCAGTGCCGCCGTACCCAACTTAACCATACTAACTAATGTAGGTACTGAAAATATTGTATCTACATTAAGAAAAGGAGAAGTCAAAGTTGGTTTATCTGCAAAAAGATCAGAAACTTCTGCAAAAGGAACAGTTCAAACTTTATTTTCAGTATCGAACAAGAACCTGACATATAAGTACAGTAGAGATAAATATATTGACTTCACTTTCGCAGGCACGAACGAATATCCTAGTTACAATCATCCTGAAAAAGAAGGAACAACTGGTGCTTCCATTGGTGCGAAGTTTATGGCTACAACAAGTATAACTGATACAGCTGGAAGTGGAAAAACAAGTTTCTCAGGTGATGTCAAAATTTCATGGGAACCAACCGCAGATGCTTCTGCTGATGAAAAAGAAGAATTCCTAATTCCAGAGTTCACTGCAACATTGTCAACTAAAGGTGGTGCATTCACCAAGGATAATGTTGATCAGAAATTCCCTGGTGGATTCCCATGGTGGGGAATTTTATTGATTGTTATTGCTGTCATCATTGTGATTGCAGTTGTTGTAGTAGTAGTCCTTTTCTTATTCGTATTCAAGAAGGATGATGGTAAATCTGCAGAGCCAGATGATAAAGTCTAAAATTATTTAGTTTGATCAAATAAAAAATTTTTAATTTGGACAATGAACTAAGTAAAACGGATACCCAAAGAAAATGAGTAGATAGTAAGTAGGTTCAGTGAGTTATATAGGTTATTTTAATATAAATCATGAAAGTATTTGAAAAAAACAGAATTGATAATGAAATAAAGTAGAATTTTAATGTGAAAACATAAAATGAAGAGATGTGTTTAATAAATATTAATATAATATGAATGAGTTTGAAAATATCAAATTTCATATTGAAATCTGATTGATTTTAATAAAAAACGCAAAAAGAAGAGAAATGTCTAATAATTTTAAGTTTTAAAAGCAATATAACTAGTAATATAAATCTAATTAAAAGTTAATATGAAAATATTAACTTAAAATGAGACAAAATATGAAATAATGAGTATTATATTAGTAATATTGGTAAGTCTGATGTACGACGACGTGCAATTTCTTGTGAAATGTCTTTCTTGTCAAAAAGTTTTTGTTCAAAAGAATATTCGTTCAATTCGTATCGTTTGCTAAGAAGATCAAGCTTTGTTTTGATCAAATTGACAAGTTCGGCTTGTTTGTTAACAATGTATGTTGAGCGTTCTTGGGATTCTTTAAAAAGGTCGGATATTTCGTTGTTTGTTGTTTCGTCTGGTTTAAGTTCAAGTAATGCTTGTGATAATTGTTTAATTGTCTTTTCAATTTCACTTCGTGTTTTAATTGATGAAGTTTGAATTTGGTGGAAACAAGAAATGTCGTTATTATGGAAATTCTCAAGTTCGGTGTTAATGTCTCGTATCAAATCTTGTTTACGAGAGGATGAAATTGAGATTCGTTGAACTAATTCTTTCTTTGTTTGTTCTTCGTTCATAGATTCAATATGGCATGATACAGCATAGTTCCTTGATGCTATTTTCGGGGTAATGATATTAGAAGACAAAGTGCCTAAAGAAGAAGAATCGTCTAATTCATCAATTCGATCTAATATCTGTTCCATTTGTTGTTTTATCATCATTCGCTCTTTACGCATGGAGTTAATCTCTTCAATAATTCTTCTTTTGTCTTCAGATGAAAGTTCCATTTTTTTACAAAATCGAGTTGTCACTTTTTGATTTCATCACAAAAAAATTGACTTCAAAAGAAAAAAATGATTATCTAATTGGATTTGATCGGCAATCGGAATCATAAAAACATTAGAAATTACATAATTCTATCAAAAACTCACAATTTTCGAACGACGAACAGATAAAAAATGAATTTATGGTTTAGTTAAATGGAGATGTAATATTAAAAAAATAAGTTTTATCATTCAAAATTTTTAAATTCAATCTGCCCGTTAGTTTTATCAAAATCACATTGAAATTTTTTTAATCCGCAGAAATTTCAAAATTTTAATGAATATATTATCATATATCTGACCTTCTTAATGATCCCAATTAAACATCTGTTCTCAAATTTTCAATAACATATTTCAAAATCAATTTACTACACGGCATAATTATTAGTATTTTACATCTATTAATAATTTTTCTCGATGATCAAATAATCAAAAATTCAAATGTATAAAAATAAGAAACAAAGATGAACAATAGAATTAAATAATTAGGGAAAATTTTGGTTTTTTCATTTTTGTGAAGGCTAATCTCTCATTCAAAAAATAATCAGTTACAATTAGTTCTGAAAGATATTTTTTATTTAATAAAATGTTAAGTCGATATCCCGCTTTAAATCATCGTTAAGCATCTATATACCTACCATGCAATCAAAGACATTAGCCAAAGTATGTAGCGCCTCTAAAATTAAACTTCCTCCTTTAGTTCTCGAAGAAATTGAAGAAAAAATCGAAAAACCAGTTCAAGAAGAAGAAAAAAGCCCAGATCCAGATTACGGAGACTACGAATCCGCAAGAATGGAGAACAAAAATCTCAAAGCTACTCGAAACTTACAACTTCCTCGTCTTCCTCAAATTCCTAAGGCTGGTGACCCATCATTTAAGAATATTATGATGAAAAAGATCGAGCTCTGCAAGCAGATGTGTGATTTTGATAATCCAAATAACGATAAAGACGCTAAAATTATCAAAGCAAACGCATTGCAAGAAATCTCCAATAGGTTCTCGAATCTTGGTATTAATTCATATATAGACGAAGATATAAGAGTGAATCTTGTTCAAATGATCAAAACAAACCTCATTAGACCGCTATCAAAACTTGATGACATTTCACTTTTCTTTTCTGACATTAATTCTTTTCATTTAGAAGATTTTCAACATACACAACATATATACAAAATATTAACCTTCTTTTTCAGAGATTTCCCGAAATATGAGATTTTTGACATCAAATTCATGAAAGAATTGATACCTGTTTTATCATCCAGAGACATAAGAGAAAGGGATATGATCATCGCTTTTATGGTAAGTTTAATACAAGCGAAAAATAACCTTTTTAATCAGATTTTGCCAAGCTTAATCAAGATTATCGATCATCACTTCGTGGATATTGATCCATGCGGAGTTTATTCTGCCCTCGGCATAATGAAAGGCGTAATCAAAGAAATCCCGTCATTTTGGCGCGTAATTCAACCGATGTTCCAAACTCATCTTCTCAATTTACTCAGATATGATTGTTTGAGAGTTTACGCGGACCCACTTTCGGAAATTTTTTCTTTGTTTTATAATAACAACTCTATTTACTCAAAGAACACTATAGAGCTATTGGTAAGTATCTGGCCAGTCAGTAATCCTTCCAAAGAAGAAATTATGATCAATATCCTTTCTTCCGCCTTAGATTTCCCTGAAGCAATAAATAATGCGTTACTTTGCCATATCGTTGACATTGTTGCAATATCGATTGACTCGCCATCACATAAGATTGCTGAAGCAGCTAATAGATTGTTCGTACAACCATCATTTACTGAATTAGTCTCAAAGAACCGAAAAACTTTTACAGTTAAGCTATTACCTCATGTTGAGAACGCAAGAACACATTGGAATGAGAAGATTAGATCACTCGGAAACGAATCAAATCTCGCTATTTTGAGAATGAATCCAAATATTAAATCAAAGAAGATCCAAGATGCGACGACAGATACGAATAAGACAAAACTAAAGGGATGGGCAAGTATTGCAAGAGCTGCGGCCACAAAAGACAAGACAATTAACTTATCTGACAAACTTGGAGAATTTTCAAAGGTTTACGGGTCTGGAGGTGTTGGAAATGGCTTGATTTCGACACCTTTGCAGTTGAATTTCTTCCCAATCAGATCTATCGAAAGCCAACCTCAGATCATGATCCCAAATTTTCGTTCAACTTCTCAAATGATGATAAGGGTAAACTGAATCTCATTTGAGAAGTTTTTTTGTTGTATTTTATTTATTTTTTGTTTATAAAGTTTTGTTATTGCGAATATTGTTTGTATTTTTCTTCAAACACTTATATGTGTTTCCAATTTTGGCTTCAACACCTTATAAGTCAAAGATCGAAATAAATTTTTCAGAAATTCATCGTTAAATGTCTCTATCAACAAAAATATATTATATACTCGTTAAGTATAGCATAAAGTTTTAGTGATTTTCATTCAAAATCTGAATAATTGGGAGACAAAATTTAATTGGGTCAGAGAAAGTTTGTTTATGGCTATAAATAGAATATATATATTAATAAAAATGTGTATATATTATGTTTCACAGAACTAAATTGCGTATTTTTAACAATAAACAATCAAATATAACGAGCGAAAAAAAATTTAATTGATTAATGCAAGATCTGTAATGTTCATTTAGTTTGTATGCCTAAGCTATTGAAGATACAGTAATAGATCAATGTTCTTTTGAGCATTTAATAAAGAATGATTATCAATTATAGAGATTTAATGGTTAGATCTAAAAAACTGAAAGTTTTCTTAAAGTACATTTAGTTATTGTAACTTATACAAGAAATTAAAACACTTGATAAAAAAATGAATCTGAAAACGTAAGGGAAATGAATGAAAAGTTAAGAAATGTTTGTTTTAAGCAAAGTACATTCTATTAATGTTCTTTTCGATGATTGCTAAATGTTGTGGTTGAAATCGCCAGAAAAAACGATGATAGATTTTGAATTCAAAATTGAGAGAAATATCTCGGTCTTCAATTTTTATTTCACGCATTAGAATAGTTTATTTATATTTGATATATGTGGTATCGATCATAAATGAATTATCGGTTTTCGTTTTTTATCCACCTAAACTTTTTTTTTCGAAAAAGATGTTGATAGTACTTTTACTTTCTTTGGCTTCCTGTAATGGACCATCAGAGATCCCAAATGATATTATACCAGAACAAAACTATACAGATGATACAATTTATCCCAAAGTTGTCGATGTTTGGTTCATGACAATTTTAGTCGCCTTTTTCATGATGTACATCAAAAAATTCGAATGGGGAGTAATGATAGCAGTACTTCTCTCAGCCGCAACATCTCACGTTACTTATGCTTTTGTTAAAAATGTTTGTATGAAGCATGATTTCGATGCAAAGCTTGCAACTGAATCAGTATGTTGTGCAATTACATGTACAGTTACTATTGGTATCTTTATTGGTACAATAAAGACATGGCAATACTGCATTGTCGGAGTTATGTTTGGTTTATCATACTTAC
Source organism: Trichomonas vaginalis G3 (assembly GCF_026262505.1). Classification (NCBI taxonomy): domain Eukaryota; phylum Parabasalia; order Trichomonadida; family Trichomonadidae; genus Trichomonas; species Trichomonas vaginalis. Next base: position 33,771,173 of record NC_067207.1, read on the forward strand.
TTGTCGAATACTTAGTAGTTTCAGGAAAAGCAATCAAAGGAGTTATTGATCCAGGTTGCGCGATCTCCATCCACATGATGGCTGCTTATTATGGTCTCGGAGTTGCCTGTGTCATTAGAGAGAAACGAGTTATAGGTGTTGAATTCAAGTTTTCTACACATTCAGTCAACTGGATTTGGCTTGGTTCATCACTTTTGTTCATTTTATGGCCATCATTTGTTTCTTTGTTTTGGAAAGGAAAAGCGGCATGGACAGCAGCAATTAATTGTTTAATGAGCGGTCTCGGTTCAATCATTTCAGCTTACTTCATGGAATTTACAATAAAACGAGGAAAGGTTGATGCTTTTGTTTACGCAGTTGCTTTACTTGCTGGATGCGTTGGAACATCATCCGCCTTGTTTATGCTGTCTCCGTGGTCATCTTTACTTGTTGGAGCCATTTGTGGCTGTTTTTCAGTTTGTTCTTTCAATTATATACATAATCCTTTCACAAAGATGCTCGGAATTAATGATGTAATGGGTGCTCATAACTTGCATGGTATTTGCTCATGGCTTTCAGTCATAACTTGCGCAATTACATTATTTATTAAGAAATTCCCACCACAATGGACTGTTGCCGGTGCTGTTACATCATTTGCTGTTTCATCAATATGTGGAGTTATCACTGGCCTTGTTCTCCGCTTCACAAAAGGAAAAGAAATACCAGATTCAGATTTCATGGAGGATAATGCCATTTTCTTATTCCCCCATGACACTGAATTAGATTGGCCACCAAAGGAATAAATTATTATATATTAGTTTTTACAATTAAGAGAAATTTTTAAAAAATATGAGTTTTGAAAAGGTATATGAGCCTTGATTGAATACCGTTTTGTTTGTTATTCTATGATTTGTCTCATATTTTAAATAATCTATCTCTCCATAAATCATATCTTGATTTGATTAATCATGTTGTACAGTGGAGTAAATTTGATTTGGATCTAATGTCACATTACATAAGAGTATCATTATAGCCTTTATTTATCAAAAGATGAATAAATTTAAATTTATTGAAAATTCAGAGTCATGTTCCATAAAATATTCAGCTTCAAAATAAAACTTCAATTAAAATAAAAGATAGTTCTAGATTTCGAATTTTGAAATTTTAAATAAATAATGCGATATTTTTAAATTCTTAACAAAATCCATCCCAAATATCTTTCACTCAAGAATTTCACAACAATCAACACGCATGTTAGAGATATATTTTCAATTCCATGAAAATTTTTGAAACAATTTAGGCAATATTATTAAAGTATATCACAGATACAATAAGATTTTCATATCCATTTAAAATATTAAATCTTTTTAATAAATGAAGATAAGCTCAATAGCTCATTTGACGATCTTATGCCTGAAAACATATCAAGTAATTCAACTATATAAGAAATACAACCAAAATGACAAATAATCAAAAACAATTATGGTATATTCTATAGTAACAGAGCCGAATCATTGGCCATTCATATTAAAACTACTAAAAACTTAGAAATCACATGGTATTTACATGATAATTTTAGAAATTTAAGAAAATATTATTTTTATAATTTAATAACTTAACTACATTAATAATATCTTATTCATAATTGTTTTTTACTCTATGGGAGGTCATCCTTAATTATAAAAAACAATGATTAAATTAAAAATATAAAAAAACATTTATTATTTACAAATCTAAAGCAATAGGAGACAAAGGCATGACCATGTTGAAGTCATCATGATTTGTTCTCAAAGCAATAGTTTCAGCGCCAACTTCTCTTCCTTCAATTCTATCAGTGTTCATCTGCAGCTGCATTATATTTTCTTTTTTCAATCCCATTACGTTGTACAACAACTCATCCCATGATTGAGCGAATCTCATCAACTTCTGACCATCATCCATCATGACACTCAATCTCTCCTTTGTGTCTGAAACAGCTCTGTACCAAATGTGTGTTGAAGTGATCGAATAACAGCCATTCAAGAAAACTTTCGCGTGTAAAGTGAATGAATCGCTGTTTTTCGATTGTCTGACAACCCATGACTCATTTAATCGAGATTTCAGACATGATTCAACAGTACGACTGTCAATGAAGGGACAAAACCATGGAACAAAGGATGGCCGGACATCTGTGTTGTATGATCCGAAATTTATGAACAAATTTGGAGAATTTACGTCTGTAAGGGCTAAAATGTTATCGCAAACATCAATATGTGGTCCGTATCTCGCAATGAATCCGAGGTATTCATCAAATCCGATATCGTTCATCATTTGACTGTTATCTGGTCGATATGTAAAGAAATAGTCGATATTTGCAAAGATCTGACAGTAGTTATCAGAGGCTTTGCATTCCTGTGTAATAAATGACTCGACTAGTTCTGTATGATTCACTTTTGTGACATTTCCGAAATGGGCAATCCAATCTTTCGTTGTTCTGTTCAAGAAAGTGTGGCGTTCTTCTTCTGTTAGCTTCATATCCCTCATGATCTTCGCGGTGGCAAGCAGTTGGTCGGTATCTGTGGCTAAAAAAGCAGATGTGATTTGAGGAATGAAAGAAAGAGGAGCTTTTGGCGTAGGAGCTGGTACATTGTCTGCGGATTTGGTATTAGGCTCGTGTGGGACAAGTAATAGCCCGGAATTAGGTAGTCCAATCGGTTTAATTTTTTCTGCATCTTCAATTGTAGTAGAAATGGAGAATGGGAAAGCGACTTGACGTCTTTTGTTCCAGTTAGCAAGATCTGGTAAAGATCCAAATGCAGTTATTATCTCAGATCGAACAACTGGAACAATTTGAAAATTATGTGCTCGAAAATTAGTATTAATCGAATTTGAACGTAATCCAAGGAAGTTTCCGAGAATTTTAGCATTTGATACTATAGTTTTTCCATCAGGGAACCATCCAATTCCTATTGTTTTGATATGTTCCGGATGTTTCAATGTATAACGCAATAAAGCTATGATTTTTACGGTGAACTTGATTCGTTTGATCTGTTCGTCATTACAGACTTTGGATTTCATTAATGCAATATCATCAATTTCATCAAAAATATTCATTTTATAAAATTATTATCGTAAGAGGAACTTCCTCATAAATGTCACTTTTACTTTGTTTTTTCATTTTGTCACTTTTGTAAAAATACTTCTGCTAAAAAAAGTCACTAAGTCTTATTTGCACTCATGTACAAAAAAAAAAAAAAAAAAAAAAAAAAGGGTAGTGGGGCTTCCAGGCACTTCGTGCCCTTAGCCCCGAAGATGTTTAGTAAAATGAGTTTTATTCGGAAAATTGTTAGTCTTCTGGTGTGAATTCGGAGGACTCTTCTTCTTCCTCATTGCTTCTGGGAAGAAGCCTTCTTCTGGGTCGAAAACATTATATAATGTTTCACTTTTCACAAATTATATATGTTTTCATGCTTTTGTCACTTTTCTGTCACTTTTCGGGTAAAAACATTTTTATTATTATATATAAATGATTTTACAAAAACCTCCGTTACCGTTCTTTGGAAATAAGAGTAAATGTAAGATATTATATTGAGAGAACTTAAGAAAACTACCGAATGTCTAACATTTGTAGATTTGTTCGTGGAAGTTTCTATATATCCCATTTGTGCCATACAATATTCCCAGACTCAAAAGATTATATGCAATGACTTCGACAACTATATGGACCGTCTCAAACATATACCAGACACAAACAATATATTGAAAGAGTTAAAAGAAAGATTACCTATAGGTAAGATGGAACGTATACCATTAGATAAGAAAATATTGTGAGAGAGGTTTTGAAAAAAGCAGAATATATAGACTGGGATAGTATATCTGCTAGACTATTATATAGTGGTTCTATAAGAGTTCATGACATTGAAACACTTATGTCAAAAGTTTTATATTTAACTATACAAATGTTTTCAAAGAGGACATAGAAAAATATATTGAGGGTATAGAGTTTGTGAGATGTCATTGGACAGAGTTGTATGAAAAATATAAAGACAAGGAAAATGTTTTCTTTATAGTGGACCCGCCGTTCTATAACACATGGATTTTCAATACCAAGTAGACTGGACTTTGAGAGACTCTTTAGAAACTTTAGACGTTTTACATAACCATCCATGCTTTTACTTTACATCCGATAAAAGTGGTTTGGAAACCGTTATGAGATGGTTAGAGGACATACATGACTATGAGTATATATATGACAAGATAGAATATGAGAGAGGTCCTATAAACTGGAGAAAGTGTCATAACAAAGAAATTTTATTAGTAAGTAAATGTGGTTTGAAATAGGACTACTGTTTTAGGTTTTTTCCATTGTTCATTTATTTATTTACGTGGCAGAAAAGTACAGAGAATATGAAGATGAACCAATGCCTGCAAATGTTCAGTATATGTACTCGTAAGAATATTTTTATCTAATATTAAATGGACGCACAGAACTTAGCGAATGCACAGCAACCTGGACAACCAAACCCAGAGAATATTCCAAATGAAGTTAGAATACAAACTGCAATGGCAAACTATGTCAAGTGCCAACAGATGTACAAATGCAAACTGCCATGTCAAATGACGCTGCGTTAGGTTTGCCACCATGGTATGCAAATATGAGATGGAAAGAGTTTTATACAAACCCGAAGTGGATATAAACAACTTTATGCAGATGACGCGAACACAGGAGTTGACCCAGAATATGTTTTCTACCAGAGGAGAAACAGAATGTATGAGCTCCAGTTAAAGAATGCTATGGAACTCAACAGGAAACGTAAGAGACTAGGTGGACATTAGATTTTTACATATAGTAAAATGGGTTTCTTCAGTAGTATTGGAAACTTCTTTCGAAATGTTGGAAGAGGTATATGGAATGAATAAAAACCGTAGGAAGAGGAATTTGGAACGGAGTCAAAAATATTGGTAAAAAAGAGTAGGTCAGTTCGTTGGTATTATACCTAAAGACCCTGAACCAGAAGAACAAGCTCCTGTTATACAACAGCCTGAACCTGCACCACAGTCTAGTTGCAACCAAATCCAACACCTCAACCGTATTAAAAAATTATATTTTTACCGTTCGATAGTAGTTGTATATGAAACTAAGTTCTAAGTAAAACGCATGGTATAATGGAATTATTCTTTTTCTTCCATCTGTAGTAAACCATACTTGAAAGTCTGAAATACTTCCACTTGGTGGTTCGTATAACTTTGTAGGTTTTCGTAAAAGTCATTTGCCAAGCATAAGAAAGAGTTTTGGGCGCCAGAAAATGAAGCATGAACAATAATAGCAGCTGGGTCGAAAACATCTTTAAATAAATATGGTTCATCTCTTGCATATCGACTGTAAATATTTGCTAAAGGAAGTTCGACTTTCTGATTTAACATTCTTGCAAATAATACCATGACATTGCAGTGAATTCTGTATATATTGTTCGTCTTTCTTTGGATTGTCTTCGTAGATTTGAAATGACACTTGTGAATTTTGTTGTCATATACAATTCTCACATAAAGTGTGCTCTCGGTATTTGCATATTCATCAGCATATTTGCATAACATGAATTTATTTTATCTTCTATATTTTTTAACGCGTCTGTAGAGAAGATGAAAGGTCAACTTGTATTAGCTCAATTTCTTCCCACATTTTTCGTTTCCCTTCAGATATATTAATCTATATGAAACCTTACAATAAATGGAAAACTTTTATCTTCTACAGACACAAACTTCATTCTACGAAAGCCAATAGCTTTTGTGACAGATGGGTCTCTTAGCCATCTTAATGGGTAGTCAAAACGATAGCCTTCATGCTTTACGGTCTCTGTCTCAAACTTTTGACCGACATTAGTAAAAAGTTCATCTAATGGTTTAGTTGTAGCAACTCTTGAATTTTCTTTTTCTATTGGAAGCATATTTTATCTAGAATAAAAATGTCAAATGAAACAGCGTCTATGAGAGAAATACAACACAACCGACAACTCATTATGCAAGCTCTAAATAAGAACACAACAACTTTTCAAACTATTCTAAGATATCTGAGTCATTGAAAGAAGGAAACTTAAAACTGACATTAAACCCAATGACAGATGAGTTTTCTGTTTCAAGACAATAAGAACCATACTGTCTGTATAAATCCAACAAAGGAACTTTAAACGAGAAACCTATAAATGAACTTCTTTGAAAACAGATGTTGACAACAAAGCTGACAAAGAATATGTAGACGATGCAATAGCAAAAGAAGAAGAAAGAGCTAACAATGCTTATGCAACAAAAGAACATACTCATCCTGAACTAGCAGACAAAACATATGTTGACAATAAAATGTCAAGTGAAGTGACAAGAGCTGAAAACGAATATTCTAAAAAGACTCATACACATTCTATATCTGAAATAACAGACTTACAAGAAACCTAAACAGGAAAAGTGCCGTTGGACATACACATACATCTTCTGAAATAACAGACTTAAACGTTAGCCTTGAAAAGAAAGCAGATAAAACATATGTCAATGAAATATACCAAAGTTTAGTTGGAACAAAAAATATTGAAACTATTGTTGGTGACTTTTCTGTCAATGAAGAAAACAAATATTTTAGATGGGAGTTTGTACAGTCCTTAAGAAATGGTATACGGTATAAACTCATTCCGAAAAATAACAATGAAATGTATGTAAGCTATAAAAAGAACGATGGTACACAAGTTAAAGTTCCATTAGACAACAACTGCTACTTAAAACTTATATGGAGACGAACAAAAGAAATATTTAAGAGTTTAATGAAATGACAGATATGACATTGCCTGACCCAGCTCCAGCACCATTATTATGACTATGGAGATGACGTCAGAACACCACATGTAGATGAACAAAAGCTAACATTATATTTAGATTTTTATAGATATAAAAGATATAATGCAATAGAAAAAACGAGAATAGTATACTATTATGAGATGACAGAAATAAATATTATAGTCAAGACTTTACCTACCCTGAAAACATAAGATATATTATAAAAAATATTCTGACACAAACCAGAAGAAACCTGAAATAGTTGCACTATATTTTAAGTTCAAAAGAGACAATCCTATAATATCTCATATGTTTGATTTAATGAACCCAGTAGGTTCTATTTATACATCTATGAAGCAAGAGTCCTCAAGTAATGTTTGGTGTTGGTGCATGGGAACAAATAGTCGACAGGTTTTTGTATTGTGCAAACTCTTCAAAGAAACAGGTGGAAGTAAAACGATTTCAGGTGAAAATTTACCTGCACACAGTCACTACATAGATTTAAGTACATCTCAAGCAGGTTGGCATAAAGCATAGATATTGGGATTGGTCAGGAATGACAAAAGGTAAAGGATATGATGTTAAAAGACGACGTTAAGTTTGCTATAAATTGTTACTGGGATGACACGCAGGAGAAGGAAACCATACACATTTCGTTTTCAGGATATACGCAAACACGGGACAAAGTAAAGACTACATGCCACCTTACATGACAGTTTACGCATGGTATAGAATTGCTTAGTCGTCATTTTCAACTTCTTTAGCATATTCGTCAGGAGTTGTCTTATATTTGTTAGGAACTGTCTTTGAAAGTATACCACCTTGAACTTTGACAAGTTTGAAACGAGGTCTGACAATAGTAGTTTTATCTTCTGCTTGCAGTCTGTACATTTTGCCATGTTTTGCCTAAAACTTCATAATATTCTCTGTATACTTTCTTCTATTTTTACGAACACGAAGGTGAGTACCTGTCGAGTTCCCATTGTTGTCATAGTCAATAGTATTTTCATATGGGTCGCGTTTAGGTATTTCTATTTTACTTTGTCACCTTTCTTAAGTTTGAAGCCTGGCATTCTTCTTTTTTTGTCTCTTTTGACTAAACTATTAAATATATAGTCTTTCTCTAAGTCGGGGTTGTTTTTCATTTCTTCGGGGAGTTGGTTTCCCAAACCTTTTGTTTACGGTTATTGTAAAATATTTAAAACTTGTCTCATCTTTGCCATGGAGAAATGTCTATATTTGTCGTCATTATGACATTTCATTTGCTTCACCACCTTGTGGTTGGTTTAAGTCTCTTAAGATTTTTATACAAACTGTCAATGACACCAGAGCAGAATGGTTTTGGTCGACAATGAATATTGGTTTACATTTTTTGAACGCAGATAGTTTTTTACATCATCTGATTGAAAGAAACTTTCACAGTCAGATGTCAGTTTTGTTGGATGGTATTTGTCAACGAATATTGTCAAAGCAGTTTTCACATCTAAAATATTTTGGACTGTAATGGTATGGCTTCACAGTATCTTGTGTTTTGACCGACAAATATTAGCCAGTATGGAGGATCCATCTGTTCTAACTCTCGGAATGTTTTCCAAGATATCCATAAACCAAGCATTTGGTGTTGAACTAAAGATTTTTACCATGAGTGCTTTCTTTGTTGCTTTAGAAACATACGGGTCCTTGTTTGGATTCGTCATTTTTACCCATAAGAAATGGGTTTATTTGGCGCATTAGCAGGAGTTGCATCCAGATTTTTGCCCGCAGTGGAAACAATAGCCAGAGGTGCATTTGGAATTGGAAGGAAGATTTTGAGTACATTAGGTATACTTAAAGAGAAAGCACAACCTATTATACAAACTGTACAGAAAGGTTGGATGTAGCACGAGATGCAGCAAATCTTATTCCAAATCCTGAAACAAGAGGAAAAGTTCAAGGATGGATGGACAATGTTTCCAGACAAGCAGGAAACTACTATAACAAAGCAAATGACTACTATAACCAAGCAGGACAACTACATGGACCAAGGTGAAGATTCTTTAACAGAGGATATAACCATGCACAACAGTGGGTAAAACAACAACCAACCGCAACCGCCTCAAACTTGGGGAATGTAAAGTTTTTTACTGAGATGAAATGAACAATACAGCATTGAGACAAATGGTTCAAATGGATTTCTGTCGACTTCCAGCAGTTACACAACCACGTGTTTGTCAAGTCCTCCTATACCTCAGAAGTTTTAGACCGACTTAAAAAACCTAAACAACCAGTTGAAAACAAACCAAACTAAAATTTTTTACTGAGATGAAATGACCGAAGAAGTTGAAACGGTAGATTTGACACCACAAACAAAAAGTTCAGAACCATTGTCAAAACCTGTCAAAGAACTTACAGATGAAGAGAAAAATTCAATTAATAGAAAGTGCCAGGTCTGGAAATACAAACCCTAACTATAAAGTCACTTTCATAGAAATGGAACGGCTAGTATCTCAAAAAAGAAACAGACTCTCACAAATAAAATATTGAAGTCTGAAGGAGCTTTCGAGACAACAGATGGAAAAGTTTACTTCACTGACCAACAGTTCATTATAGAACATCTCATTGACTTAGAGTCGAAATATTCTAAACTTTACAACAAACACAAAAAGTTGAAAGGAAAACAAAAACAAATGGCATATGATATTTACGAAATGTTGACGACACAACCATACCTGCAAGTGAGGTAAAGTCAGAGGAACCGAAAAGTGACGAAAAACCGATAGAAAGAAGAAAAACCAAAAACTGAAGATAAACCAAAACCAAAGTTTAGTTTCCAAACTAAACCAAGTCAACCTTCATTAGCTGGTATGGGTTGGCGTCAAAGACTTATGGCAGCAGGAGGTTATGTAAAGTAAAGAAAAATATATTTTTTATTTTTATAAAAAATGCCCCATATAGAATGGATAGAAAATCTGCTAGAATAAAAGCAGAGTTGCAAAGATATGGTTGGAGAGTTTCGAAGAATTTAAATATAGGAAGGGAAGACCCATAAAAGTCTATGACAAATTGTCTGGTCTTCGCTACGAAATGGATTTGGAAACAGCACGTGCAAATTATCCAAACAGACTAGAGAGGTTAGAAGAAGAACGTCTTATGGACATGCCTTTCGATGTTAGTGAACCTCAAGTTGAAGGAACGACGGCTTTGCCAGATTCTACTGGAAACATGACGAACAATTGCATCCTTTGAGAAGGAAAAAAGGTAGTGCAGAGGATGGTCATGCTCCCATGAAAAGAACAAGATATGCATATGAAAAGTACCGTGAAGTTAGAAGTCAAATTACTTCTGGTCGAACCTTTACAGTAAACTTTGACGAAGGAAAGAACAAAGAAGGCTTCATGGGTGTACTTGCTGCCATACAAGACGGAAATAAGAAAGGATACAATCTCAGACTAACCGTAACAGATTTGGATGGTCACATTTACTATGCACATGGCAATGTCACAACAGCTGCAATGCTTCTTGACGCTTTCAAGACTACAAAGAGAGAACAAATGGTTGACTCCGACTCAGACATTTTGAATGCAATTGAAGGAATTGCAAGTGTAAAGTTTGAATGGTACCAACATAACCCTCAAGCAGTCAGACAACTTGTTTGTTAGATGAGAAATATGAAATGGCATACCATTTTAAAACCATATATTTTTACATATATTAAATGCTTCAGGTTGAAAAACAAAGAACAAAAGTAGCAGATACAAAACCGTTAGACTATATCTTTACAAATACTGGTAGGACTATATCAGATGAAGAAATTTCATCCGGTGCTTACAGATTTGACAGTTTATAGAAACGTGTTTGACCCTCAAAATGTTATATGTCATGCAAGTTTCAGTTCAAGCAACAATAGTTTTCTATGTATTGGTAAGGACTTTTATGACTTTGCTTCTAAATTCTACGAACCACCTAGTAACAGTTTCTCTGACTTTCAAATTTGGTTCACAACAAACGGTGTGCAACATATTATACCATTGTACTATGACTTTTATCTCGAATTGTCTTTCATATATAACTACGGAAAAGTGCTGAAAAAGTATTGAAAAATATATTTTAGGTGAAGAGGTGACATCTCACCTGTTTTCTCACCTGTTTTCTCACCCGTTGAATTTTCATGAATTTTGTGCTGAATTCGACAAAAATGAGTTTTTGGTTGAAAAAAGAGGTGGAGCCAAAAGTGGCTCGACCTCAAAACAAGCATTTTGTGAAGAATATACCAACCCGCGGAAAACAGCGGGTTGCTTTTTATACAAAATTCAACAGGTGAATTTTCATGAATTTCCTTAAGATAGAAAAAAAGTGAGTTAAAATGAGATGTTTACTGAACTGGTTGGATGTCGCCTTCTGAGGTTATGTAGAACGGCTGACCCGAGAAGTGGAACAGTGCTCTGAGAATTTGTATAATTCGTGGAATTGGACTCTCTCTGTTTGGAAGTAGTATCCAAGGACGTTTGGCAAAGAACTTGAGAAGAGCTTCTCTTTTGGCGTCCTTTATGTCGTCGAAGGCTGTCCCGTCTGGTATTTGAATTGGAATTCCAGTCGAAGTCTCGAGATTCAAGGCAGCCCTTCCAGAAATAGTGGTGAACTTGACCTTGGGCTTCATGACCTTGCGCAAGTAGTCTTTAACAAGCTCGTTAATTTAAATTAGGTAAATTGCCTCATCTAATGGCTCGATGTTGTCCATTGCTACTGACAGTAGCAGTACTGCTACTGTCAGAAAAAGTACTGCTACGAGCAGTAAAAAGGAAAATTTGAGAGGGTTTTCGACGATAAAGTACTGCTACTGTCAGTAAAAGTACTGCTACTGTCAGTAAAAGTACTGCTACTGTCAGAAAAAGTACTGCTACTGTCAGAAAAAGTACTGCTACTGTCAGTAGCAGTACTGCTAGGAGCAGAGATTTTTATCGTTGTGGTCCGACGGTTAAGCCACAAACGAATGTCCGACGTCCCACCAACCGAGTCCAATCTCAATCCAGAAGAACCGAAAGCACCAACCCCTGCACCTCAGTTCCAGCAAGTCCAATCTCAATCCAAATTACTACCAATTCCAATACAAATCGAAGAAGGTCTGAACCGCTTACGCAAAGAGTATGCTACAGCTCCAACCCTTGGTTGTTCCAGCAATTTCCACCTCAATCCAAATCGAAGAGAGACCAAGAGTTCGAAGAAGGTCTGAACCGTTTACGCAAAGAGTATGCCACAGCTCCAATTGAGAGAAAGTTGTTGCTAAATTCAGTAAAAATAATGTTTAGGTGAAGAGGTGAGATTTCACCTCTTTTTTCACCTGTTTTTTCACCCTCTTGAATTTTCATGAATTTCTTCGTAAATGTTTTGTCAAAACTTCTTCGTAAATGTTTTGTCATGATTTCATCGTAATGAGCGTAAATGACCAAAAAATAATGTTTAGGTGAAGAGGTGAGATTTCACCTGTTTTTTCACCTCTTTTTTCACCTCATGAATTTTCATGAATTTCTTCGTAAATGTTTTGTCAAAACTTCTTCGTAAATGTTTTGTCATGATTTCATCGTATATTTTTTGTTAAGACTTCATCGTAAATGTTTTGTTGAGACTTCATCGTATATGTTTTGTCGAGATTTTTATCGTTGTGGTCCGACGGTTAAGCCACAAACGAATGTCCGACGTCCCACCAAAAAATATTTTTTATTTTTATTGTAAGAACAGAAATGTCAGTCGAAGCAAAAACGTTCACGAACAAATCTAATGGCGAAACATTCACAAAAGGCACTTACAACGGTATTGAAGTCTTACGTAGAGACAAGGATGGTTATATAAATGCAACAAATATGTGTCAGCAGTTTAGGAAGGACTTTAGAAGGTTGTTGGAAAATAAGTCCTGGGAAGAGTATTTTGAGGCATTTTGTGAAGAATATACCAACCCGCGGAAAACAGCGGGTTGCTTTTTATACAAAATTCATGCAGGAATTCCTGATGAAATCAAACAGGTTAGAGGAATGTATGTAGACCCAAGACTTGTAAACTATATAGCAATGTGGGCTTCTCCAAAATATTGCATAGCAGTTGGAAAAATTATGGACTCCATAGACAAGAAAGTTCATGAGAAATTAGATGAAGAAGAACTTGAAGATACAGTAGAGAATGCAAAACCTTTGTTCGAAGAAGAAGTTAGAAAAATGCATGAAAAACAAATAGAACATGAACGTGAGATATGTTCTGGTTATAGAGACTCGCCATACGAACTAGACCAATGGGAACAAGAAGATTTAAAGAGAGAATTTAGAGAATATGAACTCGCTAAGATAGCATTTGAAGCTGCAGAAGAGAGGTTAAAAGCTTGGGGTTGTTTTGTACAAAAATATTGTGAGTAAATGAACCATTTTTTTCGACAAAAATATATTTTAGGTGAAGAGGTGAGATTTCACCCGTTTTCTCACCTCTTTTCTCACCCGTTGGATTTTCATGAATTTCCTTAAGATAAAAAATATATTTTAGTTTTTTTAAAATATTTTTTTTTATTTTTATTGTAAGAACATGTTAGCAACAACTTCACCAAACTCGTTAGTCATGAATCCTACGTCAATGTTAGTAGAAATGAAAAGCTTCATTCCTTCTTCATATACTTTCGAAACAGAAATCCAGAAGATAAAGCAAGAACTGTTAACAAGTAATTTAGACTGTAGTGCGAAAGATGAAGAAAATGAACAGTATCTTTATGAAATGCAGGATATTATTGACCATCTACCTAAACTACCTGAAATCCAACAACAAAAACTAACTATTCCTGAATTCGACGAAATTGAAGTGAAACCAACTGACTCAGTAGAAATAAAGAAGTTCATACGTAATGTAAACTATGAGTTTCTAGGATTTCATTGCAACCACAAAGTCATGGACAAAGATTGCGATATGGTATATAAGAATGTTTCTGACATATATAAATCTGAAGAATTTAAGACCTACGACAACTTTGTTTCGTTAGTTGCTGAATGTGTATGGCAGATAAGAGATAAAGACAGAAGGGGTAAAATATGGAATGAACAAATAAAACCAACTGCTTCAGATTTAAAGAAAACCATTGACGCCTTAGTTGTACTTGCAGGACAAATTTCAATGTACAATGCTAAAATGAACCCACAATGTTCTAAATGTAAAGCAGCAATGAGGAAATATAACTACTCCGTCAAAGAGATAGAAAGAATGCGAAACGACTATGCAGACTTAAAGAAAGAAGCAGAAAAACCAGCAGAAGATAAAATGGACATGTTAGCATTTCTGAACAAAAACTATCCAACAGCAGAAGATTTCCTTCTTTCAGATGTCAAGAAGAAGTATAAAGAAACCTTCGGCATAGTTAAAACATTCGATGTACTGACAGAAGAAATAGAAGCTACGAAATTGTTTAGGATTTCAAATATACATCATACAATTCATGTGAAACGCTTATAAAATAACTGAGGTGAAAAAAGAGGTGAAAAAAGAGGTGAAATCTCACCTCTTCACCTAAACATTATTTTTATTGAATTCTGAGTAAAATTCTGAGTAAAATAATTTTTAGGGCATGTGTCAAACCGTTGAGTTTTCACAAAATTTAAAAAATAACGTTTACCATGTAAAACGTTTATAAAATAACTGGGGTGAAAAATTAGGTGAAAAAACAGGTGAAATCTCACCTCTTCACCTAAACATTATTTTTGCTGAAAAATGACCAAAATTCATTATATAACTGTTATTTTTTTACGAAGAGAACTTTAACACTTCGTAAAAAAACTCTATGAAATCATGAATTTCCTTAAGATAGAAAAAATAAAATTAACGCTAGTTTTTTTAAAATATTTTTTTTTATTTTGTATGTAAGAACAGGAAATGACAAACACTGAGTTTGAAACAGTTAAAAAGATAGACAATGAGACCAAGGTGGTTAGAATAGGTGATTTAAACGTAAGATACTCAAAGAAATACAAAAAATATTCTTTGTCAGACATTTTAACACTATCTGAAGGAAAGAAAACATCCCACGACTGGGTTAAAAATGCTTCTACTCAGAAAATTTTGACAAAAAATCCTGAGCTTATGATATCGGTAAGATTCTATGGAACAAGAGCATATCTTATAGACAAAAGTCTTATACCAGTAGTTTTGTTCTGGATTGACCCAGTTGTTGGATATAATTTCATAACATATGGTTCATTCGATACGGAACGTTGCAGTGAAGGCTTACTTTACATCGTTCAGAAACCGAAGGACTTCAATACAAAGAGATATAAGATAGGAAGAACATTTAATATAACTCAAAGATATGACAGTATAGTCAATAGAGTTAAGGTTGTGTTTGTTAACGATATGAGAGCTGCAGAAACAGAACTACTTGAAAAGTTTGAGAAATTGTATGGTGCTCCCACGAAAGGTAAAGAAACGTTTGAAGTAGATGAGATAGATAAAGCTATAAAATTATTTGACGAAGTTGCTGAAAAATACATGTAAAGCGTTTATTTTTGGTCTTTTGTGAAAGTCAAAGACGATATGTACCAAATGCAAAGTATTTTGACAGCATGTTTTGCTCCAGATACTAAGCTTCCTAAAGACTGGTTTAGGAACCAAAGCACACAAGAACTTTTGAGCGAAATTTCTCATATGTTTGCGACCGGTAGAAAACCGCGGGTCGCCAAAACTCTATGAAAATCGTAAAAGAACAGCGAGTAGGTAAAAAATCGGTCTTGCCTAAAACTCATGAAAATCGTAAAAAATTGCCAAACGGTTTGAGAGGATATTATGTACATAGACTTCTTGTAAATGCTGTAGCAATGTGGGGCTTCACCTCTTCACCTAAACATTATTTTTATTGAATTCAGCAACAAAAATCATGAATTTCCTTAAGATAGAAAAAATAAAGTTAGTTTTATTTTTATTTATTTTTTTATTTTGTATGTAAAGACAGATATGTCAACAACAGAGAACACAACAACAGTTATAGTCCATGAAGCTATAAATGAAGAATATGAGTGGGTTCAGTTTAACAAACAACTCCGTCTCATTCGTTCGGTCAAAGACGATATGTACAAATGCAAAGTATTTTGACAGCATGTTTTGCTCACAGATACTAAACACGCAGACGATTGGTTTAGGAACCAAAGCACACAAGAACTTTTGAGTGAAATTTCTCTAGACGCGAGAAAAATCGGTCTTGCCTAAAACTCATGAAAATCGCAAGAATTTGGCTCCTGGTTTGAGAGGATATTATGTACATAGACTTCTTGTAAATGCTGTTGCAATGTGGGCTTTCACCTCGTTATGCTTGGTATATTTACAGACTTCTTGACGAAATTCATAGACAAGAACGTGAAGAGATGGAAAAGAAACTTCAAGCAAAAGACAAAAGCCTTCAGAAAAGAATACCACGTTCGGTACCAAAAGGAAAGGAAAAGAACTATAAGTATATGATTTATACTGAAGAGATGGAAAATGAAGAAGACAGAGATATGGTTATGTTGCATTTAGTCAGAAGAAACAACAAAAGCTTTTACGACCTTGCTAAGATTTACAAATCTGACAGAAATTGGTTCTATCGCGAAAACTTACCGATTTCAATGACTCCAAATGAAGATGTGAAACAAATAGTTCAAGATACGTTACCTCAAACACACTATGATATGAAAGGTTGTACAATTCTTACCTTCAAAGAAGATTTGCCATTGTTAAAGGAAAAAATAACAGAGTATTTTGACAACTTCAAACAAGCAGAGTAAATGAACCATTTATTTTTGGTCTTGACTTCAGATGGCTCAGGTAGCTCTAGATGGTAAATTGTCTTGTCAAATCCTTCTGGCATTCCGAGTCCTTCCATCCGACAGGAAAAAAATTTCCCGACAACTGGAAAAAAATTTCCCGACAACTGGAAAAAATTTTCCTGTTGTTCGTCCGTAAACCATTCAAATTTTCGAAAATTGAGAACTTTTTGGTCGAACTTCAGAAAAAAATTTTCCATCCGACAGAAAAAAATTTTCCATCCGACAGGAAAAAATTTTCCATCAGACAGGAAAAAATTTTCCATCCGACAGGAAAAATTTTTCCTTCCAACAGGAAGAACTCTTCCATCCGACAGGAAAAAATTTTCCTTCCGACAGGACACAAACGGATGACTGACGTTCCTCTTCCTGAATGTCTTCCAAAGCCAGAAGAACCGACAGCCCCAGCACCACAACAGACTAAGACTAAAACTCTTTATTTTTCAAGCTTGACTTTTTACAATTTGAACTTTGTTCGCGTAGATATGAATTCTGAAAGAAGTATGAGGGTCTTGTATGACTTTGTACTTCTCCCATAGTTCATGTCTGTCAAACTTACCTGCCATGGACTCTTTCATAAGTTCCATGAAATCGTCTTCGGACAATCCGGGGAAAAGTACAATGTCAGTAAGTATTCTCTTTACATCCTTACTTAAACTCTTTGCTGTCTGTACACAAATGACAACAGAGATGTTAAAGTGTCTGAGCTTCTTAAGAATTCGACACATATCTTGTTCTCTGTTCTTTAACAAAGGATGAGAAGCAAAGTCATCTAAGATAAGAAGACATCTGTGAGGGTAAGTCTTCCAATCGTAAGATTGCAATTTCTTCGAAATGTATTCTATCTCTTTCTGTTTGTTTCTGAAGTGTTTCTTCTCTAATATTCTCTGCATTTCCTCATTTGGGTCTTTAAACTTCGAATTTATATACTCATTTATAGCATTATACTTCAAAACTCTTCTTTGGTACTTCTTTATCCAATCTAACAACTCAGAGTCTTTTATACATACTAACTTAGACTTCTTTATAATATCTTTGAACGAATTGACGGTTTGATCGAATTGACCAGAAGTACTACAAATGACTACTAACTCATAGAATGGGTTCTTCTCATCTAGTTCTTGTTGTTGTGCAGCCATTTTAAGATAAGTGAAAGTCTTACCCGACCCAGGTGGTGCGATTAGACCTGTTATACCATTCTGAGCAAATAAGAACTTGTCATGTATAGGTTTTATCTGAGCATTTTCTAACTTCCTCTTGTTCTTATTTAAAACATTCTCAAATTTCTTGTCAATGTCAGCAAACTTTTTTTCTAACATATTTTTAGAAAAATTAAAATTTTTATCTTTTTGAAAATGTCTAGCGATTTCGCTATCTATATTCGAGACAAACTTTTTGACAGCAAAACATCTGTCGACCATAAAATCTTACATAGTGTAAACAAGAAAGGTGAATTTGTTCTAAAGTTCTGTTTCTGGGAATATGACAAGAACCATAAAACATTAGGCAGAGAAGTCTTAAAATTTGTCAATGACAGACTTGTTGACAGAGATGACGCCGATTGGAAAGATGAAGTCCAACAAAAGTTCTTAGAATGCAAAGAAGACACATGCGCTGTTCTTGAAGATGAAATAGGAAACAGAATAGAAGAGCTATTAAAGGACAAAGAACTTTTACATAAATATGGTTCTGAGAAATTTGACATAACTCCACCAGAAAAGAAGAAGAAGAGAGAGAAGAAAGAAAAGAAAGTAGAAGAAAAGAAAAAAGAACCTGAACCAGTTCCAGAGAAAAAGAAATTTGACATGTAAAAATAAAATTTTATTTTTAGAACATTTCTGGGTCAATGTCAATGTTCTCTTCCTCTTTAGGAGCAAACACTGGCTTAGACTCTAAAATCTTTTTACCTAATTTACCTTGAACTTCAACTATCTTAGACTCATAATATTCATAGTCGTCTGCTTTCTTTGGTTCATAAGGTATAACAAGTTTGTATGCTTTGCCTTCTTTAAGGTTTGAGAACCTTCTGTCAAAATTTTCTTTGACTGCTAACAAACCTTCTATGTCTAAGTCTTCAAATTTCGCACCATTTTTAGTCACAATAGCAAACTTAACTGGTTCGATGTTCCAAACTTTGTCAAATGTAGACTTTTCAAAATGGTAGAAGTAAACATTCAAATATGTGAATGGGTCTAGTTCTTCTTTGACTTCTGTCATGTACTTGTTTACTGAGATGAATTTTGCCATCTTTTCTATCGGATAAAAAAATATTTTTTTAAAATTTACTCAGAAAAATTTTTCTTTGTATATACGCCATTCTGAACATCTAAAAGACTTTTGACATTTGCCAAGAATGTACGTTTAGAAGCTGCCATATAACCATATTCTTGACAATATTGTTTATACGAATCGTACAATGACCTTTCATCTAAACACTCAAAGTCGGTTTCATCTATAAACAGTTCATATACACTCTTGTTTGCTTCTAACAATGTTTGTCTCTCTTCGGTATATGGAATTTGTCTTGGATTGAACTTTGAAATATCTAATGTCATAAAATATGAGAACAAGTGGTTGTAAAAGTCAGATGTCAAAGTTTCTGCTAAGTCGTCAAAATATTCTGTATCTTGCATATGAGAATCTGACGTTCTGACAACTACATATCTTCTGTCAGAACTTTCTAACTTCATCGGAACAACATTGTTTGAAACCATGACGAAGTTTGCAACATTTTCACAAACTCTTTGGTCTTTATATTTTCTTTCAACAACTCCAACTTTGTCTGTTATAAGACTCTTCAAAGCATCTGAGTTCAAAACTTTTGTTGTATCTATACTTTGAAGTTCATTGCAAACTATAAGTTTCATATTCTCTATTGAAGAGTTAAATTTACCGCAGATGTTTTCTAAGTTTGTCATATTAGGGTTCGAATAGCCCTCTAACAGTTTGCATAAGATATCTGTAAAGAAAGTGTTCTTACCAGTTCCTTGTTTTCCAATTATAATGAGAGCAGTTTCATTTTTAGCACTTGGATGTTGTAAGATGTTTGCAAACCAACATAAGATATACTCATAGACTCTTTCGTTTCCATTGCATATAATTTCTTTGACATGGTCTAACCAAGCTTCTATAACATTTTCTTTCCATTCTACTTGTTCGTATTTATATCCAGTGAAGATAGAATAGAAGTTTGGAGAAGGTGTATAGAACTTTATACCTCGAACTGAAAAATCTTCAAGTTTTGACAATAAGATATCCCAAGCATCTAACATCTTCATACCAACCTGTACGACTTTTATTTTCTTAAGTTTCTGTCTACATTCTTGTTCTGAAACTATTGTTGCTCTTGGTTTGTTAAAGACAACATCCCATTCTTTCATGACATAACATTCTGGGGCAGAGTCTACATAAATGACTAAACGTTTCAAATTCTCGACTGCTTTGTTATAGTCTCGAAATGGACACATATTTCTGAATGTTTGGAAGTCATAAAAATCTGAAACATCTATTCTGTACATTTTTATAAAAATAAAAAAAATTTTTTTTTATTCTTGACTTTGTTGTTGCATTTGTTGCATTTGTTGTTCTTGAGCTATTTGTTGTTGAAGTTGTTCTTGTAATACAATACTTTCACCAGTTGCATCTTCCAATTCGAAACTTTCTGCCGTCATTGACAAATACATAGGACATAAAAGTTTTACAGGAACAAAGTTTGCGTCAACTAAGGTTAAGTTTATGTTTGCTAAAGTGTTTGAGTTCACTAAAGCTGAAAACTCTGCATTCGAATGAACAATAGGCAAACCAGCAGAGAATGTGTTATTTATACGCATAAGTATCTTTTGGTCATAGTAGTTTCTGTCGACATTCGAATAGCACTTTGAACCTAAGTTTGAAACAATATATAAAATAGGTGTACTTAAAGTCAATGGAATAGACATTCCTTGTATGACACCTTTTCCTGTTATAGGAAACTGTTGGTAGTAAAAACCAGAAATAAGTTTTGTATTATAGCTCATATTGTTTATAGTAAACTCAGTCGGACATCCAAACATAATGAAACCTGCTCTAGTTGCAGCACATGTTACACTCGTCCTTAAAGTATTAAATAAGTCAACAAAACCTGTTGGTGGTATATCTGAGTAAGTATCTTCAAAGGAGTATTTTTTACCATTCACAACAACAAAGTCTTCTGGTGTCAAAAGAGCAAAACAGGCTTTAGTCGTCATCGTGTTTAAGGAGTTAGTTTACAATATCGTCCTTGAGGACTTTGTAAGTTTGTTGTTATAGAATTATATGACTCAGGGTTTTTAGTCGTAATAGTATAAACCACTATGTCTTCTGCCATTTACTTAGCAAATAAATTTTAATGAAATGTTGTGGTCGTCAAATATTTTTATGACGTCTGGGAAACTATATTTTAAGTTCAACGTTTCACCTCCTTTCATAACGTATATCTTGTCAATGACATTATATGAAACACCACAGCAAGCAATGTCGGGTTCTATTTCTTTGATGTTTATATCGTCTGCCTCTGTCAAAAGTTTCAATAGTTCTTTCAAAACTTCACGAGGTGCAATGACATATGAGTTCACTTTTACAGGGTTGTGCTCAACCAAGTTTAACATTATACCCAAAGCTTGACAAATCTTCTCCTGAGTTTTAAGTTTGTCTTTAAGTTGTTGGTAGTCATTTCGAATATCTGCAACAGAACTTAACTCTCTGCTAACTTCAGGATATGTTGGTTGTTCTTTTACAGGAACAATTGTTATACCATCTTCGTCCTCGTATGGTTTCCCCACTTCAACATCTCTTTCTTTGACATTGACAACAACACTTTGACTGTTTGTTTGAGTTGGTGAATTTAACTTCACATCTGCCACCGCCATTAAACCTTTTGAAACACTCACGCTTCTATTTTTCGGAAATGACATTTTACTTAGAATAAAAAGATGGACGTATTTGAGTATCTCTTCGAATTGAAGCAGAACAAAGTTTACACACACAAACAATACAAGTTCATTGACAGAGTAGTTCTTTATACAAACAATGGAAAATGTTATAGAATAGCAGTCTTTGCTGAACCAAAATATTTTCATAAAGCAAAGAAAGTTGGTATAACCGAGATGGTGAAAGTTCTTGACGTTGACAAAAATATAACAACAAAACTTACAGATATTTCTAAAGGTAAGTTTTTAATACAATATTATATCAAAACTGGCGTACTGTCAATATTTGACGGAGAGAAGTCAGTTCAAGAACAACTTACTGACCTGCTGCCAAAATCTGCTCGATGGAAGCTGTCGTTATACCAATCTGAGGAGCCCCAGCAGGTTTCATCGAACGAATCTTCAAAAGAGCATCTTCCGTGAAAAGTGCTATTGGTTTTGTAAACTTCTTTGCTTTCAATTCATCTGGACCGTCTCTGTCACCAGTATATTGTATTTGAACTGTACCAACAGTTGAAATACCACCCATAAAGTCTTCTGAGTCAGCAAATGGAATGCCAAGCCAAAAGTTTGAACGGTCTCCATTTGTATATTGAGTTTTTGACCTCCTGTATGAGTCCATACTTTCACATATGGCATAATAGAACTTTGCATTTCAGGGTTAATGGTTGTTGTGAAGTTGTTGTTAAAGTTCATAGCATCTAATGTCAAGTTGTATGACCTCATATCCTCAACTGTAGAATATTCTTCTCTTGGATAATATTTGCCATCTATGTTTATATGATATTTAATACCAGGGTTGTAGAAACAAGAATAGTCATTTATAGTTCGTCTGAACAGTACAAACATAGTATCTGCATGTTTCATTGCAGTTGTTAAAGCAATATCTGTTCTTGCACCTGGGTCAGCACTTTGGTTTCCAACTTCACCTGCAAAGTCTTTGACAGATATTTGGTGTATAGGGAACATAAGTGGAACTGCAATATATTTGGCAGCTAAAGCATTTGAAATATCTGGGTCCAACATATAGACTGCAAGTCTGCTTTCTATTCTCTTGCATTCAAACTTTTCGCATGTGAACTTAACTGGGTCCCAAGCATCTCCAGCAGCATTGAAATAATAGTTTACTTCAGTGTTGAGGTTTGAGAAACCAAAGTCTAAGTCAACTTTGTTTTTGCAAAAGTCGGCGAATGACATTTTATTTGTTCCCACTACTTCTGTAAGAGTGAATGGGTCTTGTGTTGGTGCAATGACTAAGTTATTTTTGCTTGGAGTAAGTTCGATAGAAATTTTTCCTGCCCAGTTTGGCAAGTATCTTAAAAACCTGAAGATGAGGAAAGATGACAAAGGAACTCTAAGTTTCAGTTTTACTTTGGTTACTGCTGCTGCAGTTTGTCCAGAAAGGTTAACATAAACTCCTGGAACGTTAGGGTCAAGTCTTCTTATTTTCTCAATGGTGGCATACTGGTCTGTTTGTTCTCTAGCTTGTGGTTGTACTGAGTTTCTCAAAGCGAACCATTCATAGTTTGCCCATGTTACTGTTTGAACTAAGTCAGAGTTAGAATATATCTTATATCCCATGAAAACTTCTGGAGCATATTGGTATCCGACATAGAAAATTCCATTGCAACCTTTCTTGTCAGACAACTTGGCAGAAGGTTTTATTTCAATGTCTTGTTCCACGTATAAGAAAGAGTTGTCAATAGAAATTATATGAAACCTGTCGCATGCAATATCTACTGTTGTTGAAGAACCTTCTCCAAACTCACCTACGTTTCCATAAGAAACAGCAGTTGTATATTCGTAAGTTCCAGGAACTATTTCTGACCTTCTAATGGCATTGTCGCATTCGTTATACCATTCGGAAACATTTCCATTCATAGCATCCAAAACTGTTGGCGTTATATTCTGAGCGGCGTACATTTCATATGAGTAAAAATATAGAATAGTTGGATTTATATGTCATAATAGAACCCACGTGGACCAAGCTTTACTTTCTTCCTGACTGAGTTTTTAACTCTTCTTTTTCCTTCATTGCCCTCTGCTTGAAGTTGTTGCATCTTTGCATTATGTTCATCTAGTATGTTGCAAATTTCCCATGTCCTTTTTGCCTTTTGGCTCTGGTCGCCCATCTCAGGTAACCTATATCCTAGAAAGAGTTTGTCATAGTCTGTATTTGAGTCTTTGCGTATTGTTTGCATGACTCTTTCCTGAGTTTCTGGTTCAAGCTCTTCAAACAGAGCTTGTCCATATGGAATAAGCTCGTTTCCAAATATATGTTTTGTAGCCATTCTGGTTTTCTTTCCATGTTACCAACTATATCTTTTGTGAATGGGAAAGCTTTTACCCAATCTTTCAGTCTTGCGTCGTTTATTTCTGTAGTTGGTTTTATTTTGTCAAGGAACATGTTTTTCAATACTAACATTTCATTTGGTACTGTCCATTTGAGTTTTCTTAAATATTCATCCCTTCTCATTTCATTGTCTGCAAAGTAAGTTTTTATGACATTTTGTAAACTTTCGTTTGCAAGGTCATGTACAATAGGTTCTCTTCCTTCGCCCTCCCTAACTTTCTTTCTAAACTCTTCACCAAATATACCATCTCTATGGTTCTGTGTAGTTCTTTGAGATAAATGTTTTAGAACGTCAGGTGTTATATTTCCATCAGCCATGTTCATTTCATACTGGTCCAAAATATCTGCATGTTTCATATCTTTCAATGGCATTAAAGCCGCGCTGAAAATACCAGCTATATCTGGTTCACCATTGACTTCCATTGCGTCTACAACTTCTTGGAATTGTGGTTGTAAGTTTATGAACCACCTATCTGGGTTAGCTTTATGACCCCATCTCATTGTAGTTCCATCGTCTGCAGAAACAAAAGTAGGTTTGTTTCCATCTTGGTTAGGTTCTGAATGAACTTTAAACAATGTTTCATTTCTATATGTTTTCTTGAAATTTAACCTTTTATTTTCACCGAGTTCATCCGAAGATTGAACGTTAAATGCTCGTAAGTAAAAAGGGTTGTTGTATTTGTGTACATTTTTTTTCAGTTCTTCCATTCTATGCTGGATATTTTCATCTGATGTTGGAGTCTTTTGTATGTCGGCAAACATTTTTCGATATTCTTCTACTATGTCAGCCGAATTTTTTTTAGACTCTTGGAAATATTCCATATTCTCCGCATACTCTTGTTGAGGGTCAAGATTTTTCGGCTGTTCCAAATCTTCATCTAGTTCTGTGAAGTTAGTTTCCAAAGGAAGGACTTGTTCGTTTCCTTCAGGCTCTTCTAGCTGTTGTTGCTGAACTATTTCTTCCATGTCTGGTTGTATCTGAACTTCTTCCTGTGGAGTTTCTTGTACCTCATCTGCTGGCATTTCATATATTCCGAGACCGTTTTCAACAATTTCCCTATCTACGTCATCCGCATTCATAAGCTTTTGTTCTTTCGTTCCGTCTCTATTTTTTACGCGTTTCATGACGAAAGTTGAATTGTCATTTAGCTCTGACATCAAATATCTCGGAGTAAATTCATCCATGTCATTTGGATGATATGCTATTAAATCATATCCCTTAGCGAGCTTGTATTTTCCAGGTTTGAGATTATATCCGTTTTGGTGCTGAGCCATAAAGCTAAATAGGTTCGGGTCAGTATTTCCATCCTTGAACTTTCCAATAGCTTCTTTATATCTGTCACTAAAGTCAACAGTATCTGGGAAACCACACTCTTCTTTAAGCATTTTTAAGAATTCTTGGTTTCCTTGTTCTCTACTTCTTTTATGTCCTTGTTCTGTTTGTGGTTGTTGTTGTGCAGGGTTTTGAACTGTTGGTTGTTGTGCTGGTTGTGGAGGTGGTTGTTGTGCTGGATTTTGAACTGTTGGTTGTTGTGCTGGTTGTTGTGTTGGTTGTTGTTGTGGTGCATGCCTGTGTCTGTGTCCATGTGACGATGTAAATGTTTTAGGTAGTCCTGGTGCAGGTGCTTCTCTTGGAGGGTTTGGTGGTATATAAGTTCCACCAGCTGGCACATATGTTCCATCTGCAGCGTAATGTCCTACCTGACTTTTCGTTCTTAAGAAAGCATTTACTAGGTCTGTTTTGGTCTGTTGTAACTCTTTTTCTTGACTTTCCACAACAGTTGCTCTAACGGCGTCATAGGCACTTTGAACTGCCTGTCTCGTTGCTGCATCTGTTATTTTCGTCATATTTTGTGCTACTTCTCTTAACTCGTTGTCGAAACCTTCAGACTTCAGTTTCTTTCCAGATGAGAAGTCGTTCACTTGTTTCACCTTACTATGAAGAGCTTCGAAGGCATTCTTAAAGTCAGCATTCATTAAAGCTTCATTTGAACTGTCTTCATCCGCTTGTATTTTTGTCCTTATTGACCCTATGAGTTGGGCTGCTTTAGCGTTGGCTTGGGCATCTAACCAGTCATTGTTAGCTTTTATATATTCTGCGCTTTTCATTGCCTTTTGCATAGCCGCGTCGTTATTTTTACTTTCTTGTGCTAAGTTTTCATACTGTACGGTTTGGTTTTGCAACTGTAAAAGTTTTTCTGCCTTTACATTTGCTTCAACTTCTTTTTTATACTCATCGCTATCCATATATGTCTTCAGGGCTTTTTGTTTTATCTCTTCATCTTTCAGTATTTTATATTGAGTAGTATGGTTTTTCAAATTTATGACATCTTGTTCCATTTTTGCTACTTCTGTTGCTTTTTCTGACACTTTTTTCGCATATTCCTCTGTACTTAGTTCTTTCAGTTGTTCTTCTTTCTTCTTTTTCTCTACGTTTAACTCATTGAGTTTCTTTGTGTGTCTGTCATATTCTAGTTTCTTTTCGTTTTCACTTATTTGTTTCTGTATGTCTATGTTTGACTTTTTGACATCTGATATTTGATTTTTGAGTGAACTCAAATTCATTTGACTTTGAGGGTTATAGGCTGTTCCGTCTGCAGCTCCACCATAGCCTGCCATTTTCGCTAAAAGTGCCGCTCTTAAACCTCCACTCTGTGCACCAACAACTCGGTTTAAAAGCATAGGATTGCTTGACATTTGTTGCAACATAGTGGGGTCATTCAGCATTTGTTGTTGCAACTGTTGTTGTGGTGTCAGTTTTACTATTGGATGTTTCAATGCTCTCTTCCTCTTACGTATATTCTTACGTAGCTTACGTGGCATTTTAAGTGAAGTTAAAAAGCGGCTTTTGACAGACGTTTTATTGTGACTTCTTCGTAAAGACTTTATTGTGACTTCTTCGTAAAGACTTTGTTATGACTTCTTCGTAAAGACTTTGTTGAGATTTCTTCGTAAATGAGTGTAAATGACCCAAAAATATATTTTAGGTGAAGAGGTGAGATTTCACCTCTTTTTTCACCTCTTTTTTCACCTCATGAATTTTCATGAATTTCTTCGTAAAGACTTTGTTAAGACTTCTTCATCTAATTTCTCATGAACTTTCTTGTCTATGTTTTGTCAAGATTTCATCGTAAAGACTTTGTTGAGATTTCTTCGTAAATGACCCTAGTAGTATATTTTTGGTGTAAATTTCATGAAAATTCAAGAGGGTGAAAAATTAGGTGAAAAAACAGGTGAAATCTCACCTCTTCACCTAAACATTATTTTTGGTGTAAAATTCATGAAAATTCAAGAGGGTGAAAAATTAGGTGAAAAAACAGGTGAAATCTCACCTCTTCACCTAAACATTATTTTTGGTGTAAAATTCATGAAAATTCAAGAGGGTGAAAAATTAGGTGAAAAAACAGGTGAAATCTCACCTCTTCACCTAAACATTATTTTTGTCTGATTTTACGAAGAAGTCTTGACAAAACATTTACGTTCATGTTTGACAAAACATTTACGAAGAAGTCTTGACAAAACATTTACGAAGAAGTCTTGACAAAACATTTACGATGAAATCATGACAAAACATTTACGAAGAAGTCTTGACAAAACATTTACGAAGAAGAAGTCTTGACAAAACATGAAAACATATATAATTTGTGAAAAGTGAAACATTATATAATGTTTTCGACCAAGAAGACTAACAATTTTCCGAATAAAAACTTCATTTATACTAAACATCTTCGGGGCTAGAAGGGGCGCAGCCCCTGGAAGCCCCACTACCTTTTTTTTTTTTTTTTTTTTTTTTTTTTTTTTTTTTTTTTTTTTTGTACGGTATGAAAAATCAATGTTATTATGCAATTGATCTATTAAATTCAAAAACTCCACTTTGAAGTTGATGTCAAGTTAGATTTGACAAAATCAATAACCTTATAAGAACCACATAGCACAATTAGTGCTATACTCATACATATTCAAACTTGCACTGACCAAAAAAGATTTTTTATGATTTCGATTACATTGAAAGAAGATTTACAGGTATTATCAATTGAGTATGTAATTAATGGATAATAAGATTCAAAATATGAAAGTTATCCACTTTATATGTGAGAGATTTTCAGACTTCGGGATAAATAAAAATGTAAATATTGAAATTTTGACGGTAATGCGGTAAAAATTAGAGTAAATGACTGCTATGCAAAAGTTACTGGTTTAACAATGTGAGTTTTGGGTGATGGGCCAATAACAGTTTTTGTCATAGGTTCACAAAAGTAAAAAATTTAGCGGACGAATATTATTAGAAATCATATGAAGAATCAGATATCATTTTGGTCGAACATGAAATAATCAATTGAGTCTCAGAAAAATATTGAATTTCTTCAGAATATTGTCCAAATGTAATTTTGTAAAACAATAATTTGATCATGACAATCATAATTAAACATATTTATTAAATTAGTTGTTTTTGAAATAATCCATACAAAAGTAGAAATTCTGAGAGATAAAATTACCGTACCTTGAATAACCGGCGAACCATTCAATTGGTCATAGACCAATTTGAGATACCCTTTTCAGAGGAATCTAAAATGTTGTTTATATGGTTATTTATATATTATTTAATCATTTTCTTAAATAAAAATCATAAGTTCTCAATTTTTCTTCATAACGATTCTTATAAATTTTAATGTTTTTACTATGAGTGCTAAATATTATTAATTACTAAATGATTTTAAAAAGAAAAAACATGTTTTTACTTTGTACGTTAACATACGTTAATATCACTTCGGCTATGGATAGAGGCCAACAGCGCCTTATTAATGAGAAAAACATTAGCCTCTTATCAATGAGATGGAAGTGTATTCGTGGATTACAATTGTGAATTCAGATACACTTCCATCTCAAAAAATGCAATCAAATTTGTATTGAATTGCATTTTTTGAATACATGCTATTGGCAGTTGGGTTTTTAGTGCATTTATATTACATTGGTACTAAGGCTCTTGGAAAATTTACAAAATAAATTTAATATTTTGTAAATGTTATCGGTTCTTACGCTTTTGGAAGGAGGGATGGTATTTTTGGAGCATTTCTATTACATTGGTACTAAGGCTCTTGGAAAATTTACAAAATAAATTTAATATTTTGTAAATGTTATCGGTTCTTACGCTTTTGGAAGGAGGGATGGTATTTTTGGAGCATTTATATTACATTGGTACTAAGGCTTTTGGAAAATTTACAAAATAAATTTCATATTTTGTAAATGTTATCGGTTCTTACGCTTCCTCTCTTCATCAAGATGCTTCCTCACTCCATCATGCAGCTTCCGAGTATATAAGAATTTCCGAAAAAGTGACACCCAAAAAGTGATACTTTCAATAGGGGGTAACACTTAAAAAGTGACAATTTAAATTTCACAATAAATAAAAATAATAAATTTTTAGTCTATTAAATTATTCTTTTCTTTGAAATCCTCCAAAAATTCTTCGAAATGTTCTAAAATATAATCTGGAGAATTATAACAAAATTCATTAATTTCTAACAGTTAGTATACATATCATGGGTACGGCAGCACTGCGCGCCTCCTTACCATATATGAATTTGACACTTTACGAAACCGTTAACGTATATTTTACAACACAAACGACAACACTAACTTAACCTTAAATATTTACACAGCCACCAACCACTTCACCTCACTAATGTTTTCACAAACGACTTCACTAATGTAAAAATAAACGTTCTCACTTACAAAAGTATTGCAACTCCTCCCATTGCTGTGCTTCATATAACAGCTCATAATCTTCTGACTCACTTTCTTCTTCATATAGGTCAAAATCACTGTCATAGTTTATACCTGTAAGTTTTGACAAAGCTAATGAAACACGCTTACCGTTTGTATCATATGCTTGTATAAACTTTCCATTATGCTTGTAGTCATAAACGCTCAAACTAACTTTACCCTTTCTCCCTCGTATCTGATAGAATGTATTTTCACGAGGAACGAAGAACAAATTCTTGAACTCATGACCGTTGTAGTTTGTTATCTCAATAGTTTTCGTCATTACATCCAAATAAAAATTTTCAGTAAAAATAAAACTAATGAAATATTTTATTCCTCACTGTCGTCTGCTTTCTCCAACTCTTCTAACTTCTTCTTAAGTTCAGTAATGTTGTCCTCATGAAGTTTAATCTTCCTTAATATACCTTCTCTATCTAATGGTTGTTTTATCTTTCTAAACTGAACTCTACCATCCTTCATAGTATGAATGTAAAAACCTTCTGGAATAGTTCCTGATTTAATGTAATCTACCAAAAACTTTTGTTTCATTGCTTCAGTGACTTTAGTCGTCATTTCAATCAAATAAAATTTTTAATATTAAATAAAAATAACGTTATTTTTTCAGTAAGGAAACGCAGGAGTTTTACGATTTATTTGAGGAGTAGGTTCTGGTTTAAATGTTGGAGTCGGTTTAGGAGTTGACTTTTGAACAGGAGTTTGTACTTCCATAGGTTCAGGAGTCATTGAAGGTTTTGCTTGTGAAGGTGTTGGAGTTTGTTTAACTTCAGCTACTTCAGTATTATTTACAACATTTGCTTTATTTCTTTTCAACATCATAACTGCTCCTGCTGTAGCTAGCAAACCTAGTGGGAGACCATATCTTATATAAGGACTTGACCAAATGCTATTTTTGACAGGAGCTGGTGGAACACCTAACCTTGGTGAGACTGCTCTTTGCCATTGTGCAGCTCGTAAGAAATATTCAATAGGTGCTCCATAATCGTTTGGTAAAGTTTGTTTCATAGATGGTGAAGGTTCACGAGAGCTTGATGAAGAACTCATTTATAAGCTTTAAAAATAAACGTTCATCCTTTATTCCTCACTGTCGTCCGTAGCTAAGTTATAGTCATCTAATCTTATTATGGGGATGCCATTAGCACGCACCTGAATGGCAAAGCAACAATCCTCATAAATCCAATAAGTGGCTTTGGTACATTTTCAGTTGCTAGTTCAATAGGTCCTTTAACAGACAATTTGTATGTTTATTGGAGCAGTAGATGTTTGACCTTGCTGGAAGCAAAAGTCCACTTCTGTTAGAAAACCACATAAGAAATGTGTGTTGTCATAGCTATCCCATTTATGTTCCACACTACCATCATCCACCAATGACCTCATAACATCTTCATTAAATCCTATCATATCATTGTTTTGTATTGCAAGCGTTCGCAACCATTTCATAAAATACAGGTCCATATGATTTTTCAGGTTCTGCAGGCATATTTCCATAAGCTCCCATGGAAAGCTGAAGATATTTAAACTTAGGGTTCTCAAAATTAACATAATAGTTGTCTTTCTTTCTAAATAGTGCCAAATACTTTTAACATTAATAGGCGTATAAGCTGCTGTAAATGTTGCACTTGAACTATCTGTATTCTTTGAGAATGAACCGTCCATAGGAATCCAATCCATAACTTTAACAGGAAAACATAAAGCCTCGTTTGTATAATGTTCTACAAGTTCTGTATAAATGTTAGGGTCTAAAGAGAATGACTTTGGATGAATGAAACATTCATTAAAATCCATCTTTGTTCGAAATAGTTGGGTTACAGTTGTAATAGTAACTGTTCCACTAGCTTCTACTGCCTTCGTTATCATAGTGAATGGTTCATTCCATGGAACAAATTTATTTGTCGGTGGATTTGAATCTGAAGCAAATGCAACTTTAAGAGTTGGATTGAAAGCAATGAATCATTTACAGATATAGATGTGCATTGTAATGCGTCGCTACTGAACTTTACTTTAAGCTGAATGTTTCCTGCAAAAGCTGGAATAAATCGAATAGCTTCTAATGGAAGGAATCTTCTAACAGGAATTCTTAAACGAAGCTTAAAATCAAATGATTTTCTGCTGTAAATTGGACCACTAACAATTTGTCCTGTTCTGCATGTTCCCGAATGACTCCATACATCTTCATGTCGAGTCTTTGAGAAACATCTACTTTCTTTATTTGTTCGGTAGTTTGTGAGTTTTGAATTTATATTGCTTCTTCTCTTGCGTTGTCTTGAGAATATACGATACGACCATTTGCAAGGATTTGATATCCAGCAACTGCATAGAAAGCGTCATCGAAACCAATCCAAAATCCTGGTGGGTTTGTTTATTGGAACCTGAACCAATTTCTTTATCTGCAATAAATTGACTTCCATTTTATACGTAATGAATGTATTGTAAAGGTCCAACATATTTTCACCAGGAGGTGAGAGATTGAATGTTACCCATGTGTTATCTTTAGCAGTTCCAGGTTGTGATGGAATCTTTGCGTCAGAATATTTCTATTAGTGTCACCAATTTGAACTGCATTGTCTATGATATCGAAATATGAGCGAATCTGATGAAGTATGCTCTGCTGGAGTAAATTCGTTTAGCTGTTCGTTCTGCATGTATTTACTTCAGATAAAAATATCTATTTACTTCATTATTCTCACTCTTCTTCTTGGCATTCGTGGTGGAAGTTGTTTCTTGACATTTTCAATGAACTGTACATTCTCTTTTGCTCAACTTCTTTCACTGGTGGGTCAGGGTTCTTTGACTCGTTTGTTTTTCAATGTAAATTCACGAACTTTGCAATAAGCTCTTGGTTCGTTATTGAAAGGACATCTGGCTTCTTTTTTCTGGTTCTTTTGGTGGCTCAGTTTGAACAGAAGGTTTTATATGGGCTTCGCCCTCGGTGCCATGCACCTTAATGTTGTCGCTTTCTGCATTCGCTAATGGAACTTTCTTTTTCTTACGTATATTTTCATCTTTACTCTGACTTACGTAATAGAAAGGATGTTGTATTCCTCTTGCGTCATTTAATATAATAGACTCTCGCTCTGATTTTGACAAGCTCATTTTACATCGGTTAAGTTTTAAGTTAGATTTTTATCCGCAGTCAAATGACTCAGACAAGTCATATGGACAAGACCAAGGGGTCATAGATGTTGAAGCATTGAAGAAAGAAATTCGCGAGCAAATTTTATCCGAACTGAAGGAACAAAAACAAGAACAAAAGCCAGAGAGACCAAAGAGAAAAACTTAGTGAAAAACAACTTGCTGCATTAGCTGCTGGAAGACAAAAGAACCCACGTTTGCTGGCGAAAGAAAGCTAGAGAAGAAGCAAAAGCAAAGGAAGAACAAAAAGCTAAAGAAGCTGAAGCAAAGAAAGATAAATGGTTTATTTTTATCCGAATTAAATGTATAGACAAATACCTTTAACTGTTGCGTTCAGTAGTGAAAACCCTGACGTCAAAATAAAAGGGAACAGAGTAACGTTTAAGTTTCCAACAGACTGGATTGTGAACATAAATGAAGAGAAGTACATTGGCATAACATCTATGTATATAACACGTGCTTTCAGAAAGGTTGACTTTATACTTCAAGTCGAGATAGAAAATGACGAACAGTCTTTAAGCGCCCAAAACATTCACATATACAAATACTTTAAAGACGATACAACATTGTTGCAATGTATGATTTCATTTAATTGAGATGTTCGAGAAAAAGTTCAACATTGAAGTACAAACTTTACAGCCTTTACGTGAGTTTCTTGCACAACTGAAAGAAGAAGGTAGTCAGCCACAACTTATAGACTTTCATTATGAATTTAATGAAAATGAAGATGGAACACATGACTGTCAGTTTGTATATTTCACCATTCAATGAAGTCGCTAAAGAGAAGAAAAATCCATTACGTATAAGATTTCAAATCTCTGAACCAAGTGATGATTTCAAGAATGTTTTCAATTATGATGCAATGCTTCCGAGGAAAAATGAATTTTCCGAAATTAGATTTCCAGGTATTTGGGATAGAAAGCAAGCTATATTATATTCAAACTTAAGTAAGGGAGTTGAAAATGAGTTCATTGGTCATACAAGAACTTCACCACTTCCTAACCCTAAATACTATAAATTAACTGGCTTCAATCGTGAGTTTTGGATAGACATGTTCTCCACTCATGACCATAACTGCCCAGTGTTCTTACCTCCAGACCATAAGGACTGTCTCTACATTGAAGCACAACTCTTAAACTCTACCATCGCAGTATTGTAAATGACCACATGGGCTTCGCCTTGCCGCTAGCGGCTTATTTTTATCACGAATGACCTCATTGCTGACAAAAATAAATGACCTCAGAACTTCAACTTACGAATAAAGCTTGTTTTAGTCGTTATTGAGAAGTTAAACTTCTCTTCAAAGCAAGGACTAGAAGACTTACATAAGTCAAATCCAATCTCTTGACCATCATGAAGTGCTTTGTAAAGTTTCATTAAACTGAACTCAGAGTCTTTGTCATATGTTCCAACAGGTATGTGAATGTTCTTATCTTCATTGTAATAGCATTGTATAGCTTCAGGAAACATTTCATTAGCTGTTAAAGCAAGAACGTCTTGTTTTACACCTTTACAACGTGCATGAAATGCAACTTCATTTAAATCATTCGTGAGTAAGTCTATGTAAGTCTTCTTTCCACAAAATATTGACTTGTATGCTAAACTTTGTTTTCCAGGTGTTATTTCTGCGAAGTCAGAATGGAACTGACCTAATGTTTTACCAATAAGTTCTCTACCGTATCTCTTCTAAATTCTCTGCTAACAGTGGTATGTCTTCATTGAAAATATGCATGCTATCGCAGTCCTGGTAAAATATTTGAAGACCCATATCTTCAGCAGTACAGAATACTTCACATTATTCTCTTCGACATGACAGAATGTTAACACCAAGTGGACAGAAGTTAAAGTGTCTGCAAATGCTTTTCGTTAGCTTGAAAATAGTTTTATCTGAACCATCCAAACCTTCGAACTTCACTATATGGTTGTAGTTTCTGATGGCATATCTTATAGCATCTTTGTCATTTACTATGGTTATTTTTGACTCAATAGGAGATAGAATAGTTTTGCCATAAATACTGTTCAGAATGAGCTTTATATTTTCTTGCAAAGGATTTCCTTCTTTCTTATACTTTAACCTTAACTCAAACAACTTCTTTACTTCATCTCTTATTCTAATATCTCTGTTTCCATCGTAATAGTATCCTTGCAACACTTCACATTTGACACCTTGATATTTTATGAGGTCTTGTAATGTTATATGGTCAACATACATTAAACAGCAAGTGTTTGAACTTCTGGGAACGTTAAGTTCTGAATTTAGTTCAGGGTCAAAACTATTAAAGGAAAGTGTCTATGTATTCCAATCTCTGTTATCTTAATGAGAACAAAGAAGCCAGACATAAACTTTTCACCAATGGGTTCCTTTTGGTCGTCATCGAATAAATGTCTCATGAGATACTCTGTGCTTAACATTTCTTTCTTCAATACTTTGGAATACCTTCTAAAGTATAAAGTCTTGCTATAGCTGATGGATATAATGAAACAGCGTCGAATCAGCAATGAGTTTCTTTTCGCTCTTTTGTTTAATGTTATCTGACAGCATACATCTTCCACCTTGAATCATCTGAAATAAATTCTCTTGGTTTATTTGAGAGGTCATATAAATTTCCATTCGGGAAGTACACTCTGTTCTCAAATAATTTGTTAGCAATTGAACAAATACTAACGTAGTCATAAACGTTTAAATCAAATTCTTTCAATATGTCATTGCGGAACTTAACAAAACCTTCTCTTAAAATTCTTACATCTTGTTTGCAATAAAATGTGCTATACTTTTCTAAGTCGAAGTGGTTCTCATCTATTCTGCAACCTTTGATGGAATCTATGTTTTTCATGAATGTATCTATCTTTAAACTTACATGCTTCAGAAATGACACCAGTTCTGTTGTCATTTGCTAACAAACACTGCTGTAGTAGTTGTAATGGAAATACTTCTTTCGGTCCTGTTTGTAAGTTAAACATAGCAGGAAATAGTTTAAGCTTCTTATTTATAACACTGTAAGAGTCTTTTATAATAATTGCCCTTCCTTTATATAAGCCAGTTATTTGCATTGTTCGTGAACCTTTAATGATGGGAGTTCCTTTCACTTCTGTCATGTGTCTTAAGATGAAGTTTATATCATAACTGAGGTTATGGAAATATATTAAACTCTTGTCAGGAAGTCGTTCCAAAAATTCTGTTGCACAGTTCTGACCCCAAATGCTTTCACTCACTGAACCATCTTCACTGTCATAACAGATGTTAAAAGCTTTATGAAAGCCATCGTACTACACTCAAAGTCAGCAAAGAAAACGTGCTCAGGAATGAACTTGCACTTATTTTTATTTACTTCTTTTGACTCGGCTTTCTTCTTCAGTTGTACACAATACTTTGGAGCATATGTCAAATCTTTAAATGGTGCAAGGTTCTGTTTATATAAGTCAGTCGTATATGTGAAAAGTTCTCCATAAGAAATAGGTTCGAAATATTTGCACTCCCACAATGTTTTCATAACATCCCATAACGGTGTTGTTCTATCATAACGAACTACATATTTATCTTCTCTCTTTGTATAAATCTTCATTTGTTTCTCAATGTTCATTCCACCAAGCTTTGAGAATTTCTATATAGTTGCGAATGAAATATGTTGTCATTGGTAATCTTTCATTTAGCATGTAGTGGTCTTCAACAAGAAGTAAGTCAATAGTTCTAACAGTTTCACATTCTTTTGGTATGTATCTCTTTATTTCATTATGTCTTGAGTCATTGAAATAACCAATGGTAACATTAAATGCTATACCTGTTGCGTCAGAAATTTCTTGTACTTTACTTTGAGGAAAGTCTCTAACACGAATGACTTCTCTCATGTGGTCAATAGTTTCTTCCATCTACTCCAGCCTGAATGCAAGCATAAACGAAACAATTGTCTTCTGTCATAAGTGTTGCAGTTCTTTTGTTCAGTTCATTGAAGATTTGGTAGCGTTCAAGATTTATAGGTAATGTGCAAAGATACTTCCAGAACTGACCGCTTCTCTTCTTATAAAACTTCTTTTCACCATTATCTTTCCAAAAGCTTTCTATAAGTGCTGGGTTTCCTGTTTGCTTAAGAGCTTCCAAAATGGCTTTCTGGTCATTTGTCAGTGTGCTTTCATCTCTATATGGTCTCTTTTTTGGTTTGCCTTTCTTTACATCTGACATCGTTAAGCCTTCATATTCTGTTAAATCATACATCTTTATTTCAGTAAGATTCTTTATGTTTGTCAAGAAGAAGTCATAGTGCATTTCAACAATACCTGCAGCATTTGCTTCTATCTCTGATATAAAGTTCTCCTTCAAGAGCTGATGTAGTAATGTTCCAATATTATTGAGGTTTAACGTAGAACATTCATACTTTCCACCAAGTTTATAACATACCATCCATCTTGTTGGAGTTTATTTTAATCTTCTCTAAGAGTCTCATGAAAACCTTACCGAAATGTTTGTGTAAGTAGTCTCTGTTTAGTTCATCTAAAGCTTCGATGTTAAAGTCAATGAGTCTATTGCCTGACTTCACATTTCTCTTCCTATTCTCTTCATCTTTCTTTAACCATCTCTCACCTTCTTTTGGTTTGTCGTCAATGGAACGAATGACATCGTTAGCTTTGCGAACTTGTTCTATAGCACTTTTAAACATCTCTCTTCTCTGTTGTTTCAGTGTGTCGTCTCTTCTTCTTGTTTCACCAACGTTTGCATTTGTTATGTCAAACATCTCACGCCTTACTTCATGAGGTACTGAACGTCTATGATATAAGTCAATAGCAACGTCATTTAAAGGAAATGCTCTTGCATGGACTTCGTCCTCGCCGCGTTGCGGCTTTATGAACTCATGAATTCTATCATAACTTATTGCACCATTGTAGTCTTTGAGGATGTCAGCGAGTGCTTTTTTGTTTGTTGCGTAATGTTTTGCTACTTCTATGTTAGCTTCTGTAAGAAGTTGTTTTATTTCCGAGTGTTCTAACTTAGACAACTTCCGATACATCTTTAGTAGGAAATAAAAAAATATTTTTTGAAAAAATTAGATTAGATTTTTTTTAAGTTATTTTTCAAAATAATTTAATATTTTTATTTTAATGAAACACATGCAAGATTGCAAGTTCTTTTCATACAATGCTCTCGCTACTGCCATCAAGAATGAGTTCAATAATGCTTCAAATGTTAATGTTATCTTTAACAAGAAGTTTGTGAAAGAATCTAAGTTTGGTCAGTATGTCAGACCATTAGCTATCGTCATTGACCGCAAACGTTATACTTCACAAGAGTTAGCAGTAGTTTTGAAACAAAAGAGTTTCTTCGTGAATGTCAAAGATACTCATTATACTGTTATAAAGAACTCTAATATTGACTTCTTCAGTATTGCTTTAAATCTTTCCGAACAGAAAGAATATAAGAAGGGTGAAACAAATGTGAAATATTATCTTTCATCTCTGAAGACAATAACGAACAAAGATGTTATACAAAAATTCTTACCAAAGGTTGAAGAAGCTTCTATTGACATTGACGAAGAAAGTGAAATGGTTGAAGAAATTGACCCTGAAGCTATTTAAGCAAAAATATATTTTTGAATAACTGATGGTGTCACTACGTCACCATGTCACCAGGTCAATTAACTTCTTTTAAAAATGATGACAACATGACATTTTGACAACAGTCCAGGAAATAAATTTTATCGTTAATGTTTACGTTAATGTTTTCATTAAATTTTGACAAAGTGCAAATCTTCACTTCGTCAAAAAGTTAATGTTTTTCATTGAAATCGGTAAGTTTTCATTAAATTTTGACAAAGTGCAAATCTTCACTTCGTCAAAAAGTTAATGTTTTTCATTGAAATCGGTAAGTTTTCATTAAATTTTGACAAAGTGCAAATCTTCACTTCGTCAAAAAGTTAATGTTTTTCATTGAAATCGGTAAGTTTTCATTCTTCCTCTTTGAAGTTATCGAAATATTCTGTTATTTTTTCCTTCAGTAATGGTAAGTCTTCTTTGAATGTAAGTATTGTGCAACCTTTGATGTCATAGTGTGTTTGAGGAAGAGTATTTTTGACAATTTCCTTTATTTGCTCATTCGGTGTCATTGAAATCGGTAAGTTTTCACGATAGAACCAGTTTCTGTCAGATTTATATATTTTAGCTAAGTCATAAAAGCTCTTGTTGTTTCTTCTGACTAAATGTAACATAACCATATCTTTATCTTCTTCTTTCTCCAACTCTTCAGTATATATCATATACCTATAACTCTTTTCCTTTCCTTTTGGTACTGAACGTAGTATTCTTTTCTGTATGCTTTTGTCTTTGGATTCAATGACTTCATCTTTTGCTTGAAGTTTCTTTTCCATCTCTCCACGTTCTGCTTTATATAGTTCATCTAACATCATGAAAATATAACAAGCATAACGAGGTGAAGCCCACATTGCTACAGCATTTACTAAAAGTCTATGAACATAATATCCTTTCAAATCAGGTGCCAAATTCTTGCGATTTTCGAATGGAATCTCTTCTCTCGGTTTTCCGAGGGAAGCAATCATATGAGGAAATTCTTCTAAAAGTTCTTTTGTCTGTTGGTTTTCAAACCAATGATATGCTTGCTTTGTAGAACTAAGAGCATTCATTATACTTTGCATTTGGTACATGTCATCTTTGACTGAACGAATGAGACGTAACTGTTTGTTATACTGTATGTACTCGTATTCTTCATTTATGGCTTCATGAACGATAGCAGTTGTTGTGTTCTCTGATGTTGACATTACTGTCTTTACATACAAAATAAAAAAATTTGTTAGAAAAAAATTAGCGTTATTTTCTGACTTTCACAAAAGACCAAAAATAAACGCTTTACATGTATTTTTCAGCAACTTCGTCAAATAATTTTATAGCTTTATCTATCTCATCTACTTCAAACGTTTCTTTACCTTTTATGGGAGCACCATACATTTTCTCAAACTTTTCAAGTAGTTCTGTTTCAGCAGCTCTCATACATTAACAAACACAACCTTGACTCTATTGACTGTACTGTCATATCTTTGAGTTATATTATATGTTCTTCCTATCTTATATCTCTTTGTATTGAAGTCCTTCGGTTTCTGAACGATATAAAGTAAGCCTTCACTGCAACGTTCCGTATCGAATGAACCATAAGTTATGAAGTTATATCCAACAACTGGGTCAATCCATAACAAAACTATTGGTATAAGATTTTGTCGATGAGATATGCTGTAGTTCCATAGAATCTTACTGATATCATAAGCTCAGGATTTCTTGTCAAAATTTTCTGAGTTGAAGCATTTCTAACCCAGTGGTTTGTTTTCTTTTCAGATGGATATAATGTCTGACAAAGAATATTTGTTATTTTCTTTGAGTATCTTACGTTTAAATCACCTATTCTAACCACTTTGGTGTCATTGTCAATCTTTCTAACTGTTTCAAACTCAATGTTTGTCATTACTGTCTTTACATACAAGATAAAAAAATAAATAAAAATAAAACTAACTTTATTTTTTCTATCTTAAGGAAATTCATTATTTTCGTGCTGAATTCAGCAAAAATATATTTTAGGGTAGATGGTTAG
Source organism: Trichomonas vaginalis G3 (assembly GCF_026262505.1). Classification (NCBI taxonomy): domain Eukaryota; phylum Parabasalia; order Trichomonadida; family Trichomonadidae; genus Trichomonas; species Trichomonas vaginalis. The sequence goes on from NC_067207.1 coordinate 33,811,538, forward strand.
ATCTAACCTCATTTCTACCCTCATTTCTACCCAGTTATTTATAAACATTTTACATGATATACGTTATGAATTCGTGAGATTCTAAACAGTTTTGTAGCTTCTATTTCTTCTTTTAGTACATCGAATGTTTTAACAATGCCGAAGGTTTCTTTATACTTCTTCTTGACGTCAGATAATAGGAAATCGTCAGCAGTTGGATAGTTTTTGTTCAGAAATGCTAACATGTCCATTTTATTTTCTGCTGGTTTTTCTGCTTCTTTCTTTAAGTCTGCATAGTCGTTTCGCATACGTTCTATCTCTTTGACGGAGTAGTTATATTTCCTCATTGCTGCTTTACATTTAGAACATTGCGGATTCATTTTTGCGTTATACATTGAAATAAAACCAGCTAGAACAACCAAGGCGTCAATGGTTTTCTTTAAATCTGAAGCAGTTGGTTTTATCTGTTCATTCCATACCTTACCTCTTCTATCTTTATCTCTTATCTGCCATACACATTCTGCAACTAATGAAACAAAGTTGTCGTATGTCTTAAACTCCCCAGATTTATATATGTCAGAGATGTTCTTTATACCATGTCGCAATCTTTGTCCATAACTTTATGGTTGCAATGATATCCTAGAAACTCATAATTTACTTTACGTATGAACTTCTTTATTTCTACTGAGTCAGTTGGTTTCACTTCTATTTCATCGAATTCAGGAATAGTGAGCTTTTGTTGTTGGATTTCAGGCAATTTGGGTAAATGGTCAATAATGTCCTGCATGTCATAAAGATATTCTTCATTTTCTTCATCCTGTGCGGTACAGTCTAAATTACTTGTTAACAGTTCTTGCTTTATCTTCTGGATTTTTGTTTCGAAAGTATATGAAGAAGGAATGAAGTTTTTCATCTCTACCAACATTGACGTAGGATTCATGACTAACGAGTTTGGTGCTGTTGTTTGAATTGTTGTTGTGCCGATTGTTGAAATCATATCTTTTATACAAAATAAAAAAAAATAAATAAAATAAAACTAACTTTATTTTTTCATCTTAAGGAAATTCATGAAAATTCAAGACCCTTTGGGTCTCGCCGCTTAGCGGCTGAGGTTAGAAATGAGGGTAGAAATGAGGTTAGATAACTGTTATTTTTGACGAAGTGAAGATTTGCACTTCGTCAAAAAATCCCTGAAATCAAGAATTAATCCCGTCAAATACAAAAAAATGAGGGTAGAAATGTGGTTAGATCTAACCATCTACCCTAAACATTATTTTTAGTCATGGACTTCGTCCTCGCCGCTTTGCGTCTTTATGTTAAAATAAATGGTACCATTAATGATATCATGACTGTTCTCATTCATGTCTGATTTACATCTAATGAAAAAGTTTAGAAGAATTTTCTTATTCTTTCTGGCTTATTTTTGTCTTTCCAGTACTCTCGCTCTAATGGTCCCAGATGTGTTGACTTTGACTCTCTCAAGTTCTTAGATGGTATAACATCTTCAACGCCTCCTTCATATCTTACTTTATAAGTGTCATCGTTTGTGTTATAGTCAAGTATTTCAATAACCACTCCTCGCTTTGCTTCGTCAATGGTTTCAGCAAGTTTGCCATTACTACTTTCAACTAATTTATGTCGAGGGTAAAACGCAATAGAGTCGTCAGCAGCTTTTATAAGATATCCATTACCTTGCGTAGAGTCTACGATATAATAGTTTCTACTTAACCTTAAACGTTTCTTTGTCAACGGTTTGTCGTCAAGAACTACACGAACTTTTGTACCAGGAATGAGGGTAAATTGTGTTGAATTTCTGATATTTTGTGTTTGGCTTCGTTTCTTTTGTATATACTTTTCTTCTTGTTGTTGTGTCATTGAATTTGGTGTATGTCCTGTTGTAGAATGTGTTGAGGAATTATATACTTCGAGAAGATGTTTCATTGTTTCTTCGGTAAAGTCTCGCTCTTGGTTTAAATCTCTGAGCGTTCTTATGAAGCGGTTTATGATGCCGAGTATGTTATGGTTATGGTCTTCAGTAGTGTAGTGAGTTATGTTATGCTTAATGAGAAAATCTGTGATTTCATTGCTGAGGTATGCTGAATCCTGGTCTGATGTTAAAGTACTTGGGCTATGTTCTGCTACAAACTTTTGTAAAACTTAACACTTCACGAGTTCCTTTATTCCTCATTGGATATGCATATGCTTTACGAGTGTTAACATTAATGAAGATGAGGAATGGTTATGTCCTCCTTTTCTGCTTTGAATGAGAGTGTCAAATTGGTATGCGTCAGGAGCGTTGGAGTAAATTGGTAAAAAGTAGTCGTAAGGGTTTATTTTTGTTTGATGTACAACATTTTTGTCAAAGAACCTTTTCACTTCAGCTCTGTTAGTAAATCCCCAACTCTTTGCAGCTTCATTGAACTTCTTAAATGACCTCCATGGATGTTGTTCGAATACTTCTTCAAGCTCATTTATGTAAAGTTAAAGATTTTTATTCTAGGCTCAAGCGCGTTCATTGAACGCGGTACCATGCGAATATAGTCATAAATGGTGGCATATAATCTGCACCCGAGCCTGTTGGATTTGTTGTGAAAGTGTGTGAATGATTTCCTGTGGTTCCACAGAAAATACCTGCGCTTGAATCTACTGGGTCACTTGAAATATCATATCTATTCATTCCCTGTCTATCCGAACCTGCTGCAAGATTTGTATAACCTCTTTTTGTTATTGAATGTGTATGACTACCTGTTGTGTTTGTAGTTCCTGTATGAGTGTGCGGTGGAAGGTTTGCTTCAGTAATTTTCTTCGAACCTCCTGCCGTCTTTGAATATCTAGCACAGTATAAGAATTTGTCTACAATCTGCTTCCATTCACCAAAACCCAGAACTGTTGCTGGATTTGTTGAGTTCATTGACGTATAAATAGAACCAACAGGATATATGGTTTCAAGAATCTGAGTCTTTAATGTTTGAAGCTCTGTTTTGTCTGCTTTCTTATCTAACATTGCTGGTAGTTCATATGCTTCAAAGTTTCTGGCATGATCTTCAATGTTCATACATCTGTTATCTAAATTGTTTAGTGTATCTTTTACGCTTGTACTTGGATTCTCTAAAGGTGCACTTGAACCAAGGGTATAGTTCAATATTATGTCGTCTGCTCTAACAGTAGTGAAGGATTTATGTGTATGTTCTTTGTCAGCTTTCTTATCTAACATTGTTGGTAGTTCATGTGTTTCAAAGTTTCTGACATGACCTTCAATGTTCATACATTTACTATTTAAGGAGTTTAGTGTATCTTTTACGCTTGTACTCGGATTCTCTAAAGGTGCACTTGAACCAAGGGTATAGTTCAATATTATGTCGTCTGCTCTAACAGTAGTGAAGGATTCATGTGTATGGTTCTTGTCAGCTTTACTGTCTAATGTAGCTTGAAGTTCATTTATATCGGAGATGTTGTGTTTATGAGATTTCAAAACTTTGTTCATTGCTTCAAGTTCAACTTTGTCAGCTTTACTTTTAATAGCATCTTCAAACGTTATTTTTGACTTAACTCTCAAAGTAAATCTTGGTTCAACTAATACACCGTTAACATTGAAAGTAGAGGCATAAATTTCATCGTTATAACTAAATGCTTCTGGTGCTTTAGCTACATCATACTGTACAGTACAGCTTATGTCATAACCTTTAGCACGAATGTATTTATATCTTCTTTCATTAACATCTTCAGTGCTTATTTGTTCATCCTGTGTTAAATATCCATGGTAGTCCGTTATAATCTGTTCGTCTGAAGTTATATAATGAACGTGGTTCTTGACTTTATCACTCAGAGCTAAAAGCTCATTTTTGTCTGCTTTTTCGGCTAATTTCTCATTAACATCATTCACTTCTAATTCAACTCTTCCGCCAGAACTCTTATTATCATTAATCTTTTTCATTAATTCGGTAATTACGTCATAAAGACTATATTCTGTTTTCGGTTTTGTAAATAATGAGTCAAAATTTCTTTTCATCATTACATCGCTGACATTAATGATATCACCAATTCCTTTTTCATTTATTCTCTTCATTAATTCTGCAATAATGACGAATATATAATCTGTTAATTTATTCTCTTCATCGAGGGTTATAGAATGTTTTGAAATTGAATCATTAACTCCTCTAAATAAATCAATAACTTCAGGATACACGTTTTTAATGTCTCGAATAACCCGACCAGTATCCTGTTGTTCATGTTCTTCGTTCCCGTCGTTACGTGGTTTTATATCTCTAACCATCATCAACGCAGCATAACCGGAGGGTTTGTTGCTATCTGTTCGAAAATCCGTCCGTTATGTACGGTATATCTAAATAATTTCTTTGTGTTTGTTAAAACATTTGAAACAAGTCTTTTAAAACCATCTACAAAATTTCCTGTTTCACCTAATGTTCTTGCAGCATTTACAAGCTCACCCATTCCCGCTTTTGACCCCAAAAACGTCCATATTGCATTTATTTCACTCTGTATAGTTGTCCATTCAGCGAAACTAACACCCGCATTCGCTAAGCTGAAAATGAAATTCAGTGGATCGAACTTAATTCCACCTTCTTTTTCAATTTCAACGAACTCACTAACATGAGATTTTAAGTATTCTTTCGTTAAAATTGTTTTCCCCGATGTTATGTCATTAACGAAACTATCACCGTCAAAAGTTAACGAATTCAATTTCGTCGTTGATGCTTTTATTTCATACACCGCTTTATCAATAGTTTTTGGCTCACCTTCTTTAGAAGCATATGAAACATTAATGAATGAATTATATGTATTCGTGAATGAGTTAAAATCAATGATTTTCATTAATGACGCCTTTAATGATTCATTTACTGTTGAATCCCTTAAAGCAATTAATGAACTGTCATTTATAAAAGGTACACTGCAAACCGTCGAGTTTGGATCAAATGCTGTAGTTGGTGCAGGAATATTAATGATATAAGTCATTAAATCATTAAGTGACGTAAATAATGTTGTCGTTTTTGATTTAATTTCTTTAGCATCTGTTATATACGGTAATTTTATTTCTGTAGTTTCTGAATTAAAGATATTCGCTAAAATGTTTTGTAAACTGTTTTGAACAGCTGTGTAAACCGTTGAATCCGGAACTCTTACGATTTCACCGTCCTTAATAAAAGGCATTGCACATGGCGTAGTGCTTGGGTCAAATCTTTTTGGGTTATGATTCAACATATATTCTAATGCTTCATGAACAGACTTATATACTGTTGTATTATCTTTTTCAATAATTTCACCGTCCTTTATAAACGGCATAGTACATGGAGTTAAAATAGGGTCAAACTTTTCATAGTCCTTCCATTTTATGTATTTCTCAGTATTTCCATCAGTGATAACAATATATTTGTCAGTAAGTGTGAGAGAGTATTGACCAAAATATAAACGTTTAGCTCTGTCAGCTTCATACGCATATGCAGCTATACTCATATTTTAATGAGAATAAAATGTTGTTCTATTTACAAAGTACAGACCCAAACGAATACGGGACAGTAAAGCTACAAACAAACTTAGGTCTACAGAATGAGGCGCTTGCATTCAGAATGGTTGACTTTAATACTATTGCAACTTTTGTCATAACAGATGAAACAGATTTCATGGAGCTTGAAATAGATGGAAAGAAGCACGAAATAAGATTTCACAATAATGTAGAATATAAGATGGAAACATTAGCTGGAGTGTTAAATGCTCTCATAAATACTACAATAAACAAGGAGAACGAAGAAAACTTAATGAATGTTAAACTTATTGCAGGAGTTTTGAAGTTCAGTTATGCGAAGGAGTTTAAGATACCACGAATGAGTCATAGAGTTCAATTGCTTCTGGGTGCATACCATATGACATTTCCTTTGAAAAGTGTTGACAAAACGATTGAGATGAAATCTGTTCCATACGTATGTTATGGTAATTGTTTATACATTGAGTCTAAAATAGCTAATGTCACAGGCATTTCAGGAGTTAATAGTAAAGGTTCAGTAGAATATAATCTTCTGTTATGCAGTCAATTCAATGTTCATTCCAAACGTTCCTGTCATAGCAACTCATTTAGGTAAATGGGTTCGCATTAGTCCTCATAATTTGAAAGACATGCAATTCAGACTTGTTGACTTTCAAGGAGAGCCTGTAGAACTGAAGGCACCAGTGCGAATGACTGTTGAAGTTGACTTTTTAGAAAATATTAAATGCAACAGCTTACAAGAGAACTCAGAGCTAAAAATATAAAGTATGAATGTTATGTATTAGGCATGAACTTTGGTTGTTGCTGTTTGATGAAACAAATGGTTAGTTATGTCAGTCAAGAGAACAGAAAAATATTGTGTTAGTGAAAACTGCACCAAGTCAATAAGATTAGGTTTGCATTATGAAGATGAGTTCGATACTGTTGAAGAAGTTTTGGATAGATATTACAAATTGCTTTAATTTACTAAAACATATTTCAACAAAGCTTATATTCTGTTGAAAGTTTTGTATACTCGTTCGAATATTTATACTTAAACTCAACTCCTGTAGTTCCTGGTGTTTCAATGATGCGGATGTTACCTATTTTCATGAATGTGGCGTTTGACCACAGCATTCGATTTCAGGGTCGAGATAGTCAATGACACATTGTTTCCCTGTTATTCGTGAGATAACATTTTCAAGGTCCTCCTTTGTTAGAATTATTTGGTTCTTGCTTATAAGATTTGTCAAAAGCTTCTTATCGTCTTTGAGTAAAATTGTTTGGTATAACTGAAGAAGGTAATGGTCTACGTTATCTGAAGGATTTGTTTGAACATTTGTGTAAGGGTTGTCGTTGGCTTCTCTTGAAAGAATTTGGTCCAGTGGTGGATACTCTAACTTAACATCTGATGTAGCGTTAGCGTTTGAAGCTGTGTTTAAATTCACGGATTTCAGATCTGGTTCTTTCAAACACTCTGAACTATAGTTCTTTATGACAATATTGTTTGTCGTTCGTGAGTCAACATTTGATGTTGGTTCAATTGGAACATTAACGGCACCAGCTAAGATGGATTTGCTTCTCATTTCATATAGAATAAAAACCTTTTATATGTATGAAATGAACAATATACTCGACAAGGGTTTGAATGTAAAGCTAACGAATGAAAATATTGTTGAATTCACTGAGACAGGAGCTGTGTATAAAGATGTAGAACTACTGAACAAAAGAGCTAAGGGAAGAAGCAGGAACTGAACAAAGGGTGGAAGCCTATAAAAATTTATGTCAATGATGGCTCAGGAGGTTCAAACATAAAGTATGCAGAAAGTTATAGAGTTTATGCACTCAAAGGTGAAAAGCCTTCATTTAAGAACAGCTATTCTAACCCATATCCTCAAAAGCTAACGGATGGGGAAGTGGATGATATGAATGACAGCAAAAATATTAACAGAAATGGCGACAGAGATGCATGGAATTTGTTTACCATCAGTCAATTGAAGGTTAAACTTTAAAACAATGTTGGTCGTTCCCATGGAATATTTTTGACTTTAATGGTATTAGTCATGATATGAATCTCAAGGTATGAACGAGGAGAGATGAGAGACTTATATGCTTCCCAAATTTCTTCAAAAGGTAATGTTATACCTGACTGTTTCCAAATGAGTTCAATATCATAGCGTGAGAAACCTTGAAAGATAACGAAGTCAGTTATGAGACGTTTTATGTTTAAAGCTAAAAACCTCCATGTTTGCATAAGTATTGCTACAGTTAAATGGTAATGTCTGACTTTAGTAATGATGTTAGCTAATGGTGAGTCAGGCTTTGACACTAAACCTTTTCCGGCGAAGTCGTCACAAACGAGCAGAGTGTTTGAAGGATACTTTTTGAAGGGGTATTTTGAAAGTTTTGATAGAATGTAGTTTGTCAGTCGTTTCATATCGTAAACTCCTGAGTACTGACGTAAGTGGTGTTTGTCAATAATTCTTTCCATCTCTTCTGAAGTCTTTTGCATTCCTGACTGTATGAACTCTACGATGGCATAATATTTTCTCTTACGTCGAATGTAACGTTGAAGAAATTCAATGAGTTCACTGTCTGGAACTTTAACGACAGAGGCTTGAACTTTTGACATAAATGTTTTCGCTGTTGAATCCATTGAATCTGAAGTTGCTGATATAATGATTTGGTCATAGTAAGAGTCGTTTCCTAAACGCTCTGTTATGAGTATATGACGAATGAGGTTAAATGTCTTACCTGAACCCATCTTTCCACAATAGAAATACACACCATTTGAACAGAATTCATAATCTTTGCTGAAAGGAAGAATGAGAGAAGAGTTAAGTTTGTCTGTAGTTTCATTCATGTCTTCATCTACGTCATGTATTAAATGCTTCATTTTATCTCCATTAAAAATGCAAGTCAGAAATATTCAGAACATAGCACCGAGTCTAACTGACAAGAGTATAAAGATATACTATGAACATGTTATGATGAAACCAACCAAAATTCAAGAAAGTCAGTATACTTATGAATATCCAAGACATTGGGTAGAGTATGTAGGAGGTGAGAAAGCTATTGAAATCAGACAAGTTAGAAGTATTCCAGCAGGAAGGACAATATTATTGAAGAACTTTAATGTTTTGAGTATAATGATGAAACAAAGAAGCAAGATAGTTTTCCTGTTGCTGTGTATGTGAACCTAGACACAGGAGATGACATGAAAGTTTTTAACACAAAGCTTCAAACGGTAGTGAGAGAACAACTGACTGCGGAAGGACATCCATTACCTTCAGAAGTTACCATAGCATATAATTTTGAAACAAACTCAATAGATTTTAAAGTCATCTCTGCAAAGAAGTCAGGATTTACATTTAATGAAGCAGATGTATATTCGAATGAAAACTTCAAAGCTATTGCATGGTTAGATAATGACGATTGCTTTAAGAAAATTTAAATTCAGTGACTCAAAGATGTCAATAGATGACCTTCGTGGAATGTTACCATCGACGTTTACAGTGAAGGTTCAGCAGGATTGCTTACAAGATTTCAATTGGTGGCATTTGGTCTCGTGAGAACATTGTTATAAAATCCAGTATAAGTGAATTTGCTGAAGAATCTATATTATGTCTTTCAAACTATGTATTCGCCGCCAAAGCATTATAGTATAACAAACTTTGTCAGTAAGTTTAACATAAGACTTGTCGAACCTTCTTCAATGAAAGATGTTGTGCTACCTAAAGATGGAAAGGATGGACTCATTATTGAGATGATTTTAATTGCATATTAAATGAGCTTGTTCTTGAAGGTCATTCATGATGAAATAACTGTTGTAGAAGATGTTAGCAATTGTTCAGACATTTTGAAGCGTATAGATGATTAAGAAATAAGTTAGATAGACCGCAAAGTGGTGAGGGCGAAGCCCGTGAGAATGTTTATGTTTCATTGACTTTCTCCAGTAACGAGAACTTTTATGAGATAATATTGAAGAGAGATGATTTTAATATGGTGTAAATGGTAGCTTGGGCAGCTTTAGGCGCAATGGGAACAAAAGCATTAGCATTTGGAGCAAAAGCACTTGGAGCTTATGACGCAGTAAATAAAATGAGTGGAGGAAGAGTTTCGAAGACATTAGATGCAAATAAAGGAAGATTGGAGGCTGGGTTGCAAAGAAGTTAAGATTAAATAAAATAGGGCTCATAAATAAAGCATCCAATTTGGTTGCGACTGAGTCAGAAAATGCTTTAGGAAAGGATGATGAGTTTGCAAAACATGCAAAAGACTTTAATGACCAGATGAAAGGTGAAACAATGCATTTAAATAGAGTCGATGGAACTAAAGAAAATGTTTCTTCTCCACCAGTAGTTCTTCCGTATGGTCCCTATGGAATGTATGGAAACCCTTACGAAAGACCATTTGACCCATTGACTGGTGGAAGTAACTGGTATCATTACGGCCGAAGAAGAAAGACAGTCAAGTTGGAGACAGACGTGAAGAAAGCAACTAAAAAGAAACCAAGGAAGAGAGTTATAAAGCAATGAATTCAACAGGGTGAAAAACAGGTGAAAAAGAGGTGAGATCTCACCACTTCACCTAAATTTATTTTTGTGCTATGTTTTCATACGTGTGAGGGTGGTGATATCATTTATTTTTTATTTTATTTTTTATATAAATGACGAAAACTATTGAGATAACAAACTACAACGGTCATGAGTTCAAGAATTTGTTCTTCGTTCCTCGTGAAAATACATTCTATCAGATACGAGGGAGAAAGGGTAAAGTTAGTTTGAGCGTTTATGACTACAAGCATAATGGAAAGTTTATACAAGCATATGATACAAACGGTAAGCGTGTTTCATTAGCTTTGTCAAAACTTACAGGTATAAACTATGACAGTGATTTTGACCTATATGAAGAAGAAAGTGAGTCAGAAGATTATGAGCTGTTATATGAAGCACAGCAATGGGAGGAGTTGCAATACTTTTGTAAGTGAGAACGTTTATTTTTACATTAGTGAAGTCGTTTGTGAAAACATTAGTGAGGTGAAGTGGTTGGTGGCTGTGTAAATATTTAAGGTTAAGTTAGTGTTGTCGTTTGTGTTGTAAAATATACGTTAACGGTTTCGTAAAGTGTCAAATTCATATATGGTAAGGAGGCGCGCAGTGCTGCCGTACCCATGATATGTATACTAACTCTAACATATACGTATCTAACAATTCATTTGGAATTTCAAACGATCTTAAATATGTAATTGAATTTTGTATCTTCTCATTTATTTGAGAAAGTTTTTCTTCAGCATTTTCCAATAAAAATCTTAATGGATTCAAATTGGCTTCTTGATTCTGAACAAAATTTAATACTTGGTATAAACGTGATTGAACTTCTCTTTTCAATTTTGTTTTAGAATCTGTCAATCGAGGCTCGCGAATTCTAATTGAAGGAATAAAACCTGTTTGAAGTAAATCGTTTTTAATACGATAAAAGTAATTGGGTGCAACTTCTTCTAAAAGATTTTTGACAAAAACATCAATTCTTTTTTTAACGCAGCCAAAATCGTGATATTTTATCTTTTTAAATAAAGATTCAGAAACGTTATTCACAACGGTTAATTCATTTGGTCTGGCAGCGGCTATCCACTGTTGTTTATGAATGTCCCACTGACGTGTAAAGTATTGATTAAATTCCAATTGATCTTGAATTTTATCAATAATGTGCTCTTTATACATTTTTGCAGCATCTTCTTCTGTGCAATTCTTATATACGAAAAAAAGAGATCTGACATTGTGTCAGATCTCAGTAAAAGTGACATTTACATGTCAAAAAAATAGAATGAGTTTAAGTAATTAAAATTGAGGGTGAGAGTAGTATTGTATGAAATAATATCTCTCACCCTCCAATTCATCCTATGGCGCCGAAAAAATTTTGGTGAAATGCGACCACATTTCACCAAAATTTCTCGGCGCCATATAGAGAACTAGAGCCTGTGAGGTACTGATACTATCCATGTACCTCGCAGGCTCTAGTTCCAAGCCAAAATGGCTAAAATTGCCCGCAATTGTTCACATTGCGGGCAATTTTTAGCCATTTTGGCTGGGAATTGGAGGGTGAGAGTAGTATTGTATGAAATAATATCTCTCACCCTCCAATTCATCCTATGGCGCCGAAAAAATTTTGGTGAAATGCGACCACATTTCACCAAAATTTCTCGGCGCCATATAGAGAACTAGAGCCTGTGAGGTACTGATACTATCCATGTACCTCGCAGGCTCTAGTTCCAAGCCAAAATGGCTAAAAATTGCCCGCAATGTGAACAATTGCGGGCAATTTTTAGCCATTTTGGCTGGGAATTGGAGGGTGAGAGTAGTATTGTATGAAATAATATCTCTCACCCTCCAATTCATCCTATGGCGCCGAAAAAATTTTGGTGAAATGCGACCACATTTCACCAAAATTTCTCGGCGCCATATAGAGAACTAGAGCCTGTGAGGTACTGATACTATCCATGTACCTCGCAGGCTCTAGTTCCAAGCCAAAATGGCTAAAAATTGCCCGCAATTGTTCACATTGCGGGCAATTTTTAGCCATTTTGGCTGGGAATTGGAGGGTGAGAGTAGTATTGTATGAAATAATATCTCTCACCCTCCAATTCATCCTATGGCGCCGAAAAAATTTTGGTGAAATGCGACCACATTTCACCAAAATTTCTCGGCGCCATATAGAGAACTAGAGCCTGTGAGGTACTGATACTATCCATGTACCTCGCAGGCTCTAGTTCCAAGCCAAAATGGCTAAAAATTGCCCGCAATTGTTCACATTCCCATCTTTTGTTGGTAAGACGAAGAATATGAAATAAATTATGAAGAAGATAATGATGAATAAAATATCACTTTTTATATTTTTGACACGTAAAGTTGTCACTTTTCTGTCAAACTGTTTTTATCGTTTTCGTATATAACACAATCACGATAATAACATAAAATGTTCATAAATTTTTCGACTTCTGATCTAATCTCTTCATCATTTATCTTTGAGAGATTCTTTTTAAGTGCGCGTATTACATGTAGCGCGCACCAAAAGATATTGCACTCCGGAAATGAATTCCTAATCCCGTTGAAAATGTTTAGTGCACAGTCAGACATGATAAATTCAGGTTCTGTGTGAGTTGTTTCAAAATATTTACTTAAGCAAAAAGAAATATTTTCACTATTATCTGGATATATTATAAAATAACACAAAGGGATAGAATGAGTATTAGCAAATTTGGTAGCTAATACATAAAAAGGAAATCCATGAATAATTAATTTAAACGTAGAGTCTAAGTGATAAATTGGTGGTTTTTCATGAATTTGAGAGATCATATCATTATCAGAGTAAATAAAAACCAATTTGTCTGGAAAATCAGTATCTTCACCTTGAATGTCAAAATAAATAAGGTCATCATGTTGATCTTCCCATTGATTAACATAGTTTTGTAAAGATTGAAATTGATTTAAAGATATATCTGGTAAAGATCTCATAAGATCTTTTTGTTGTAAATAATATTTCAATTGATTGATTGCAGTTTGTTTCATAGTCATGTGAATACAAGTATGATCTTTAGGTATTTCAAGAGTGTGGTAGAATTTACGAAAAAGTGACACTAGAAAAGTGACACTTAACCTTAAATTTCCAAACACTATTTTTTGATTGTATTTTGTTATTTATATATATAAATATATTTATATATGTATATTTATATATGTATATTTATATATGTATATTTATATATGTATATTTATATATGTATATTTATATATGTATATTTATATATGTATATTTATATATGTATATTTATATATGTATATTTATATATGTATATTTATATATGTATATTTATATATGTATATTTATATATGTATATTTATATATGTATATTTATATATGTATATTTATATATGTATATTTATATATGTATATTTATATATGTATATTTATATATGTATATTTATATATGTATATTTATATATGTATATTTATATATGTATATTTATATATGTATATATTTAAAAGACGGTGGTTCACCAACATGATTATGAAAATGATGTCCATTTACAAAACTGTATTGATTAGATTTCATTTAAAAGGTAAAGTTAGCACTACAACTTCCCCATCTACAGTAATGTCTAATAATTGTTACTCCATCTGAATTCAAATGCGAATCTTTCCGATAATTGCAGTTAGCACGCATCTCTGATTGAACTCCATATTGAAGATAATGAATGAAATCAATATATTGTTTTGTATCAGCAAGGGGTGCAGGAACGGATTGATTCATTTAAAAAATGAAAAAAGTGAGAATTGTAAATAATTAAGGTTAATGTTGAATAAATAATACATCAAACTAGTTTTAGAGTTGATGTAAGAAGCGAAGAACACTACCAGTAAGATACAGCAGTAGTAGCTGCTTCATGCTGCATTGAGTATTGTTGAATAATTTGAAGTAGTGGTTTTTGAAATTAGCACCCCTATGAGAGCGCTGGCGGCCGAAACACCACTAGTAAGATTGTGTATTAGAAACTGCTTCATGCTGTGTTGAGTAAGCTTCGATGTCTTTGTAGGATAGCTTTCTGAGAGCGAAACAAGATAGTGTTGAAAAAAAAATTTTGAAAATCTGAGAGACTGTGCAAGAGCCAACGACCAAAACACTACAAGTAAGATACAGCAGTAGTAGCTGCTTCATGCTGCATTGAGTATTGTTGAATAATTTGAAGTAGTGGTTTTTGAAATTAGCACCCCTATGAGAGCGCTGGCGACCGAAACACCACTAGTAAGATTGTGTATTAGAAACTGCTTCATGCTGTGTTGAGTAAGCTTCGATATCTTTATCAGACCACCTTTAAATTAACCACTCACATTCTCACTGTGGTCCATCTAAAATTTGTAAACTTTATGACATAAAATTATATTATATGCAGGATCCCACCTATTACTTAATCTTTTTGGAATAAATGTTTTATAATATTTATCGATTGATTGTAATTTTTTGTATAAAAAAGTTTTTTATTTATATTAAAAATATATTCGGTTAATGATATTATCTTATAATTTGTAAATAAATCTAGTAATAAAATAACTTTAATAGTTGGTGTCACTTTTTCGAAAATTCTGGTTTTTTCGTTGTAAATAATATTTCAATTGATTGATTGCAGTTTGTTTCATAGTCATGTGAATACAAGTATGATCTTTAGGTATTTCAAGCGTTTTGTTGACTTCTTGTGTTGCATTAAGTGGACTTCCGTGATTCATGAGAAATTTTTTAATCCAAGCACGGTAAGTACCACTTGTAGGTGTATTTTTATGTTGTGGTGGTGGTCCTGAGTGAATATGAGTTAAGTTTGCAGATTTAAAAATGTAATTGTCGAAATTTTTAATAAATTTAAAGCCTGCAGGGCAGCCTTCGTATTCGCATCGGTGGTAGATTAATACTCCTGTTCCAATTGATAGTTTTTGTGGGTCTTTGACAAAAGTTAGTATACATATCTTCAGTACGGTGGCACTGCGCGCCATCTTACCGAAGATATGTCAATCTGACACTTTACAAAACCACTAACGTATATTTTACATCGCAGATGCAATATTTCTAATAACCTTAAACTATTTCTGCCACGTAAAGTATTTATCACATAAACCACCTCATCTCACCTCTCTGTACGTTATATATTGTGCGCAGGTCATTGCCCATGGCAACTCCCCGCGACACAATGCACGTGCATGAAAAAATAAACGTTCTCACTAACGTTCTCACTAACGTTCTCACTAACGTTCTCACTAACGTTCTCACTAACGTTCCCATTAATGTTCTCACTTACAAAAGTATTGCAACTCCTCCCATTGCTGTGCTTCACATAACAGCTCATAATCTTCTGACTCACTTTCTTCTTCATATAGGTCAAAGTCACTGTCAAAATAAATGTTAGTAAGTTTTGACAAAGCTAATGAAACACGCTTACCGTTTGTATCTACTGCTTGTATATATCTTCCATTATGTTTACTATCATAAACGCTCAAACTAACTTTACCCTTTCTCCCTCGTATCTGATAGAATGTATTTTCACGCGGAACGAAGAACAAATTCTTGAACTCATGACCGTTGTAGTTTGTTATCTCAATAGTTTTCGTCATTACATCCAAATAAAAATTTTCAGTAAAAATAAAACTAATGAAATATTTTATTCCTCACTGTCGTCTACTTTCTCCAACTCTTCTAACTTCTTCCTAAGTTTAGCAATGTTGTCCTCATGAAGTTTAATCTTTCTCAAAATTCCTTCTTTATCTAATGGTTGCTTTATCTTTCTAAACTGAACTCTACCATCCTTCATAGTATGAACGTAAAAACCTTCTGGAACCGCTCCTGATTTAATGTATTCTACCAAAAATTTTTGTTTCATTGCTTCAGTGACTTTAGTCGTCATTTTACTCTAAATAAAATGTTCAAATAAAATAAAAATAACGTTATTTTTTCAGTAAGGAAACGCAGGAGTTTTACGATTTATTTGAGGAGTAGGTTCTGGTTTAAATGTTGGAGTCGGTTTAGGAGTTGACTTTTGAACAGGAGTTTGTACTTCCATAGGTTCAGGAGTCATTGAAGGTTTTGTTTGTGAAGGCGTTGGTTTTGGCGAAGGTGTTGGAGTTTGTTTAACTTCAGCTACTTCAGTATTATTTACAACATTTGCTTTATTTCTTTTCAACATCATAACTGCTCCTGCTGTAGCTAGCAAACCTAGTGGGAGACCATATTTATATAAGGACTTGACCAAATGCTATTTTTGACAGGAGCTGGTGGAACACCTAACCTTGGTGAGACTGCTCTTTGCCATTGTGCAGCTCGTAAGAAATATTCAATAGGTGCCCCATAATCGTTTGGTAAAGTTTGTTTCATAGATGGTGAAGGTTCGCGAGAGCTTGATGAAGAACTCATTTATAAGCTTTAAAAATAAACGTTCATCCTTTATTCCTCACTGTCGTCAGCTGCTAAGTTATAGTCATCTAATCTTATTATGGGGATTCCATTAGCACGCACCTGAATGGCAAAGCAACAATCCCTCATAAATCCAATAAGTGGCTTTGGTACATTTTCAGTTGCTAGTTCAATAGGTCCTTTAACAGACAATTTGTATGTTATTGGAGCAGTAGATGTTTGACCTTGCTGGAAGCAAAAGTCCACTTCTGTTGGAAAACCACATAAGAAATGTGTGTTGTCATAGCTATCCCATTTATGTTCCACACTACCATCATCCACCAATGACCTCATAACATCTTCATTAAATCCTATCATATCATTGTTTGTATTGCAAGCGTTCGCAACCATTTCATAAAATACAGGTCCATATGATTTTTCAGGTTCTGCAGGCATATTTCCATAAGCTCCCATGGAAAGCTGAAGATATTTAAACTTAGGGTTCTCAAAATTAACATAATAGTTGTCTTTCTTTCTAAATAGTGCCCAAATACTTTTAACATTAATAGGCGTATAAGCTGCTGTAAATGTTGCACTTGAACTATCTGTATTCTTTGAGAATGAACCGTCCATAGGAATCCAATCCATAACTTTAACAGGAAAACATAAAGCCTCGTTTGTATAATGTTCTACAAGTTCTGTATAAATGTTAGGGTCTAAAGAGAATGACTTTGGATGAATGAAACATTCATTAAAATCCATCTTTGTTCGAAATAGTTGCTGGGTTACAGTTGTAATAGTAACTGTTCCACTAGCTTCTACTGCCTTCGTTATCATAGTGAATGGTTCATTCCATGGAACAAATTTATTTGTCGGTGGATTTGAATCTGAAGCAAATGCAACTTTAAGAGTTGGATTGAAAGCAATGATATCATTTACAGATATAGATGTGCATTGTAAGGCGTCGCTACTGAACTTTACTTTAAGCTGAATGTTTCCTGCAAAGCTGGAATAAATCGAATAGCTTCTAATGGAAGGAATCTTCTAACAGGAATTCTTAAACGAAGCTTAAAATCAAATGATTTTCCTGCTGTAATTGGACCACTAACAATTTGTCCTGTTCTGCATGTTCCCGAATGACTCCATACATCTTCATGTCGAGTCTTTGAGAAAACATCTACTTTCTTTATTTGTTCGGTAGTTTGTGAGTTTGAAGTTATATATGCTTCTTCTCTTGCGTTGTCTTGAGAATATACGATACGACCATTTGCAAGGATTTGATATCCAGCAACTGCATAGAAAGCGTCATCGAAACCAATCCAAAATCCTGGTGGGTTTGTTTTATTGGAACCTGAACCAATTTCTTTATCTACAATAAATTGACCTTCCATTTTATACGTAATGAATGTATTGTAAAGGTCCAACATATTTTCACCAGGAGGTGAGAGATTGAATGTTACCCATGTGTTATCTTTAGCAGTTCCAGGTTGTGATGGAATCTTTGCGTCAGAATATTTTCTATTAGTGTCACCAATTTGAACTGCATTGTCTATGATATCGAAATATGAGCGAATCTGATGAATATGCTCTGCTGGAGTAAATTCGTTTAGCTGTTCGTTCTGCATGTATTTACTTCAGATAAAAATATCTATTTACTTCATTATTCTCACTCTTCTTCTTGGCATTCGTGGTGGAAGTTGTTTCTTGACATTTTCAATGAACTGTACATTCTCTTTTGTCTCAACTTCTTTCACTGGGGTCAGGATTCTTTGACTCGGTTTGTTTTTCAATGAAATTCACGAACTTTGCAATAAGCTCTTGGTTCGTTATTGAAAGAACATCTGGCTTCTTTTCTTCTTGTTCTTTTGGTGGCTCAGTTTGAAACAGAAGGTTTTATATGGCTTCGTGGCTTCCCTTGCCATGCACCTTAATGTTGTCGCTCTCTCTGCATTCGCTAATGGAACCTTTCTTTTTCTTACGTATATTTTACCATCTTTACTCTGACTTACGTAATAGAAAGGATGTTGTATTCCTCTTGCGTCATTTAATATAATAGACTCTCGCTCTGATTTTGACAAGCTCATTTTACATCGGTTAAAGTTTTAAGTTAGTTTTTTATCTGCAGTCAAATGACTCAGACAAGTCATATGGACAAGACCCAAGGGGTCATAGATGTTGAAGCATTGAAGAAAGAAATTCGTGAGCAAATTTTATCCGAACTGAAGGAACAAAAACAAGAACAAAAGCCAGAGAGACCAAAGAGAAAACTTAGTGAAAAACAACTTGCTGCATTAGCTGCTGGAAGACAAAGAACCCACGTTTGCTGGCGAAAAAGCTAGAGAAGAAGCAAAAGCAAGGAAGAACAAAAAGCAAAGAAGCTGAAGCAAAGAAAGAGTAAATGGTTTATTTTTATCCGAATTAAATGTATAGACAAATACCTTTATCTGTTGCGTTCAGTAGTGAAAACCCTGACGTCAAAATAAAGGGGAACAGAGTAACGTTTAAGTTTCCAACAGACTGGATTGTGAACATAAATGAAGAGAAGTACATTGGCATAACATCTATGTATATAACACGTGCTTTCAGAAAGGTTGACTTTATACTTCAAGTCGAGATAGAAAATGACGAACAGTCTTTAAGCGCCCAAAACATTCACATATACAAATACTTTAAAGACGATACAACATTGTTGCAATGTATGATTTCATTTAATGAGATGTTCGAGAAAAAGTTCAACATTGAAGTACAAACTTTACAGCCTTTACGTGAGTTTCTTGCACAACTGAAGAAGAAGGTAGTCAGCCACAACTTATAGACTTTCATTATGAATTTAATGAAAATGAAGATGGAAACATGACTGTCAATTCATTGTATTCTCACCATTCAATGAAGTCGCTAAAAAGAAAGAAAATCCATTACGTATAAGATTTCAAATCTCGAACCAAGTGATGATTTCAAGAATGTTTTCAATTATGATGCAATGCTTCCGAGGAAAAATGAATTTTCAAAGATTGTAACACCTGGCATTTGGGATAGAAAGCAAGCTATATTATATTCAAACTTAAGTAAGGAGTTGAAAATGAGTTCATTGGTCATACAAGAACTTCACCACTTCCTAACCCTAAATACTATAAATTAACTGGCTTCAATCGTGAGTTTTGGATAGACATGTTCTCCACTCATGACCATAAAGCCCAGTGTTCTTACCTCCAGACCATAAGGACTGTCTCTACATTGAAGCACAACTCTTAAACTCTACCATCGCAGTATTGTAAAATCTACGCTAGCTTATTTTTATCACGAATGACCTCATTGCTGACAAAAATAAATGAATCATGACCTCAGAACTTCAACTTACGAATAAAGCTTGTTTTAGTCGTTATTGAGAAGTTAAACTTTTCAGCAAAGCAAGGACTAGAAGACTTACATAAGTCGAATCCAATCTCTTGACCATCATGAAGTGCTTTGTAAAGTTTCATTAAACTGAACTCAGAGTCTTTGTCATATGTTCCAACAGGTATGTGAATGTTCTTATCTTCATTGTAATAGCATTGTATAGCTTCAGGAAACATTTCATTAGCGGTTAAAGCAATAACATCTTGCTTCACGCCTTTCATTCTGCAGTGAAATGCAACTTCATTTAAATCGTTAGTGAGTAAGTCTATGTAGGTCTTCTTTCCACAGAAAATACTTTTATAAGCTAAACTTTGTTTTCCAGGTGTTATTTCTGCGAAGTCAGAATGGAACTGACCAAGGTTCTTTCCTATAAGTTCG
This sequence comes from Trichomonas vaginalis G3, assembly GCF_026262505.1. Lineage (NCBI taxonomy): Eukaryota > Parabasalia > Trichomonadida > Trichomonadidae > Trichomonas > Trichomonas vaginalis. Next base: position 33,831,703 of record NC_067207.1, read on the forward strand.
CGACCGTATCTCTTCTTAAACTCTGCTGCAAGCTTTGGTATGTCTTCATTGAAAATATGCATGCTATCACAGTCCTGGTAAAATATTTGAAGTCCCATATCTTCAGCAGTACAGAATACTTCGTTCATTATTCTCTTCGACATTGATAGAATGTTAACACCAAGTGGACAGAAGTTAAAGTGTCTGCAAATGCTTTTCGTTAGCTTGAAAATAGTTTTATCTGAACCATCCAAACCTTCGAACTTCACTATATGGTTGTAGTTTCTGATGGCATATCTTATAGCATCTTTGTCATTTACTATGGTTATTTTTGACTCAATAGGAGATAGAATAGTTTTGCCATAAATACTGTTCAGAATGAGCTTTATATTTTCTTGCAAAGGATTTCCTTCTTTCTTATACTTTAACCTTAACTCAAACAACTTCTTTACTTCATCTCTTATTCTAATATCTCTGTTTCCATCGTAATAGTATCCTTGCAACACTTCACATTTGACACCTTGATATTTTATAAGGTCTTGTAATGTTATATGGTCAACATACATGAGACAACAAGAGTTTGAACTTCTGGGAACGTTAAGTTCTGGATTTAGTTCAGGGTCACAAACTATTAAAGGAAAGTGTCTATGTATTCCAATCTCTGTTATCTTAATGAGAACAAAGAAGCCGGACATAAACTTTTCACCAATGGGTTCCTTTTGGTCGTCATCGAATAAATGTCTCATGAGATACTCTGTGCTTAGCATCTCATCCTTCATAACCTTTGGAATACCTTCTAAAGTATAAAGTCTTGCTATAGCGGATGGATATAATGAAACAGCGTCGAAATCAGCAATGAGTTTCTTTTCGCTCTTTTGTTTCATGTTATCTGACAACATACATCTTCCACCTTGAATACAGCGTGAAATAAATTCTCTTGGTTTATTTGAGAGGTCATAAAGATTTCCATTCGGGAAGTATACTCTGTTCTCAAACAATTTGTTAGCAATTGAACAAATACTAACGTAGTCATAAACGTTTAAATCAAACTCTTTCAATAAGTCATTGCGGAACTTTACAAAACCTTCTCTTAAAATTCTTACATCTTGTTTGCAGTAAAACGTGCTATATTTTTCTAAGTCGAAGTGGTTTTCATCTATTCTGCAACCTTTGATGGAATCTATGTTCTTCATGAACGTTTCAATATCTTTTACAAACTTACATGCTTCAGAAATGACACCAGTTCTGTTGTCATTTGCTAACAAAACACTGCTGTAGTAGTTGTATGGAAATACTTCTTTCGGTCCTGTTTGTAAGTTAAACATAGCAGGAAATAGTTTAAGCTTCTTATTTATAACACTGTAAGAGTCTTTTATAATAATTGCCCTTCCTTTATATAAACCAGTTATTTGCATTGTTCGTGAACCTTTAATGATGGGAGTTCCTTTCACTTCTGTCATGTGTCTTAAGATGAAGTTTATATCATAACTGAGGTTATGGAAATATATTAAACTCTTGTCAGGAAGTCTTTCCAAAAATTCTGTTGCACAGTTTTGACCCCAAATGCTTTCACTAACTGAACCATCTTCACTGTCATAACAGATGTTAAAAGCTTTATGAAAGCCGTCTGTGCTACACTCAAAGTCAGCAAAGAAAACGTGCTCAGGAATGAACTTACATTTAGCTTTATTTACTTCTTTTGACTCTGCTTTCTTCTTCAGTTGTACACAATACTTTGGAGCATATGTCAAATCTTTAAATGGTGCAAGGTTCTGTTTATATAAGTCAGTCGTATATGTGAAAAGTTCTCCATAAGAAATAGGTTCGAAATATTTGCACTCCCACAATGTTTTCATAACATCCCATAGCGGTGTAGTTCTATCATAACGAACTACATATTTATCTTCTCTCTTTGTATAAATCTTCATCTGTTTCTCAATGTTCATTCCACCACAAGCTTTGAGAATTTCTATATAGTTTCGAATGAAGTATGTTGTCATTGGAAGTCTTTCATTTAGCATGTAGTGGTCTTCAACAAGAAGTAAGTCAATAGTTCGAGCAGTTTCACATTCTTTTGGTATGTAGCGAATTATTCTGTTATCTTTGGAGTTGTCGAAATAACCAATGGTAACATTAAATGCTATACCTGTTGCGTCAGAAATTTCTTGTACTTTACTTTGAGGAAAGTCTCTAACACGAATGACTTCTCTCATGTGGTCAATAGTTTCTTCATTTACTCCAGCCTGAATGCAAGCATAAACGAAGCAGTTATCTTCTGTCATAAGTGTTGCAGTTCTTTTGTTCAGTTCATTGAAGATTTGGTAGCGTTCAAGATTTATAGGTAATGTGCAAAGATACTTCCAGAACTGCCCGCTTCTCTTCTTATAAAACTTCTTTTCACCATTATCTTTCCAAAAGCTTTCTATAAGTGCTGGGTTTCCTGTTTGCTTAAGAGCTTCCAAAATGGCTTTCTGGTCATTTGTCAGTGTGCTTTCATCTCTATATGGTCTCTTTTTTGGTTTGCCTTTCTTTACATCTGACATCGTTAAGCCTTCATATTCTGTTAAATCATACATCTTTATTTCAGTAAGATTCTTTATGTTTGTCAAGAAGAAGTCATAGTGCATTTCAACAATACCTGCAGCATTTGCTTCTATCTCTGATATAAAGTTCTCCTTCAAGAGCTGATGTAGTAATGTTCCAATATTATTGAGGTTTAACGTAGAACATTCATACTTTCCACCAAGTTTATAACATACCATCCATCTCTGTTGGGAGTTTATTTTAATTTTCTCTAAGAGTCTCATGAAAACCTTACCGAAATGTTTGTGTAAGTAGTCTCTGTTTGGTTCATCTAAAGCTTCGATGTTAAAGTCAATGAGTCTATTGCCTGACTTCACATTTCTCTTCCTATTCTCTTCATCTTTCTTTAACCATCTCTCACCTTCTTTTGGTTTGTCGTCAATGGAACGAATGACATCGTTAGCTTTGCGAACTTGTTCTATAGCACTTTTAAACATCTCTCTTCTCTGTTGTTTCAGTGTGTCGTCTCTTCTTCTTGTTTCACCAACGTTCGCATTTGTTATGTCAAACATTTCTCTTCTTACTTCATGAGGTACAGCTCTTCTTGTTTCACCAACGTTTGCATTTGTTATGTCAAACATCTCTCTTCTTACTTCATGAGGTACTGAACGTCTATGATATAAGTCAATAGCAATGTCATTTAAAGGAAATGCTCTTGCATGGACTTCGTCCTCGCCGCGTTGCGGCTTTATGAACTCATGAATTCTATCATAACTTATTGCACCATTGTAGTCTTTAATGAAGTCAGCGAGTGCTTTTTTGTTTGTTGCGTAATGCTTTGCAACATCTATATTAGCTTCTGTAAGAAGTTGTTTTATTTCCGAGTGTTCTAACTTAGACAACTTCCGATACATCTTTAGTAGGAAATAAAAAAATATTTTTTGAAAAAATTAGATTAGATTTTTTAAGGCTAGTTTTAAAATATTTCGAACATTTTATTTTAATGAAACACATGCAAGATTGCAAGTTCTTTTCATACAATGCTCTCGCTACTGCCATCAAGAATGAGTTCAATAATGCTTCAAACGTTAATGTTATCTTTAACAAGAAGTTTGTGAAAGAATCTAAGTTCGGTCAGTATGTCAGACCATTAGCTATTGTCATTGACCGCAAACGTTATACTTCACAAGAGTTAGCAGTAGTTTTGAAACAAAAGGGTTTCTTCGTGAATGTCAAAGATACTCATTATACTGTTATAAAGAACTCCAACATTGACTTCTTCAGTATTGCTATGAATCTTTCCGAACAGAAAGAATATAAGAAGGGTGAAACATCTGTGAAATATTATCCTTCATCTCTGAAGACAATAACGAACAAAGATGTTATACAGAAATTCTTACCAAAGGTTGAAGAAGCTTCAATTGACATTGACGAAGGAAGTGAAATGGTTGAAGAAATTGACCCTGACGTCATTTAAGCAAAAATATATTTTTGTTCATTCTTCCTCTTTGAAGTTATCGAAATATTCTGTTATTTTTTCCTTCAGTAATGGTAAGTCTTCTTTGAAGGTAAGTATTGTGCAACCTTTGATGTCATAGTGTGTTTGAGGAAGAGTATTTTTGACAATTTCCTTTATTTGCTCATTCGGTGTCATTGAAATCGGTAAGTTTCACGATAGAACCAGTTTCTGTCAGATTTATATATCTTAGCTAAGTCATAAAAGCTCTTGTTGTTTCTTCTGACTAAATGCAACATACCATATCTTTATCTTCTTCATTCTCCAACTCTTCAGTATAAATCATATACTTATAACTCTTTTCCTTTCCTTTTGGTACCGAACGTGGTATTCTTTTCTGAATGCTTTTGTCTTTGATTCAATGACTTCATCTTTTGCTTGAAGTTTCTTTTCCATCTCTCCACGTTCTGCTTTATATAGTTCATCTAACATCATGAAAATATAACAAGCATAACGAGGTGAAGCCCACATTGCTACAGCATTTACTAAAAGTCTATGAACATAATAACCTTTCAAACCAGGAGCCAAATTCTTGCGATTTTCATACGGAATCTCTTCTCTCGGTTTTCCGAGGGAAGCAATCATATGAGGAAATTCTTCTAAAAGTTCTTTTGTCTGTTGGTTTTCAAACCAATGATATGCTTGCTTTGTAGAACGAAGAGCATTCATTATACTTTGCATTTGGTACATGTCATCTTTGACTGAACGAATGAGACGTAACTGTTTGTTATACTGTATGTACTCGTATTCTTCATTAATGGCTTCATGGACTATAACTGTTGTTGTGTTCTCTGATGTTGACATTACTGTCTTTACATACGAGATAAAAAATTTTGTTAGAAAAAATTAGCGTTATTTTTCTGTCATAAGGAAATGTCAAAAACTCATGAATTTTCGTGAATTTCCTTAAGATAGAAAAAATAAAGTTTATGTTAGCATGTTAGATCTAACACGTTTTCTAACCACTTTTCTAACATAACTATTTACAAGCGTTTTACATGGTATATGTTGCGATGGTTCATGACTTTAAACAGTTTTGTAGCTTCTATTTCTTCACGAAGGATATCAAAAATTTTAACTATGCCGAAGGTTTCTTTATACTTCTTCTTGACATCAGATAATAGGAAATCGTCAGCTGTTGGATAGTTTTTGTTCAGAAATGCTAACATGTCCATTTTATCTTCTGCTGGTTTCTCTACTTCTTTCTTTAAGTCAGCATAGTCGTTTCTCATACGTTCTATCTCTTTGACGGAGTAGTTATATTTCCTCATTGCTGCTTTACATTTTGAACATTGCGGATTCATTTTTGCGTTATACATTGAAACCTTACCTGCTAAAACAACTAAGGCGTCAATGGTTTTCTTTAACTCAAAAGTTGCTGGTTTTATCTGTTCATTCCATACCTTACCTCTTCTATCTTTATCTCTTATCTGCCATACACATTCAGCAACTAACGAAACAAAGTTGTCGTAGGTCTTAAACTCCCGGGTTTTGTAAAGGTCAGAGATGTTCTTATATAACATGTCGCAATCTTTGTCCATAACTTTATGGTTGCAATGAAAACCAAGGAATTCATAATTTACCTTTCGTATGAACTTCTTTATTTCTACTGAGTCAGTTGCTTTGACTTCTATTTCGTCGAATTCAGGAATAGTGAGCTTTTGTTGTTGGATTTCAGGCAATTTGGGTAAATGGTCAATAATGTCCTGCATTTCATAAAGATACTGTTCATTTGTTTCATCTTTCGCACTACAGTCTAAATTACTTGTTAAAAGTTCTTGCTTTATCTTCTGGATTTCTGTTTCAAAAGTATATGAAGAAGGAATGAAGCTTTTCATCTCTACTAACATAGATGTTGGATTCATAACTAAAGAGTTTGGTGAAGTTGTTTGAATTGTTGTTGTGCCGATTGTTGAAATCATATCTTTACATACAAGATAAAAATTTTTCTTAGAAAAAAATTAGCGTTATTTTTCTTTCATAAGGAAATGTCAAAAATTCATGATTTTCGAGAGTTTTAGACCATGTTATAAAAGAGGTTAGAAAACGTGTTAGATCTAACATTCTAACATAAACATTATTTTTTGGTCATTTATGACAAAAATAAATGGTTCATTTACTCACAATATTTTTGTACAAAACGACCCCAAACTTTTAACTTCTTTTCTGCAGCTTCTAATGCTATCTTAGCGAGTTCATATTCTCTAAATTCTCTCTTTAAATCTTCTTGTTCCCATTGGTCTAGTTCGTATGGAGAATCTCTATAACCATAACATATCTCACGTTCATGTTCTTGTTGTTTTTCATGCATTTTTCTAACTTCTTCTTCGAACAAAGGTTTTGCATTCTCTACTGTATCTTCAAGTTCTTCTTCATCTAATTTCTCATGAACTTTCTTGTCTATGGAGTCCATAATTTTTCCAACTGCTATGCAATATTTTGGAGAAGCCCACATTGCTATATAGTTTACAAGTCTTGGGTCTACATACATTCCTCTAACCTGTTTGATTTCATCAGGAATTCCTGCATTAACATTGTATAAAAAGCACCCCGCGGAATTCCGCGGGTTGGTATATTCTTCACAAAATGCCTTAAAATACTCTTCCCAGGACTTATTTTCCAACAACCTTCTAAAGTCTTTCCTAAACTGCTGACACATATTTGTTGCATTAATGTAACCATCCTTGTCTCTACGTAAGACTTCAATACCGTTATAAGTGCCTTTTGTGAATGTTTCGCCATTAGATTTGTTCGTGAACGTTTTTGCTTCGACTGTCATTTCAGTTCTTACCTACAAGATAAAAAGTTAGAAAAAAATAAAACTAACGTTATTTTTCTATCATTAAGAAATACATGAAAATTCATAAATTTAGGTCATTTATGTTAAAATAAATGGTACCATTAATGATATCATGACTGTTCTCGTTCATGTCTGATTTACATCTAATGAAAAAGTTTAGAAGAATTTTCTTATTCTTTCTGGCTTATTTTTGTCTTTCCAGTACTCCCGCTCTAATGGTCCCAGATGTGTTGGCTTTGACTCTCTCAAGTTCTTAGATGGTATAACATCTTCAACGCCTCCTTCATATCTTACTTATAAGTGTCATCGTTTATGTTGTAGTCAAGTATTTCAATAACCACTCCTCGCTTTGCTTCGTCAATGGTTTCAGCAAGTTCGCCATTACTACTTTCAACTAACTTATGTCGAGGGTAAAATGCAATGGAGTCGTCGGCAGCTTTTATAAGATATCCATTACCTTGCGTAGAGTCTACGATATAATAATTTCGACTTAACATTAAACGTTTCTTTGTCAACGGTTTGTCGTCAAGAACTACACGAACTTTTGTACCAGGAATGAGGGTAAATTGTGTTGAATTTCTGATATTTTGTGTTTGGCTTCGTTTCTTTTGTATATACTTTTCTTCTTGTTGTTGTGTCATTGAATTTGGTGTATGTCCTGTTGTAGAATGTGTTGAGGAATTATATACTTCGAGAAAATGTTTCATTGTTTCTTCGGTAAAGTCTCGCTCTTGATTTAAATCTCTGAGAGTCCTTATGAAGCGGTTTATGATGCCGAGTATGTTATGGTTATGGTCTTCAGTAGTGTAGTGAGTTATGTTATGCTTAATGAGAAATTCTGTGATTTCGTTGCTGAGGTATGCACCGTCTTGGTCTGATGTTAAAATACTTGGGCTATGTTCTGCTACAAACTTTTGTAAAACTCTTAACACTTCATGAGTTCCTTTATTTCTCATTATATACGCAAAAGCTTTGCGAGTGTTAACATTAATGAAGATGAGGAATGGTTTATGTCCTCCTTTTCTGCTTTGAATGAGAGTGTCAAATTGGTATGCGTCAGGAGTGTTGGAGTAAATTGGTAAAAAGTAGTCGTAAGGATTTATTTTTTGTTTGATGTACAACATTTTTGTCAAAGAACCTTTTCACTTCAGCTCTGTTAGTAAATCCCGAACTCTTTGCAGCTTCATTGAACTTCTTAAATGACCTCCATGGATGTTGTTCGAATACTTCTTTCAAGCTCATTTATGTAAAAATAAAGATTTTATTCTAGGCTCAAGTGCGTTCATTGAACGCGGTACCATGCAAATACAGTCACAAATGGTGGCATGTAATCTGCACCCGAGCCTGTTGGATTTGTTGTGAAAGTATGGGCATGATTTCCTGCGGTTCCACAGAAAATACCTGCGCTTGAATCTACTGGGTCACTTGAAATATCATATCTATGCATTCCCTGTCTATCCGAACCTGCTGCAAGATTTGTATAACCTCTTTTTGTTATTGAATGTGAATGACTACCTGTTGTGTTTGTAGTTCCTGTATGAGTGTGCGGTGGAAGGTTTGCTTCAGTAATTTTCTTCGAACCTCCTGTTTGCTTTGAAGAGTTAGCACAGTATAAGAATTTGTCTACAATCTGCTGCCATGTACCAAAACCTAAAACTGTTGCTGGATTTGTTGAGTTCATTGAAGTATAAATAGAGCCTATAGGATATAATGTTTGAAGAATCTGAGTCTTTAATGTTTGAAGCTCTGTTTTGTCTGCTTTCTTGTCATATAAATCTTGAGCAGTGAATTTAATATTATGTTCATCCTTCATGACATAAACATCTTTACATCTAATGTTTCTCATCGTCGTTATGTCGTCATCCGATGTTAAACCTTGTGGAAAGTTAGGAGGTTTACAATATATTGCATCCCCACCAGTTTCTTCAACCGTTCCTTCAATACTTTCTATAGCAACAGTTGTAAAACTTGTATGTGTATGGTTCTTGTCTGCTTTCTTCTCTAACATTGCTGGTAGTTCATGTGTTTCAAAGTTTCTGACATGACCTTCAATATTCCTGCAACTGTTATCTAAATTGTTTAGTGTATCTTTTACGCTTGTACTTGGATTCTCTAAAGGTGCACTTGAACCAAGGGTATAGTTCAATATTATGTCGTCTGCTCTAACAGTAGTGAAGGATTTATGTGTATGGTTCTTGTCAGCTTTACTGTCTAATGTAGCTTGAAGTTCATTTATATCGGAGATATTGTGTTTATGAGATTTCAAAACTTTGTTCATTGCTTCGAGTTCAACTTTGTCAGCTTTACTTTTAATAGCATCTTCAAACGTTATTTTTGACTTAACTCTCAAAGTAAATCTTGGTTCAACTAATACACCGTTAACAAAGAAGTATGAAGCATAAATTTCAGCGTTATAACCAAATGATTGTGGTGCTATACCTGTGTCATACTGTACAGTACAGTGTATGTCATAACCTTTAGCACGAATGAATTTATATCTTCTTTCATTAACATTTTTCGTATTCACTTTTTCACCCTGTGTTAAATATCCGTGGTAGTCCGTTATAATCTGTTCATCTGAACTTATATAATGAACATGGTTCTTGTCAGCTTTTTGTGAAAGAAGTTCAACAACTTTTGCTTCACTTATGTTACCAGTGTCACTTTCATTTATTTTTGTCAGCATTGCGTTCAAAACTTCATAAAGACTAACTACTTCTTTTGGTTCTTGAAACAATGAGTCAAAAGTCTTTCTTAACATTACATCTTCAACTGTTATGACTGAGTCAATACCTTTCTCTTTTATTGTCTTAGCTAACTGACCTAAAACAACGAACATATAGTCTAAAATATTATCTTCAGTGTTAAACACTATACGGTTTTCACGAATTGTTGTGTTTGTTGCTGTTAAAACTTCTTTAAACTCAGGATATATATTCAGTAGATTTTCAACAATTGTTTTGAACACTTGTCCTCCTTCATCTAATCTCTTGCTGCCATTAAAGGATGTAAATTAATTGGTTCAATAATTCCGAGACGAGGGTTGTAAGCAAGTCCGTCGAACATATTTTTACGTTTGAGTGCCCAGTTAGTTAGTTTCTTTGTATTATATGTTACTTTACCCCATAAATTTTTGAGACCGTCAAAGAAACTTCCTGTATTTCCATGTAATTTAGCAAACTCAACATAAAACTTCATGCTATCTATGCCACCAAGAAAAGCCCAGAGTGCATCTATCTCACTTTGCATGGTTATAAGAGATGCAGTTGTTACACCTGATGAAAATAAAGTAAACAACCACCCTAACCAACTCTTACCTGCTCCACTTTGTTCTACTTTCACAAAATCACTGATATGACTTTTTAAGTATTCTTTCGTAAGTAATGTGTCTCCAGGTGTAACGTCTCTAACGATATTATCTCCGTCAAAAGTCAATGTTCTAACTTGTGTCCGTGCAGCCTTTATTTTAAGGCATGCATAGTCTGGTGTTTGAGGAGCAGAAGGCTCGATGTATGTAATTTTAAAGAAATCGTCATAATTTTTCTTAAAGGTTTCATATGTTGTTTTGAATGTATTGAACCTCATTATTATATCAAGAAGTTTTGTCAATGAGTCAGCAATTGCTTCATCTACTGTTGACGTTTTGAGTTTTATTTCTGCTGAGTCGTTTATGAATGGTACTTGACATTGAGTTGTATATGGGTCAAATCCTGTAGGACCCAAATGAAGCAAGTAGTCTAAAATATCACGAACAGACTTTGAGACAGTTGTGTCGTTCTTCATGACGATTTCACCATTTACAATGAATGGCATAGTACATGAAGTTATTTGTGGGTCAAAACCAGAAGGATTGAAATGAAGCATATAGTTCAGCGCCTCATACACTGACTTATACACTGTTTCATTATTTTTTGACACAATTTCACCATTTACAATGAATGGCATTGTCGAAGGAGTTGTTTTTGTATCGAACCCTGAAGGATTGAAGTTAAGAATGCTTTCAAGAGCTTCATATACAGACCTATAAACAGTTGTGTCGTTCTTCATGACAACTTCACCATTTACAATGAATGGCATAGTACATGGAGTTAAAATAGGGTCAAACTTTTCATAGTCCTTCCATGTTATTATTTCTCAGTATTTCCATCAGAAATAACAATATATTTGTCAGTAAGTGTGAGAGAGTATTGACCAAAATATAAACGTTTAGCTCTGTCAGCTTCATACGCATATGCAGCTATACTCATATTTTAATGAGAATAAAATGTTGTTCTATTTGCAAAGTACAGACCCAAACGAATACGGGACAGTAAAGCTACAAACAAACTTAGGTCTACAGAATGAGGCGCTTGCATTCAGAATGGTTGACTTCAATACTATCGCTTTTGTCATAACAGATGAAACAGATTTCATGGAGATTGAAATAGATGGAAAGAAGCACGAAATAAGATTTCACAATAATGTAGAATATAAGATGGAAACATTAGCTGGAGTGTTAAATGCTCTCATAAATACTACAATAAACAAGGATAACGAAGAAAACTTAATGAATGTTAAACTTATTGCAGGAGTTTTGAAGTTCAGTTATGCGAAGGAGTTTAAGATAACACGAATGAGTCATAGAGTACAACTTCTTTGGGTGCATACCATATGACATTTCCTTTGAAAAGTGTTGACAAAACGATTGAGATGAAATCTGTTCCATACGTATGTTATGGCAATTGTTTATACATTGAGTCAAAATAGCTAATGTCACAGGTATTTCAGGAGTTAATAGTAAAGGTTCAGTAGAATATAAATCCTTCTGTTATGCAGTCAATTCAATGTTCATTCCAAACGTTCCTGTCATAGCAACTCATTTAGGTAAATGGGTTCGCATTAGTCCTCATAATTTGAAAGACATGCAATTCAGACTTGTTGACTTTCAAGGAGAGCCTGTAGAACTGAAGGCACCAGTGCGAATGACTGTTGAAGTTGACTTTTTAGAAAATATTAAATGCAACAGCTTACAAGAGAACTCAGAGCTAAAAATATAAAGTATGAATGTTATGTATTAGGTCATGAACTTTGGTTGTTGCTGTTTGATGAAACAAATGAGTTAGTTATGTCAGTCAAGAGAACAGAAAAAGGCGTCAAAGGCGCCGAGCGCAAAGCGCTATATTGTGTTAGTGAAAACTGCACCAAGTCAATAAGATTAGGTTTGCATTATGAAGATGAGTTCGATACTGTTGAAGAAGTTTTGGATAGATATTACAAATTGCTAACTTGAAATTTTTTTGACTGACGGCGCAAAGCGCCAAGATGGGCTCAAAGAGCCCTCCTGACTGCTTTAATTTACTAAAACATATTTCAAACAAAGCTTATATTCTGTTGAAAGTTTTGTATACTCGTTCGAATATTTATACTTAAACTCAACTCCTGTAGTTCCTGGTGTTTCAATGATGCGGATGTTACCTATTTTCATGAATGGTGGCGTTTGACCACAGCATTCGATTTCAGGGTCGAGATAGTCAATGACACATTGTTTCCTGTTATTCGTGATATAACATTTTCAAGGTCCTCCTTTGTTAGAATTATTTGGTTCTTGCTTATAAGATTTGTCAAAAGCTTCTTATCGTCTTTGAGTAAATAGTTTTGGTATAACTGAAGAAGGTAATGGTCTACGTTATCTGAAGGATTTGTTTGAACATTTGTGTAAGGGTTGTCGTTGGCTTCTCTTGAAAGAATTTGGTCCAGTGGTGGATACTCTAACTTAACATCTGATGTAGCGTTAGCGTTTGAAGCTGAGTTTAAATTCACGATTAGTTCTGGTTCTGGTTCTTTCAAACACTCTGAACTATAGTTCTTTATGACAATATTGTTTGTCGTTCGTGAGTCAACATTTGATGTTGGTTCAATTGGAACATTAACGGCACCAGCTAAGATGGATTTGCTTCTCATTTCATATAGAATAAAAACCTTTTATATGTATGAAATGAACAATATACTCGACAAGGGTTTGAATGTAAAGCTAACGAATGAAAATATTGTTGAATTCACTGAGACAGGTGCTGTGTATAAAGATGTAGAACTACTGAACAAAAGAGCTAAGGGAAGAAGCAGGAACATGAACAAAGGGTGGAAGCCTATAAAAATTTATGTCAATGATGGCTCAGGAGGTTCAAACATAAAGTATGCAGAAAGTTATAGAGTTTATGCTCTCAAAGGTGAAAAGCCTTCATTTAAGAACAGCTATTCTAACGCATATCCTCAAAAGTAACGGATGGGAAGTGGATGATATGAATGACAGCAAAAATATTAACAGAAATGGCGACAGAGATGCATGGAATTTGTTTACCATCAGTCAATTGAAGGTTAAACTTTAAAACAATGTTGGTCGTTCCCATGGAATATTTTTGACTTTAATGGTATTAGTCATGATATGAATCTCAAGGTATGAACGAGGAGAGATGAGAGACTTATATGCTTCCCAAATTTCTTCAAAAGGTAATGTTATACCTGACTGTTTCCAAATGAGTTCAATATCATAACGTGAGAAACCTTGAAAGATAACGAAGTCAGTTATGAGACGTTTTATGTTTAAAGCTAAAAACCTCCATGTTTGCATAAGTATTGCTACAGTTAAATGGTAATGTCTGACTTTAGTAATGATGTTAGCTAATGGTGAGTCAGGCTTTGACACTAAACCTTTACCAGCGAAGTCGTCGCAAACGAGCAAGTATTTGAAGGATATTTTTTGAAGGGGTATTTTGAAAGTTTTGACAGAATGTAGTTTGTAAGTCGTTTCATATCGTAAACTCCTGAGTACTGACGTAAGTGGTGTTTGTCAATAATTCTTTCCATCTCCTCAGAAGTCTTTTGCATTCCTGACTGTATAAATTCAACGATGGCATAATATTTCTCTTACGTCGAATGTAACGTTGAAGAAATTCAATGAGTTCACTGTCTGGAACTTTAACGACAGAGGCTTGAACTTTTGACATAAATGTTTTCGCTGTTGAGTCCATAGAGTCTGAAGTTGCTGATATAATGATTTGGTCATAATATGAGTCATTTCCTAAACGTCTGTTATGAGTATATGACGAATGAGGTTAAATGTCTTACCTGAACCCATCTTTCCACAATAGAAATAAACCCATTTGAACAGAACTCATAGTCCTTACTGAAAGGAAGAATAGAGAAGAGTTAAGTTTGTCTGTAGTTTCATTCATGTCTTCATCTACGTCATGTATTAAATGCTTCATTTTATCTCCATTAAAAATGCAAGTCAGAAATATTCAGAACATAGCACCGAGTCTAACTGACAAGAGTATAAAGATATACTATGAACATGTTATGATGAAACCAACCAAAATTCAAGAAAGTCAGTATACTTATGAATATCCAAGACACTGGGTAGAGTATGTAGGAGGTGAGAAAGCTATTGAAATCAGACAGGTTCGAAGTATTCCAGCAGGAAGAACAATATTATTGAAGAACTTTAATGTTTTGAGTATAATGATGAAACAAAGAAGCAAGATAGTTTCCCTGTTGCTGTGTATGTGAACTAGACACAGGAGATGACATGAAAGTTTTTAACACAAAGCTTCAAACGGTAGTGAGAGAACAACTGACTGCGGAAGGACATCCATTACCTTCAGAAGTTACCATAGCATATAATTTTGAAACAAACTCAATAGATTTTAAAGTCGTCTCTGCAAAGAAGTCAGGTTTTACATTTAATGAAGCAGATGTATATTCGAATGAAAACTTCAAAGCTATTGCATGGTTAGATAATGACGATTGCTTTAAGAAAATATTTAAATTCAGTGACTCAAGATGTCAATAGATGACCTTCGTGGAATGTTACCATCGACGTTTACAGTAGAAGGTTCAGCAGGATTGCTTACAAGATTGTCAATTGGTGGTATTTGGTCTCGTGAGAACATTGTTATAAAATCCAGTATAAGTGAATTTGCTGAAGAATCTATATTATGTCTTTCAAACTACATGTATTCGCCGCCGAAGCATTATAGTATAACAAACTTTGTCAGTAAGTTTAACATAAGACTTGTCGAACCTTCTTCAATGAAAGATGTTGTGCTACCTAAAGATGGAAAGGATGGACTCATTATTGAGATGATTTTAATAGCATATTAAATGAGCTTGTTCTTGAAGGTCATTCATGATGAAATAACTGTTGTAGAAGATGTTAGCAATTGTTCAGACATTTTGAATATAGATGATATAAGAAATAAGTTAGATAGACCGCAAAGCGGTGAGGGCGAAGCCCGTGAGAACGTTTATGTTTCATTGACTTTCTCCAGTAACGAGAACTTTTATGAGATAATATTGAAGAGAGATGATTTTAATATGGTGTAAATGGTAGCTTGGGCAGCTTTAGGCGCAATGGGAACAAAAGCATTAGCATTTGGAGCAAAAGCACTTGGAGCTTATGACGCAGTAAATAAAATGAGTGGAGGAAGGGTTTCGAAGACATTAGATGCAAATAAAGGGAAGATTGGAGGCTGGGTTGCAAAGAAGTTAAGATTAAATAAAATAGGGCTCATAAATAAAGCATCCAATTTGGTTGCGACTGAGTCAGAAAATGCTTTAGGAAAGGACGATGAGTTTGCAAAACACGCAAAAGACTTTAATGACCAGATGAAAGGTGAAACAATGCATTTAAATAGATTCGATGGAACTAAAGAAAATGTTTCTTCTCCACCAGTAGTTCTTCCGTATGGTCCCTATGGAATGTATGGAAACCCTTACGAAAGACCATTTGACCCATTGACTGGTGGAAGTAACTGGTATCATTACGGACGAAGAAGAAAGACAGTCAAGTTGGAGACAGACGTGAAGAAAGCAACTAAAAAGAAACCAAGGAAGAGAGTTATAAAGTAATGAGAACGTTTATGTTATGAGAAATTTTTAACGTTAGTTTTATTTTTACTGAAAATTTTTATTTGGATGTAATGACGAAAACTATTGAGATAACAAACTACAACGGTCATGAGTTCAAGAATTTGTTCTTCGTTCCGCGTGAAAATACATTCTATCAGATACGAGGGAGAAAGGGTAAAGTTAGTTTGAGCGTTTATGATAGTAAACATAATGGAAGATATATACAAGCAGTAGATACAAACGGTAAGCGTGTTTCATTAGCTTTGTCAAAACTTACTAACATTTATTTTGACAGTGACTTTGACCTATATGAAGAAGAAAGTGAGTCAGAAGATTATGAGCTGTTATGTGAAGCACAGCAATGGGAGGAGTTGCAATACTTTTGTAAGTGAGAACATTAATGGGAACGTTAGTGAGAACGTTAGTGAGAACGTTAGTGAGAACGTTAGTGAGAACGTTAGTGAGAACGTTTATTTTTTCATGCACGTGCATTGTGTCGCGGGGAGTTGCCATGGGCAATGACCTGCGCACAATATATAACGTACAGAGAGGTGAGATGAGGTGGTTTATGTGATAAATACTTTACGTGGCAGAAATAGTTTAAGGTTATTAGAAATATTGCATCTGCGATGTAAAATATACGTTAGTGGTTTTGTAAAGTGTCAGATTGACATATCTTCGGTAAGATGGCGCGCAGTGCCACCGTACTGAAGATATGTATACTAACTGACAAATCTTATGTTACCATGCAGCTCTGCAGCTATAACAAAACGAGAATATTCTAAATATCCTATGGCTTGATCAACCTCGCATGGAGGATCGGGTGGAGGATGTTGCATTGAGCAGCAAAAAGGAAAAATAAAATTGAAAACTCACATTGAAAAAATAACGGTTTAATAGAAAATATTTTTTTCTTCTGAAAAAGAATTATCTTTGAGTATCTAAATTGGGATAAAGGATATAGAATAGATAACTAGTACTTAATATATGATACATGTACACGAAATGGAAGAATGTGTACTAAAAGAAAGAGAAATTTTAGCTTAATATTTTACATACGAATCAATTATCTTTGGTTAAAAGGTAGAATTGTTGGCTATGATGTACTGATTCATGATCAGTACATCATAGCCAACAATTCCTTATACAAAGTTCAAAAACTTGGGTGCAATCAGTTCTGATTGCACCCAAGTTTTTGAACTTTCTCGAGGGAATGAAAGGGTAAGAGGTATACATTATGAATATATACCTCTTACCCTTCCATTCCCTCTCTGACAGCGGGAAACTTTGTCTGAATGTTAAACTATTCAGACAAAGTTTCCCGCTGTCAGCGAAAGAATTGTTCCATCTGGTGCATAGAGTGTGAATCTATGCACCAAATGGAGCAAGTCCCTCGCGAAATTGCCAAAACTTGCGTCGCATTTCAAAGATTGCGACCCAAATTTTGGCGATTTCTAGTAGAGATGGAGTATTTTGAGTCACTGACCTATATGCAGTGGCTCAAAGGGCTTCATCTCTACTTTGAAGCAAGGAAACTTTCCTCGAAATTTTGATAATTTGAAGAAAGTTTTCAAGCAATTAACAAAGGATTACTCGCTATGAGGTAAAAATTCTAGATTTTCACCTCATAGCGAGAGCTTCCCTTTCATTGCTTGAAAACTTTCCCCAGCTTCAAAATTGGGGAAAGGGCTGTAAAGTCGACTCCGATACCAGCAGGTACCAGAGTATTTAAAAGAGAAGCCCTCGTACAAGTTTCTATGAAGACCTTCTCATTCAAGAAGATCTTAATAGAAAATCGTACGAGGGCATTGGAAACTCGCGTCTGGTACATGTTGGTACCAGAGTGTTTGAGATTTGAAGACTCTGGTACTAACATGTACCAGAATTTATGATGAATTTAAGATGGACCATTATAAAATGGTAGCGGTTTGTTTCAAAAAATTTTAGATGAGATTTGCATAGATATAGATTATATGATTTATACATATGAAAAATAATATATAAAAATATAATTTTGAGATAATTATGTAAATAATATTTTAAATATTTGAATTTGAGGTATAATTTTATAGTAAAATATATTATAAAGAGTATTTATATAAATATTGTAAAATAATATAAGTAATAAAAATTGAGACTCCTCCCTGTTTTTGATGTTTTGTCACTTTTTCGGTAATTCTTATTGTTTCGCCATTTACTCTTCGATAGAGTAAATCGAGTTGCATCTGGGTCAATAGCCCAAGATTTTTATAGTTTTCTAATTCTGCAAACTCGGGAATTCGTGTTCTTGGTTGCATTTTTTTTAAACGGGAACTTCACAAATTTGATTCATGGCCATAAAAACTCATTCAATTTTTCTGAGATTTTTTTTCGTCACACACTCAAAACGCAGAGGACCATTCTTCTCAAAATTGAATTATTTTCTCAAATATTGAGTGAGTAAAATGGGCACGTTGTGTAAATTGATTCAAAAATTTTTATTGGTACACGACCTTTTGTTTCGTACCGAAATGGCTAACAAAAAAGTGACAGAAAACCTTAAATTGTGCGGCAATTTTAATTAAAAAAATAAACATTAATTTTTGTGATTGATATTATGCATTTTATTTATATTATATAAGATTTAAATTTAGGGGAAAAATTGGAAAAAAATAAGATTGGAAGTCTTTAGGTAAGAAGGAAAGGGCAAGAGATATATAGTGTACCTATATACCTCTTGCCCTTTCATTCTAAGTAGAAATGGGAGAAACTTTGTCCGCATCATAAGTTTCTCCGATTTCTAATGGGAATTGCAGGCTATGAGGCACTGATATATAATCAGTACCTCATAGCCTACAATTCCCCTTATTAGACTTCCAAACTTTGAGTTAATGTCTTGACATTAACTCAAAGTTTGGAAAACTTCTCGTAAGAATCAATCGTCAAAAACCTCGATTGCAGTTATATTCATTGTGTTAAATTTGATTTATTTTGAAATTTTTATAAATTAAATTTTATATAACATAAAGCGTTATGAATTAGTATTTCCATATGAATTTTATCTCGAAAATAGTAATTCTGTACAGTTATATTTCGGTTAATTTTGGAAATTTCTAGGAATACTTTAAGATAGTATGATTATATATAACTCTGCCTTCATGATTTATTTTAGCTTTCGCGCAAATATCAGTTAACTTAACTCCATTATTTGATTTTGTGATGGCTTCACAAAGCCAATCAATATCAATCTCTTCTGGAGAATGTCTTCTCATCTAGAATATTTTCAATACTTTACATACAAACATTTTTATTTCTAAAAAACTTTTTAATTTTTTCTAGGATATATGAATGAAAATAGTTAGAACAAGATTTTGAAGCTCAAAACATTAAAAATTATTAAAGATTTGTATAATATGATTAAAAATGGGAAATAATATGAGGCAATATAAAGGAATATGAATATTAAATAAATATATCTAAATAGAAAGAATCAGAAAAATCAAATTATTGGCGCCAAAAATGTCACCTTTTTGGTGAGCCATTTCGGTATGAGATATTGGTACACGACCTTTGAAATTGGTCTCGGGCTATTCAACCTACGGTAATAGATAAGGTCATATGCTTATAATATAATGCTATGCAAAATTCCAAATTTTCGAAATTTTGCATCATAAGTGATCGAGCTAATCAAGAATGAATGGTATTTTCAATTTTTGAATGGGAGTGCGGGACAAATTTGTCAAGTGTCACTTTTTCAATAACCTTAAATTACGCTTTTCTAATTTTTTTAAAAAATAACCTTAAATTATATTTGAAGAAATTATGTCTATGATATATGTTTTATGCTAGAATCTTGGAGTTTTCATGCACTACACAAGAGCTCCAAGGTTCCAAGAGTGAATGCTCAATAGCAATTATAGAGATGTACCTTTTCAAAATGACTTTTACTGATTAAATTTAATCAATAGAAGACATTTTGAAAAGGTACCTCTACAATTAGATATACAATAGATTCAAAGCTTCATTTCAGATAGATTTGAAACTTTGAAACTCTTGGTAGATTTTGAGTGAATGCTGACAATCATCTTTGAGAAGGTTTTCTTTAAGAAAACCTTCTCAAAGAGGTTTCTCAGGAGCCCTGAGGCTCCCTTTCGTAATGATTGGGAGCCTTGGGGCTCCTGAGACGAAGAATGGCTTCGCCGAATCTTTGATCAGCAGAGGCCAAATGAAAAGGCCTCTGCTGATGGATTCTCAGGAGCCCTGAGGCTCCCTTTCGTAATGATTGGGAGCCTTGGGGCTCCTGCAGCAGAGTATCGCTCCGCTCCATTAATTTTTTTTAAAAAAAGTGTCGTGTGGCAAATTTGTCCTGTTCCCTTTTGCATGGTATTTTTGTGAGCACCTCTTAACAATAAGTGTCTGAACATTCAAAGTCTAATTGTATTGTGAGTGTTTATGATCTACATCACGATTCGCTAAAAATTTCATCGTGGAACAAATTGAATGCAAAAGTTGCTATTTAAAGATAAATAGTCGAGCATTTAAGGATAATGAAAAAAAAAAAAAAAGGTAGTGGGGCTTCCAGGGGCTGCGCCCCTTCTAGCCCCTAAAAAACCTAGAGGAGAACTAAAAAATTATATAGTAAGAAATTAAAGTTTTTATTCGATAAGAACGACATCGCTATCGTTTTCTTCTTCCTCCTCCTCTTCTTCATAGTCAGTATCTGATGGCTCTTTGTCAGCCACATGACCAGCAACAAATATTGAGACAAATTGTTTCTTTGGCTTTGTTAGCAGGAACTTTTGATGGTCGTAGAACACGAATTCTACATTTTGAAAATGTTGTGCTGAGTATTCTGTGAAATGGGAAATTGGAATTGGTTCTCCCATGCCAAAACCAGCAATGGACGCGAACAAAACATCGTCTTCGACTCTTGCAGGTTTGTCAATTGCAACAGTAGTTATTATGTGAGGTTTTCCTTCACATCCTGCAAGAGATTGTACATGATAGATTGCTTTTTCTTCTCCCTCAGGAACTGAAAGTGTGAAATGGAACGAGAGTTCTCCATATTCATTTGCTTCTTCGTAATAGTTGTATGTTGTAGGATACACCAATTGAAATTTTCCTATTCTTGTTTCCCTCAGGTGTTGTCTATATTGCTTGGGAAAACATAAAATAAATTGCTCTATAGCTTGTGTTGCTATTAGATTAGTTGTAACTGGTAATTTTGAGGCGAAAAGGTCTACAAGAACACCGGGATTTTTTATGTCGTTTTCAATTGGTTTAAGAGATTCTATGACTTTGTTAAACATTTCACTATAATCTGTGTTGTCTTCGACCCCCCAATTGTTAAGAAGTTTATACAACAATTTCAGTCTTTTCATGGCGTATTTTCTTTGAATGGATTCGGGTAGCGAGAGGTTACAGTCGTCGCTTTGTGTTTCGTTACTCGAATATTGTTCAAGAGAAATTAAATCTTGAAATTGTGCTCTTGTTAACATACTTGTAGAACTATGTGAAACTTGTTCTGGTGCTGGTTGTAAATCTGTTTCAGATGTTTCTGTTGTGTTTTGAGAAGAAGAAGAACTCAAATTGTTGGACAATTTGTCTTGAATTGTAGAACTATGTGAAACTTGTTCTGGTGCTGTTTGGACAACTGTATCTGTTGTGTTTTGAGAAGAAGAACTCAAATTGTTGGACAAATTGTCTTGAATTGTAGAACTATGTGAAACTTGTTCTGGTGCTGTTTGGACAACTGTATCTGTTGTGTTTTGAGAAGAAGAACTCAAATTGTTGGACAAATTGTCTTGAATTGTATGAGGAAGTTGCTTTGGTATTATGGGAGGTCGTAAGGGTTTTGAGAATGGTGAGACATAAGTTGTAGGAACTTTAACTGCAGAGGTAGTCGACGAATTGTTTGCGACACTTTTTCTTCCTTCCATTATGAAAAATGAACTGTTTTTTTTTCGGACAACTCATAGAAAAGTTTAAAATAAACCGTTTTCGTCAACGGAGACCCCTTCTATAATTTTATTTTATTTAATAGTTACCGTTGGAAAACCGTTCCATCTCAAATATTGAATGAACTATAAACGTTTTTTGTTTTCTATATATACTTTTTTGTCCAACGGTAAAACTTTTTACACAACGGTTTTTGAGAGTCGTCGCCGTTGACTTTTTTGTAGAGCACTCAAAATAGTATACCTTTGTCCGGACAAGTAAGGGTCTATCGTCGCTACAGGAAAAGTTACAGGCGTTCCAAGGAAGTATACTTTGAGAAGCCTTTTCCCCCTTATAGAATGAGATAGGACGGTTATTTTACAAAACTGACAACACTTTGACCGAGTAGTTTTTTGTGCTGAACAAAAAGTGTCATATAAACATCTGTCAAAAACCGCTTTTTAACTTCACTTAAAATGCCACGTAAGCTACGTAAGAATATACGTAAGAGGAAGGGAGCATTGAAACATCCAATAGTAAAACTGACACCACAACAACAGTTGCAACAACAAATGATGAATGACCCCACTATGTTGCAACAAATGTCAAGCAACCCTATGCTTTTAAACCGAGTTATTAGGTGCACAGAGTGGAGGTTTAAGAGCGGCACTTTTAGCGAAAATGGCAGGGCTATGGTGGAGCTGCAGACGGAACAGCTTATAACCCTCAAAGTCAAATGAATTTGAGTTCACTCAAAAATCAAATAACAGATGTCAAAAAGTCAAACATAGACATACAGAAACAAATAAGTGAAAACGAAAAGAAACTAGAATATGACAGACACACAAAGAAACTCAATGAGTTAAACGTAGAGAAAAAGAAGAAAGAAGAACAACTGAAAGAACTAAGTACAGAGGAATATGCGAAAAAAGTGTCAGAAAAAGCAGCAGAAGTAGCAAAAATGGAACAAGATGTTATAAATTTGAAAAACCATACTACTCAATATAAAGTACTGAAAGATGAAGAGATAAAACAAAAAGCCCTGAAGACATATATGGATAGCGATGAGTATAAAAAAGAAGTTGAAGCAAATGTAAAGGCAGAAAAACTTTTACAGTTGCAAAACCAAACCGTACAGTATGAAAACTTAGCACAAGAAAGTAAAAATAACGACGCAGCCATGCAAAAGGCAATGAAAAGCGCAGAATATATAAAAGCTAATAATGACTGGTTAGATGCCCAAGCCAACGCCAAAGCAGCCCAACTTATAGGGTCAATAAGGACAAAAATACAAGCGGATGAAGACAGTTCAAATGAAGCTTTAATGAATGCTGACTTTAAGAACGCCTTCGAAGCTCTTCATAGTAAGGTGAAACTAGTGAACGACTTCTCATCTGGAAAGAAACTGAAGTCTGAAGGTTTCGACAAAGAGTTAAGAGAAGTAGCACAAAATATGACGAAAATAACAGATGCAGCAACGAGACAGGCAGTTCAAAGTGCCTATGACGCCGTTAGAGCAACTGTTGTGGAAAGTCAAGAAAAAGAGTTACAACAGACCAAAACAGACCTAGTAAATGCTTTCTTAAAACGAAAAGTCAGGTAGGACATTATGCTGCAGATGGAACATATGTGCCAGCTGGTGGAACTTATATACCACCAAACCCTCCAAGAGAAGCACCTGCACCAGGACTACCTAAAACATTTACATCGTCACATGGACACAGACACAGGCATGCACCAAAACCAACACAACAACCAACAGTTCAAGCAACAACCAACAGTTCAAAACACTGCACACAACCAACAGTTCAAAACACTGCACACAACCAACAGTTCAAAACACTGCACAGCAACAAACAAACAGAGCAAGGACATAAAAGAAGTAGAGAACAAGGAAACCAAGAATTCTTAAAAATGCTTAAGGAAATTATGGTTACCCAGATACTCTTGACTTTAGTGACAGATATAAAGAAGCTATTAGAAAGTTCAAGGAAGGAAATACTGACCCGAACCTATTTAGCTTTATGGTTCAGCACCAAATGGGATATAATTTCAAACCTGGAAAATACAAGCTCGCTAAGGGATATGATTTAATAGCATATCATCCAAATGACATGGATGAATTTACTCCGAGATATTTGGTGTCAGAGATAAATGATAATTCAACTATCTTCATGAAACGCGTAAAAAATAGAGACGGAACGAAAGAAGAAAGGTTATGAATGCGGATGACTTAAATAGGGAACTTGTTAAAAACGGTCTCGGAATATATGAAATGCCAGCAGATGAGGTACAAGAAACTCCACAGGAAGAAGTTCAGATACAACCAGACATGGAAGAAATAGTTCAGCAACAACAGCTAGAAGAGCCTGAAGGAAACGAACAAGTCCCTCCTTTGGAAACTAACTTCACAGAACTAGATGAAGATTTGGAACAGCCGAAAAATCTTGACCCTCAACAAGAGTATGCGGAGAATATGGAATCTTTCCAAGAGTCTAAGAAAAATTCAGCTGACATAGTAGAAGAATATCGAAAAATGTTCGCCGACATACAAAAGACTCCAACATCAGATGAAAATATTCAGCATAGAATGGAAGACTGAAAGAAAGTGTACGCAAATACAACAATCCTTTTTACTTACGACCATATAACGTTCAATCTTTGGCTGAACTCGGTGAAAATAAAAGGTTAAATTTCAACAAAACATATAGAAATGAAACATTGTTTAAAGTTCATTCAGAACCTAACCAATATGGAAACAAACCTACTTTTGTTTCTGCAGACTATGGAACTACAATGAGATGGGGTCATAAAGCTAATCCGGATAGGTGGTTCATAAACTTACAACCACAATTCCAAGAAGTTGTAGACGCAATGGAAGTGAATGGTGAACCAGATATAGCTGGTATTTTCAGCGCGGCTTTAATGCCATTGAAAGATATGAAACATGCAGATATTTTGGACCAGTATGAAATGAACATGGCTGATGGAAATATAACACCTGACGTTCTAGAACATTTATCTCAAAGAACTACACAGAACCATAGAGATGGTATATTTGGTGAAGAGTTTAGAAAGAAAGTTAGGGAGAGAAGGAAGAGAACCTATTGTACATGACCTTGCAAACGAAAGTTTACAAAATGTCATAAAAACTTACTTTGCAGACAATGAACTGAGAAGGGATGAATATTTAAGAAAACTCAAATGGACAGTACCAAATGAAATGTTAGTATTGAAAAACATGTTCCTTGACAAAATAAAACCAACTACAGAAATAAATGACGCAAGACTGAAACATTGGGTAAAAGCTTTCCCATTCACAAAAGATATTATTGGTAACATGGAAAGAAAACCAGAATGGCTACAAAAACATATATTTGGAAACGAGCTTATTCCATATGGACAAGCTCTGTTTGAAGAGCTTGAACCGGAAACTCAGGAAAGAGTCATGCAAACAATACGCGAAGACTCAAATACAAACTATGACAAAATCTTTCTAGGATATAGGTTACCTGAGATGGGCGACCAGAGCCCAAAGGCAAAAAGGACATGGGAAATTTACAACATACTAGGTGAACATGAGGCAAAGATGCAACAACTTGAAGCAGAGGGCAAGTTACCAAAAGCGACACCAAAGAAGAAGAGTAGAACAAAGTGAAAGTAGTGAAGAAGTAACTTCATCTAGTGAAAGTAGTGGCAATGAAGGAAAAAGAAGAGTTAAAAAAAAACTCAGTCAGGAAGAAAGTAAAGCTTGGTCGAGTGGGTTCTATTATGACACATAAATCCAACTATTCTATATTTTTACCCATATGAAATGTACGCCGCTCAGAATATAACGCCAACAGTTTTGGATGCCATGAACGGAAATGTTTCCGAATGGTATAACGAATGCGACAATGCCATTAGAAGGTCAGAAATAGTTCCTGGAACTTACGAATATACAACTGCTGTTTCTTATGGAAACGTAGGTGAGTTTGGAGAAGGTTCTTCAACAACAGTAGATATTGCTTGCGACAGGTTTCATATTATTTCTATTGACAACTCATTCTTATACGTGGAACAAGACATTGAAATAAAACCTTCTGCCAAGTTGTCTGACAAGAAAGGTTGCAATGGAATTTTCTATGTCGGATACCAATATGCTCCAGAAGTTTTCATGGGATATAAGATATATTCTAACTCTGACTTAGTTCAAACAGTAACATGGGCAAACTATGAATGGTTCGCTTTGAGAAACTCAGTACAACCACAAGCTAGAGAACAAACAGACCAGTATGCAAATATTGAGAAAATAAGAAGACTTGACCCTAACGTTCCAGGAGTTTATGTTAACCTTTCTGGACAATGGAACTGCTGCCACTAAAGTAAAACTGAAACTTAGAGTTCCTTTGTCATCTTTCCTCATCTTCAGGTTTTTAAGATACTTGCCAAACTGGGCAGGAAAAATTTCTATCGAACTTACTCCAAGCAAAAATAACTTAGTCATTGCACCAACACAAGACCCATTCACATTACAGAGTGGAACTGCAAGTCATTCGAATTTTGCAAAGACAAAGTTGACTTAGACTTTGGTTTCTCAAACTTCAACAATGAAGTAAACTATTATTTCAATGCTGCTGGAACTGCTTGGGACCCAGTTAAGTTCACATGCGAAAAATTTGAATGCAAGAGAATAGAAAGCAGACTTGCAGTCTATATGTTGGACCCAGATATTTCAAATGCTTTAGCTGCCAAATATATTGCAGTTCCACTTATGTTCCCTATACACCAAATATCTGTCAAAGACTTTGCAGGTGAAGTTGGAAACCAAAGTGCTGACCCAGGTGCAAGAACAGATATTGCTTTAACAACTGCAATGAAACATGCAGATACTATGTTTGTACTGTTCAGACGAACTATAAATGACTATTCTTGTTTCTACAACCCCGGTATTAAATATCATATAAACATAGATGGCAAATATTATCCAAGAGAAGAATATTCTACAGTTGAGGATATGAGGTCATACAACTTGACATTAGATGCTATGAACTTTAACAACAACTTCACAACAACCATTAACCCTGAAATGCAAAGTTCTATTATGCCATATGTGAAAGTATGGACTCATACAGGAGGTCAAAAAACTCAATATACAAATGGAGACCGTTCAAACTTTTGGCTTGGCATTCCATTTGCTGACTCAGAAGACTTTATGGGTGGTATTTCAACTGTTGGTACTGTACAAATACAATATACTGGTGACAGAGACGGTCCAGATGAACTGAGAGCAAAGAAGTTTACAAAACCAATAGCACTTTTCACGGAAGATGCTCTTTTGAAGATTCGTTCGATGAAACCTGCTGGGGCTCCTCAGATTGGCATAACGACAGCTTCCATCGAGCAGATTTTGGCAGCAGGTCAGTAAGTTGTTCTTGAACTGACTTCTCTCCGTCAAATATTGACAGTACGCCAGTTTTGACATAATATTGTAAGATAAACTTACCTTTAGAAATATCTGTAAGTTTTGTTGTTATATTTTTGTCTGCTTCAAGAACTTTCACCATTTCAGTTATACCAACTTTCTTTGCTTTATGAAATATTTTAGGTTCAGCAAAGACTGCTATTCTATAACATTTTCCATTGTTTGTATAAAGAACTATTCTGTCAATGTATTTGTATTGTTTGTGTGTGTAAACTTTGTTCTGCTTCAATTCGAAGAGATACTCGAATACGTCCATCTTTTTATTCTAAGTAAAATGTCATTTCCGAAAAATAGAAGCGTAAGTGTTTCAAAAGGTTTAATGGCGGTGGCAGATGTGAAGTTAAATTCACCAACTCAAACAAACAGTCAAAGTGTTGTTGTCAATGTCAAAGACAGAGATGTTGAAGTGGGGAAACCATACGAAGACGAAGATGGTATAACAATTGTTCCTGTAAAAGAACAACCAACATATCCTGAAGTTAGCAGAGACTTAAGTTCTGTTGCAGATATTCGAAACGACTACCAACAACTGAAAGACAAACTTCAAACTCAGGAGAAGATTTGTCAAGCTTTAAGTATAATGTTAAACTTGGTCGAACACAACCCTGTAAAAGTGAACTCATATGTCATTGCACCTCATGAAGTTTTGAAAGAACTATTGAAACTTTTGACAGAGGCAGACGATATAAACATCAAAGAAATAGAACCCGACATTAGTTGCTGTGGTGTTTCATATAATGTCATTGACAAGATATACGTTATGAAAGGAGGTGAAACGTTGAACTTAAAGTATAGTTTCCCAGACGTCATAAAAATATTTGACGACCACAACATTTCATTAAAATTTATTTGCTAAGTAAAAATGTCAAAACTTCTTGAAAGATGTTTGAAGAAAAATAATATAGACTTTATTTCATGTAAAGGACTTTACACACTTTTGAACGATATGAAAGACCCTGTTTTGTTTGTTCGTGTAGACAAAGGAAAGTTCTATGTCTTTACAAAATATTTGAACTTCTTAGACAGAGAACTTCAAGAAACGCCATGTGAAAGTTTAGATGAAGTTCTTCTCCACTTTCAGAAAAACTTTTAAATATATATAAATGGCAGAAGATATAATGGTTTATACTATTACGACTAAAAACCCTGAGTCATATAATTCTATAACAACAAACTTACAAAGTCCTCAAGGACGATATTGTAAACTAACCTTAAACACAATGACGACTAAAGCCTGTTTTGCTCTTTTGACACCAGAAGACTTTATTGTTGTGAATGGTAAAAAATACTCCTTTGAAGATACTTACTCAGATATACCACCAACAGGTTTTGTTGACTTATTTAATACTTTAAGGACGGGTGTAACATGTGCTGCAACTAGAGCAGGTTTCATTATGTTTGGATGTCCGACTGAGTTTACTATAAACGATATGAGCTATAATACAAAACTTATTTCTGGTTTTTACTACCAACAGTTTCCTATAACAGGAAAAGGTGTCATACAAGGAATGTCTATTCCATTGACATTAAGCACACCAATCTTATATATTGTTTCAAACTTAGGTTCAAAGTGTTATTCGAATGTCGACAGAAACTATTATGACCAAAAGATACTTATGCGTATAAACAATACTTTCTCTGCTGGTTTGCCTATTGTTCATTCGAATGCAGAATTTTCAACCTTAGTGAACTCAAACACTTTGGCAAGTATAACGTTGACATTAGTTGACGCAAACTTTGTTCCTGTAAAACTTTTATGTCCTATGTATTTGTCAATGACGGCAGAAAGTTTCGAATTGGAAGATGCAACTGGTGAAAGTATTGTATTACAAGAACAACTTCAACAACAAATAGCTCAAGAACAACAAATGCAACAAATGCAACAACAAAGTCAAGAATAAAAAAAATATTTTTTTTATTTTATAAAAATGTACAGAATAGATGTTTCAGATTTTTATGACTTCCAAGCATTCAGAAATATGTGTCCATTTAGAGACTATAACAAAGCAGTCGAGAATTTGAAACGTTTAGTCATTTATGTCGACTCTGCCCCAGAATGTTATGTTATGAAAGAATGGGATGTAGTCTTTAACAAACCTAAAGCAACAATAGTTTCAGAACAAGAATGTAGACAGAAACTTAAGAAAATAAAAGTCGTACAAGTTGGCATGAAGATGTTAGATGCTTGGGATATCTTATTGTCAAAGTTAGAAGATTTTTCAGTTCGAGGTATAAAGTTTATACACCTTCTCCAAACTTCTATTCTATCTTCACTGGATATAAATATGAACAAGTAGAATGGAAAGAAAATATTATAGAAGCTTGGTTAGACCATGTCAAAGAAATTATATGCAATGGAAACGAAAAGGTTTATGAGTATATCTTATGTTGGTTTGCAAACATCTTACAACATCCAAGTGCTAAAAATGAAACTGCTCTCATTATAATTGGAAAACAAGGAACTGGTAAGAACACATTCTTTACAGATATTTTGTGCAAACTGTTAGAGGGCTATTCGAACCCGAATATGACAAACTTAGAAAACATCTGTGGCAAGTTTAACTCCTCAATAGAGAATATGAAACTTATAGTTTGCAATGAACTTCAAAGTATAGATACAACAAAAGTTTTGAACTCAGATGCTTTGAAGAGTCTTATAACAGACAAAGTTGGAGTTGTTGAAAGAAAATATAAAGACCAAAGAGTTTGTGAAAATGTTGCAAACTTCATTATGGTTTCAAACAATTTGTTCCGATGAAGTTAGAAAGTTCTGACAGAAGATATGTAGTTGTCAGAACGTCAGATTCTCATATGCAAGATACAGAATATTTTGACGACTTAGCAGAAACTTTGACATCTGACTTTTACAACCACTTGTTCTCATATTTTATGACATTAGATATTTCAAAGTTCAATCCAAGACAAATTCCACATACCGAAGAGAGACAAACATTGTTAGAAGCAAACAAGAGTGTATATGAACTGTTCATAGATGAAACTGACTTTGAGTGTTTAGATGAAAGGTCATTGTACGATTCGTATAAACAATATTGTCAAGAATATGGTTATATGACAGCGTCTAAACGAACATTCTTGGCAAATGTCAAAAGTCTTTTAGACGTACAGAATGGTGTATATACAAAGAAAAATTTTTATGAGTAAATTTTAAAAAAAAATATTTTTTTATCCGATAGAAAAGATGGCAAAATTCATCTCAGTAAACAAGTACATGTCAGGACTTAAAGAAGAACTAGACCCATTCACATATTTGAATGTTTACTTCTACCATTTTGAAAAGTCTTCATTCAGCAAAGTTTGGAACATCGAACCAGTTAAGTTTGCTATTGTGACTAAAAATGGTGCGAAATTTGAAGACTTAGACATAGAAGGTTTGTTAGCAGTCAAAGAAAGTTTTGACAGAAGGTTTTCAAACCTTAAAGAAGGCAAAGCATACAAACTTGTTATACCTTATGAACCAAAGAAGCAGACGACTATGAATATTATGAGTCTAAGATAGTTGAAGTTCAAGGTAAATTGGGTAAAAAGATTTTAGAGTCTAAGCCAGTGTTTGCTCCTAAAGAGGAAGAGAACATTGACATTGACCCAGAAATGTTCTAAAAATAAAATTTTATTTTTACATGTCAAATTTCTTTTTCTCTGGAACTGGTTCAGGTTCTTTCTTCTCTTCTTCTACTTTCTTTTCTTTCTTTTCTCTCTTCTTCTTTTCTGGTGGAGTTATGTCAAATTTCTCCGAACCATATTTATGTAAAAGTTCTTTGTCCTTTAATAGCTCATCTATTCTGTTTTCTATTTCATCTTCAAGAACAGCGCATGTGTCTTCTTTGCATTCTAAGAACTTTTGTTGGACTTCATCTTTCCAATCGGCGTCATCTCTGTCAACAAGTCTGTCATTGACAAATTTTAAGACTGCTCTTTGTAATGTTTTATGGTTCTTGTCATATTCCCAGAAACAGAACTTTAGAACAAATTCACCTTTCTTGTTTACACTATGTAAGATTTTATGGTCGACAGATGTTTTGCTGTCGAAAAGCTTGTCTCGAATATAGATAGCGAAATCGCTAGACATTTTCTAAAAGATAAAAATTTTAATTTTTCTAAAAATATGTTAGAAAAAAAGTTTGCTGACATTGACAAGAAAATTTGAGAATGTTTTAAACAAGAACAAGAGGAAGTTAGAAAATGCTCAGATAAAGCCTATACATGACAAGTTCTTATTTGCTCAGAATGGTATAACAGGTCTAATTGCACCACCTGGGTCGGGTAAGACTTTCACTTATCTTAAAATGGCTGCACAACAACAAGAACTAGATGAGAAGAACCCATTCTATGAGTTAGTTGTTATTTGTAGTACTTCTGGTCAATTTGACCAAACCGTCAATTCGTTCAAAGATATTATAAAGAAGTCTAAGTTAGTATGTATAAAGGATACTGAGTTGTTAGATTGGATAAAGAAGTACCAAAGAAGAGTTTTGAAGTATAATGCTATAAATGAGTATATAAATTCTAAGTTTAAAGACCCAAATGAGGAAATGCAGAGAATATTAGAGAAGAAACACTTCAGAAACAAACAGAAAGAGATAGAATACATTTCGAAGAAATTGCAATCTTACGATTGGAAGACTTACCCTCATAGATGTCTTCTTATCTTAGATGACTTTGCTTCTCATCCTTTGTTAAAGAATAGAGAACAAGATATGTGTCGAATTCTTAAGAAGCTCAGACACTTTAACATCTCAGTTGTCATTTGTGTACAGACAGCAAAGAGTTTAAGTAAGGATGTTAAAAGAATACTTACTGACATATACTTTTCCCCGGATTGTCCGAAGACGATTTCATGGAACTTATGAAAGAGTCCATGGCAGGTAAGTTTGACAGACATGAACTATGGGAGAAGTACAAAGTCATACAAGACCCTCATACTTCTTTCAGAATTCATATCTACGCGAACAAAGTTCAAATTGTAAAAAGTCAAGCGTAAAAATAAAGAGTTCATTTACTCTGCTTGTTTGAAGTTGTCAAAATACTCTGTTATTTTTTCCTTTAACAATGACAAATCTTCTTTGAATGTAAGTATTGTACAACCTTTAATATCATAGTGTGTTTGAGGTAACGTATCTTGAACTATTTGTTTCACATCTTCATTTGGGGTCATTGAAATCGGTAAGTTTTCGCGATAGAACCAATTTCTGTCAGATTTGTAAATCTTAGCAAGGTCGTAAAAGCTTTTGTTGTTTCTTCTGACTAAATGCAACATAACCATATCTTTATCTTCTTCATTTTCCATCTCTTCAGTATAAATCATATACTTATAGTTCTTTTCCTTTCCTTTTGGTACCGAACGTGGTATTCTTTTCTGAATGCTTTTGTCTTTTGCTTCAAGCTTGTTTTCCATCTCTTCACGTTCTTGTCTATGAATTTCGTCAAGAAGTCTGTAAATATACCAAGCATAACGAGGCGAAGCCCACATTGCAACAGCATTTACAAGAAGTCTATGTACATAATATCCTCTCAAACCGTTTGGCAATTTTTCACGATTTTCATAGAGTTTTGGCGACTGGGGTTTTTTACCTACTCGCTGTTCTTCACTGTTTTCAGAAAAAAGTATATCTCGCTGTGCTTCGCTCAAAAGTTCTTGTGTGCTTTGGTTCCTAAACCAGTCTTTAGGAAGCTTAGTATCTGGAGCATAACATGCTGTCAAAATACTTTGCATTTGGTACATATCGTCTTTGACCGAACGAATGAGACGGAGTTGTTTGTTAAACTGTATGTACTCGTATTCTTCATTTATAGCTTCATGGACTATAACTGTTGTTGTGTTCTCTGTTGTTGACATATCTGTCCTTACATACAAAATAAAAAAATAAATAAAAATAAAACTAATTTTATTTTTTCTATCTTAAGGAAATTCATGATTTTTGTGCTGAATTCAATAAAAATAATGTTTAGTCTTAGTAAGATGGTAGCTTCTTAAAGCAAATACCATTGCTGAGTTTTATGTACGTGAAGAGAAGTACAATGAATTCAATTACGAGTACAATTGCAATGACAACTAAGGCAACTATTTTTGTCTTTTGCCAGCAAGGGTACTTCTTCTCTTCCAATGGTTCGGCAGAACTATACTCACTCATGAGAAATGTCAAAACGGTTTAATAGAAAAAGTGTCATTTTTTCATGTCCGAAGACTCGAAGGTGCAACACTTCCAAAATACCGACGAACTCAGAAGAGCAGCATGGCAGTATCTTCTTGACAACTTTTTTGAGTTCTCCAGGTACACCTTGGAAAATGCTGAAGAACTCCGACACAGAGAATTTGGAGAAATTGCACTCCAATACTACCTTGACAAACAAAGGGTAAACAAAGGGTAAAATAAGACTAAAAACTTAACGTTTAAAAAGTGACATTTTTATGAGCTCCGAGTCACCGAGAAAACTTGGTCAGATGTTAGCAGCTTACTTCCCCGAGGAGGATGGAAGCGTTACATACATCAGGTTCAAAAACAACGAACCTGGAATTGCGTACAAAATTCGCAATTACATGACCATGGAAGAGTACGAAAGATTTCTACAAGAGAAACCAGCTCTAAACAACCCAGAAAAGAAAGAGTAAAAAGTTTAATTCGTAATTGTTTATTTTTTTTACTTGTATGGGCAAGCTGCAAGAATGAAGTCGACTATCTCAGTCTTTGTTTTGACGAGCTGGACGGCTCTTGCGAGTACGTCTGTTTTGCGGTCTCCAGCTGGTGTCTGACCTTCGTAATTGCGCATGTTCTTGAGAGCTCCAACTGTAAATGATTGTAGGATGAAGAGTCTCTCAGACTGCTTGAGGTAGTCTTCACGGTCACGAACCGAATCTGTGGTACGAGTCGAATCGGTCGATTTGAGGGAAGAGACTGAAAGCCTGTCATCTTCCATAGGGGCAGTAGCATAATCTTTGCGTAAGCGGTTCAGACCTTCTTCGAACTCTTGGTCTCTCTTCGATTTGGATTGAGATTGGAATTGCTGGGGTGGAGCTTGCTGGAACATCCAAGGGTTGGGGAAGTAAGGCATAGGCAGAGGAGGGTAGTTCGGGAAGCCTTGTGGTGGGTAGTAACCTTGAGGTGGAAATTGGTAGTAATTTGGTGGAGGGACTTGCTGGAACTGAGGTTGCTGAGGAGACTGTTGTGGTTCTGCAGCTTTCGGTTCTTCTGGTTCGGGAATGGACTGGGTTGGTGGGACGTGGGACATTCGTTTGTGTCCTGTCGGATGGAAAATATTTTCCTGTCGGAAGGAAAAACCTTTCCTGTCGGAAGGAAAAATTTTTCCTGTTGTCCGGAAAAACTTTTCCTGAAGTTCGACCAAAAAGTTCTCAATTTTCGAAAATTTGAATGGTTTACGGACGGACAACTGGAAGAGTTCTTCCTGTCGGAAGGAAAAATTTTTCCCTTTGTCCGGAAAATTTTTTCCAGTTGTCGGGAAAATATTTTCCTGTCGGATGGAAGGACTCGGAATGCCAGAAGGATTTGACGAGGCAATTTACCTTATAGAGATAAATGAAGTTGTTAAGCAGTACTTGCGCAAGGTCATGAAGCCCAAGGTCAAGTTCACCACTATTTCTGGAAGGTCTACACTTCAGCTCGAGACTTCGACTGGAATTCCAATTCAAATACCAGACGGGACAGCCTACGATGGCATAAAGGACGCCAAAAGAGAAGCTCTTGTTAAGTTCCTAAACAAACGTCCTTGGATAAAAATACCAAACAAGGAGAACCCCCTACCCCATATGAAATTGGCAATTCAGTCTCTCCTTCACTACTCTGGTCAGCCGTTCTACATAACCTGTGAAGGCGACATCCAACCAGTTCTAAACCTTAACGTTTAGAGTAAAAACATTTTTTTCATTTTTTGAATGAAGCAAGTTAAATTCGTCCCACACCAATCTCAATGGACCGATGAAGAGTTTCAAGCCATAGTTGAAGACGTTGAGAACGACATAGACGGCGAACTTGAAGGAGCTCAAATCACAATTGCAACCAAAATTGCAGAGGTCAAGGAACAGATAGCTCCACTTAAAGCTACCAAAGCTACTCTTGACCTCATGGATAGTTACCGTTTAGATGTCAAGAGTGGAATAAGACAATTAAAATTAAAACTTCTAAAATACGAAGCTATACTCCAAAAGTTAGCAGAGATGAGAACACTTTACCAGAGCTACTTACATGTAAGGGACTTACCTTCAAGCAGTCCGACCAAAGATGAATTTTCTGACATTGTCCCAATTTTGTCCGAAAGTCAGCTCAGATGTTTTGAACTGCTCCCAATATATCCAGAATATGAAAATTTGCCTGAACTCTTTCG
Source organism: Trichomonas vaginalis G3 (assembly GCF_026262505.1). NCBI lineage: Eukaryota > Parabasalia > Trichomonadida > Trichomonadidae > Trichomonas > Trichomonas vaginalis. Next base: position 33,867,142 of record NC_067207.1, read on the forward strand.
GTTCCTCAAAAAACGTTTTTTGGTTCTCATGTTCGAAACTTTTATCGGAAGAGACAACAAACGTTCAGAAGAAGAGCAAGATATTATTTTAAACTTGTTGTATGACTTAACTGTCATAACCAGCTTTTTGAAGTAAAACCGTCATTCTCAAACCACTTCATTTTTTCGATGTCCGAACAAGCACCGAAGCCAAACTCAATGGCAGATGTCCTTTCAAGGTTGCCAGACAAGCGCCCAATTCAAATTCAAATTGCCCAATTGAAAGCTCATCTGACAAACACCATTAAGACTCTCCAAAGTAGTCTTATGACAGAGATGACCAATCTCAAAGCCAATGTCCTCACGAACCAAGCTTCCAATGAGAAAGTCCTGAACGATTTCGCGGAAACCTTGCGCCAATACGACATAGAGAACCAAAACCTTGCCCGACTCATCTACCGTTTCTTCGAAGAGATAGACGCCATCTGGAAGGTACTCGGAAAGGACAGAACATGCAACACCGTACTTCGTGAACACAGAATTGCCGAAGGTATTATCAAAGAAGAGGAAGAAGAGGAAGAAGAGGAAGAAGAGGAAGTTTGGGCAACCCTTGTTGCCGATGACGCTTACGAAATTTCCCAACCCTACCCATACAAAATCCGCAACAGGGAGACCGGCAAGGTTCTTACCCCAGTCCTCAACAACTTGGGACACTTGAACCTTAACCTTCGGAATTACGGTTCAATTTCCATGGGAAGGCTTGTCGGTATGCAATGGGTTCCAAATCCAGACAAGAAGACGAGGGTCAGACACATTGACGGTGACAAGCTCAACAACCGTAAGGAGAACCTCGAGTGGTTCTAAGAGTAAAAAAATTTTATTTTAGGGGGAAACCCCAAGTAAATTTAGGTGTTTATTTGGATAAGTATGTTAAATTAAGGGTAATTTGCAAAATTAGTTCCCGACCTTTGAATTGGACTCTTTCGTTATCCCAGTTGCGTAGGAGGTCGTCCCAGAGGAGTTGGTAGAATTGCCAATCCAAGGACGATTTGTCCTCCCAGGCATTGAGGATGTACTGCTCGTAGAGTTTCATGACCTCTGCCTTGCACCAGACACCCTCTCCCTTGGAACGTAAGGCTTCTTCGAAGTGCTCGAATGCGATTGGCTGCTTGACCATCCGAAATGACACTTTTTGTCCGTTTGGTCAATGTTCGTGTCTCGTGCCATAGTCGACGAAAATACAGACAAACAGGTTATATATGATTTGAGACCAAGAATGGTGTAACTCGACCTGTCCGATTCAAAGACTCCGAGGGCGACCATGAAATTAAACGGAAATTAGCTAGGAAGGAATATAAAAATTTTTATTTCATGCAATGTTTTATTTCTGTGCCGTCTTCAAGTATGCCCAGTACTTACGCTTGGAGAGGACATGAACTTCGGTGAAAATTTTGTCCAATTTGAATTGACCCATCTTCTCACCGACCATGCCCATTTCAATGAGTTTGTTTGTACCTTCTTCGTTCGTCATGAGTGCGTCAATGTTCTCATAGTAAACCACAACTTTGGATTTGACTTCGGAGAAGAATTTGTTGTAGTTGTCAAGGACTGCTTTTGCGAACTGAGGGTAAGACCAATGTTCGACAATAGGTTTTAATTGGTTACTAAGCCACTTTGACCTTGAGTGAATTCGTACTTCAAAACAAAAGGAGAAAAACCTTTCAACAAAGTTGTCGACCTTCTCATAATGTTTACTCTTCATCTCTTGAGGTTTCTTAATGGAATATCCCCATGTCGAATTCATAAGCAATTTGAGTGTCATTGCAAGTTTGGGGTTTGAAGCTTTCCTAATATCATACAGTTGTTGTATGACTTTTCCAACTGTATAGTTCCTTCCCGGGAACTCACCATCTTCGTTTGGAATTCCAGTCGGAATATATTGGACAAACCTCATGTATGCAGCGTTAAGGTCGACATAGTATATCTTTTCGTTTGAGTCGAACTTGTCGCAACCAATTGGTCCAGTTTGTGGAAATTCAAGTGAGTCTCTTATCTTCTGAGAAACTTCTCCTGTTATCTCATAAACATCGTCGAAGCAACCTGTTTCATATAAAACCTTCTGACCTAACTCAGATGCTCTCCAATACAATTTGACGTCAATTGGATGTCTCAATGGAAGTTAGTTAGTATACCTAAGTCGTGTACTGAGGCACTGCGCGCCTCCGTACACAACTTAGCTGTTTTGACACTTTACAAAACCAGTAACGTATATTTTACAACACAAACACAAACACCAACTTAACCTTAAATATTTATAAAGCCGCCAACCACTTCACCTCACTACTGTAAAAAATAAACGTTCTCACTTACAAAAGTATTGCAACTCTTCCCATTGCTGTGCTTCACACAATAGTTCATATTCTTCAGTATCGCTGCTGTCGCTCCAATCGTCAGAGTCAAAATCACTGTCAAAATGAATGTTAGTAAGTTTTGACAAAGCTAATGAAACACGTTTACCGTTTGTATCGTATGCTTGTATAAACTTTCCATTCTTCATTCCTTCATAAACGCTCAAACTAACTTTACCCTTTCTCCCTCGTATCTGATAGAATGTATTTTCACGAGGAACGAAGAACAAATTCTTGAACTCATGACCGTTGTAGTTTGTTATCTCAATAGTTTTCGTCATTTACATCCAAATAAAATAAAAAATAAACTTAAAAATTAATGATATCACCACCCTCACACGTATGAAAACATAGCGCAAAAATAAATTTAGGTGAAGTGGTGAGATCTCACCTCTTTTTTCACCTGTTTTTTCACCCTAGCCGCAAAGCGGCTCTGACCCTTTGGGTCTGTTGAATTCATTACTTTATAACTCTCTTCCTTTCTCCAACTCTTCTAACTTCTTCTTAAGTTCAGCAATGTTGTCCTCATGAAGTTTAATCTTTCTCAAAATTCCTTCTTTATCTAATGGTTGCTTTATCTTTCTAAACTGAACTCTACCATCCTTCATAGTATGAACGTAAAAACCTTCTGGAACCGCTCCTGATTTAATGTATTCTACCAAAAATTTTTGTTTCATTGCTTCAGTGACTTTAGTCGTCATTTTACTCTAAATAAAATGTTCAAATAAAATAAAACTAACATTATTTTTTCAGTAAGGAAAACGCAGGAGTTTTACGATTTATTTGAGGAGTAGGTTCTGGTTTAAATGTTGGAGTCGGTTTTGGAGTTGACTTTTGAACAGGAGTTTGTACTTTCATAGGTTCAGGAGTCATTGAAGGTGTTGTTTGTGAAGGCGTTGGTTTTTGACGTTGGTTTTGGCGGATGGTGTCGGAGTTTGTTCAAATTCAGCTACTTCAGTATTATTTATAACATTTGCTTTGTTTCTTTTTCAACATCATTACTGCTCCTGCTGTAGCTAGCAAACCTAGTGGGAGACCATATCTTATATAAGGACTTGACCAAATGCTATTTTTGACAGGAGCTGGTGGAACACCTAACCTTGGGTGAAACTGCTCTTTGCCATTGTGCAGCTCGTAAGAAATATTCATAGGTGCTCCATAATCGTTTGGTAAAGTTTGTTTCATAGATGGTGAAGGTTCACGAGAGCTTGATGAACTCATTTATAGCTTTAAAATAACGTTCATCCTTTATTCCTCACTGTCGTCCGTAGCTAAGTTATAGTCATCTAATCTTATTATGGGGATTCCATTAGCACGCACCTGAATGGCAAAGCAACAATCCCTCATAAATCCAATAAGTGGCTTTGGTACATTTTCAGTTGTAGTTCAATAGGTCCTTTAACAGACAATTTGTATGTTATTGGAGCAGTAGATGTTTGACCTTGCTGGAAGCAAAAGTCCACTTCTGTTGGAAAACCACATAAGAAATGTGTGTTGTCATAGCTATCCCATTTATGTTCCACACTACCATCATCCACCAATGACCTCATAACATCTTCATTAAATCCTATCATATCATTGTTTGTATTGCAGGCGTTCGCAACCATTTCATAAAATACAGGTCCATATGATTTTTCAGGTTCTGCAGGCATATTTCCATAAGCTCCCATGGAAAGCTGAAGATATTTAAACTTAGGGTTCTCAAATTAACATAATAGTTGTCTTTCTTTCTAAATAGTGCCCAAATACTTTTAACATTAATAGGCGTATAAGCTGCTGTAAATGTTGCACTTGAACTATCTGTATTCTTTGAGAATGAACCGTCCATAGGAATCCAATCCATAACTTTAACAGGAAAACATAAAGCCTCGTTTGTATAATGTTCTACAAGTTCTGTATAAATGTTAGGGTCTAAAGAGAATGACTTTGGATGAATGAAACATTCATTAAAATCCATCTTTGTTCGAAATAGTTGCTGGGTTACAGTTGTAATAGTAACTGTTCCACTAGCTTTACTGCCTTCGTTATCATAGTGAATGGTTCATTCCATGGAACAAATTTATTTGTCGGTGGATTTGAATCTGAAGCAAATGCAACTTTAAGAGTTGGATTGAAAGCAATGATATCATTTACAGATATAGATGTGCATTGTAAGGCGTCGCTACTGAAACTTTACTTTAAAGCTGAATGTTTCCTGCAAAAGCTGGAATAAATTCGAATAGCTTCTAATGGAAGGAATCTTCTACAGGAATTCTTAAACGAAGCTTTAAATCAAATGATTTTCCTGCTGTAATGGACCACTAACAATTTGTTCCTGTTCTGCATGTTTCCCGAATGACTCCATACATCTTCATGTCGAGTCTTTGAGAAAACATCTACTTTCTTTATTTGTTCGGTAGTTTGTGAGTTTGAAGTTATATATGCTTCTTCTCTTGCGTTGTTCTTGAGAATATACGATACGACCATTTGCAAGGATTTGATATCCAGCAAACTGCATAGAAAGCGTCATCGAAACCAATCCAAAATCCTGGTGGGTTTGTTTTATTGGAACCTGAACCAATTTCTTTATCTACAATAAATTGACCTTCCATTTTATACGTAATGAATGTATTGTAAAGGTCCAACATATTTTCACCAGGAGGTGAGAGATTGAATGTTACCCATGTGTTATCTTTAGCAGTTCCAGGTTGTGATGGAATCTTTGCGTCAGAATATTTTCTATTAGTGTCACCAATTTGAACTGCATTGTCTATGATATCGAAATATGAGCGAATCTGATGAATATGCTCTGCTGGAGTAAATTCGTTTAACTGTTCGTTCTGCATGTATTTACTTCGGATAAAAATATCTATTTACTTCATTATTCTCACTCTTCTTCTTGGCATTCGTGGTGGAAGTTGTTTCTTGACATTTTCAATGAACTGTACATTCTCTTTTGTCTCAACTTCTTTTCACTGGCGGGTCAGGATTCTTTGACTCGTTTGTTTTTCAATGAAATTCACGAACTTTGCAATAAGCTCTTGGTTCGTTATTGAAAGTACATCTGGCTTCTTTTCTTCTGGTTCTATTGACTTTTCAGTTTGAACAGAAGGTTTTATATGGGCTTCGTGACTTCACCCTTGCCATGCACCTTAATGTTGTCGCTTTCTGCATTCGCTAATGGAACCTTTCTTTTTCTTACGTATATTTTACCATCTTTACTCTGACTTACATAATAGAAAGGATGTTGTATTCCTCTTGCGTCATTTAATATAATAGACTCTCGCTCTGATTTTGACAAGCTCATTTTACATCGGTTAAAGTTTAATTTTGTTTTTTATCTGCAGTCAAATGACTCAGACAAGCCTCTACGGACAAGACCCAAGGGGTCATAGATGTTGAAGCATTGAAGAAAGAAATTCGTGAGCAAATTTTATCCGAACTGAAGGAACAAAAACAAGAACAAAAGCCAGAGAGACCAAAGAGAAAACTTAGTGAAAAACAACTAGCTGCATTAGCTGCTGGAAGACAGAAGAACCCACGTTTGCTGGCGAAAAAAGCTAGAGAAGAAGCAAAAGCAAAGGAAGAACAAAAAGCAAAGGAAGCTGAAGCAAAGAAAGAGTAAATGGTTTATTTTTATCCAAACTAAATGTATAGACAAATACCTTTATCTGTTGCGTTCAGTAGTGAAAACCCTGACGTCAAAATAAAGGGGAACAGAGTAACGTTTAAGTTTCCAACAGACTGGATTGTGAACATAAATGAAGAGAAGTACATTGGCATAACATCTATGTATATAACACGACTGTGCTTTCAGAAAGGTTGACTTTATACTTCAAGTCGAGATAGAAAATGACGAACAGTCTTTAAGCGCCCAAAACATTCACATATACAAATACTTTAAAGACGATACAACATTGTTGCAATGTATGATTTCATTTAATGAGATGTTCGAGAAAAAGTTCAATATTGAAGTACAAACTTTACAGCCTTTACGTGAGTTTCTTGCACAACTGAAAGAAGAAGGTAGTCAGCCACAACTTATAGACTTTCATTATGAATTTAATGAAAATGAAGATGGAACTCATGACTGTCAGTTTGTTATATATTCACCATTCAATGAAGTCGCTAAAAAGAAAGAAAATCCATTACGTATAAGGTTTCAAATCTCTGAACCCAATGAAGACTTCAAGAATGTTTTCAATTATGATGCAATACTTCCGAGGAAAAATGAATTTTCAAAGATTGTAACACCTGGCATTTGGGATAGAAAGCAAGCTATATTATATTCAAACTTAAGTAAGGGAGTTGAAAATGAGTTCATTGGTCATACAAGAACTTCACCACTGTCAAATCCTAAGTATTACAAGCTTACTGGCTTCAATCGTGAGTTTTGGATAGACATGTTCTCCACTCATGACCATAAGTGCCCAGTGTTCTTACCTCCAGATGGGAAAGATTGTTTATACATTGAAGCACAATTGTTAAACTCTACAATAGCTGTATTGTAAATGACCACATAGGCTTCGCCCATGCCGCTAGCGGCTTATTTTTATCACAAATGACCTCATTGCTGACAAAAATAAATGACCTCAGAACTTCAACTTACGAATAAAGCTTGTTTTAGTCGTTATTGAAAAGTTGAACTTTTCAGCAAAGCAAGGTTGACATGACTTACATAAGTCGAATGCAATCTCTTGACCATCATAAAGTGCTTTGTAAAGTTTCATTAAACTGAACTCAGAGTCTTTGTCATATGTTCCAACAGGTATGTGAATGTTCTTATCTTCATTGTAATAGCATTGTATAGCTTCAGGAAACATTTCATTAGCGGTTAAAGCAATAACATCTTGCTTCACGCCTTTCATTCTGCAGTGAAATGCAACTTCATTTAAATCATTCGTGAGTAAGTCTATGTAGGTCTTCTTTCCACAGAAAATACTTTTATAAGCTAAACTTTGTTTTCCAGGTGTTATTTCTGCAAAGTCGCTATGAAATTGACCAAGGTTCTTTCCTATAAGTTCTCTACCGTATCTCTTCTTAAACTCTGCTGCAAGCTTTGGGATGTCTTCATTATATAAGTGCATACTGTCGGTATCCTGGTAAAATATTTGAAGACCCATGTCCTCTGCAGTACAGAATACTTCATTCATAATACGTTTTGACATAGACAGAATATTAACACCAAGTGGACAGAAGTTAAAGTGTCTGCAAATGCTTTTCGTTAGCTTGAAAATAGTTTTATCTGAACCATCCAAACCTTCGAACTTCACTATATGGTTGTAATTTCTTATAGCATATCTTATAGCATCTTTGTCATCTACTATGGTTATTTTTGACTCAATAGGAGATAGAATAGTTTTGCCATAAATGCTGTTCAGAATGAGTTTTATAATTTCTTGTAAGGGGTTTTCTTCTTTCTTATACTTTAACCTTAACTCAAACAACTTCTTTACTTCATCTCTTATTCTCATATCTCTGTTTCCATCGTAATAGTATCCTTGCAACACTTCACATTTGACACCTTGATATTTTATGAGGTCTTGTAATGTTATATGGTCAACATACATGAGACAGCAAGTGTTTGAACTTCTTGGAACGTTAAGTTCTGGATTTAGTTCAGGGTCGCAAACTATTAAATGAAAGTGTCTGGGTATACCAATCTCTGTTATCTTAATGAGAACAAAGAAGCCAGACATAAACTTTTCACCAATGGGTTCCTTTTGGTCATCATCGAATAAATGTCTCATGAGATACTCTGTGTTTAACATTTCTTCCTTCAATACTTTTGGAATACCTTCTAAAGTATAAAGTCTTGCTATAGCTGAAGGATATAATGAAACAGTGTCGAAGTCAGCAATGAGTTTCTTTTTGCTCTTTTGTTTCATGTTATCTGACAACATACATCTTCCACCTTGAATGCATCTCGAAATAAATTCTCTTGGTTTATTTGAGAGGTCATAAAGATTTCCATTCGGGAAGTATACTCTGTTCTCAAACAATTTGTTAGCAATTGAACAAATACTAACGTAGTCATAAACGTTTAAATCAAACTCTTTCAATAAGTCATTGCGGAACTTTACAAAACCTTCTCTTAAAATTCTTACATCTTGTTTGCAGTAAAACGTGCTATATTTTTCTAAGTCGAAGTGGTTCTCATCTATTCTGCAACCTTTGATGGAATCTATGTTTTTCATAAATGTATCTGCATCCCGGATAAACTTACATGCTTCAGAAATGACACCAGTTCTGTTGTCATTTGCTAACAAAACACTGCTGTAGTAGTTATATGGAAATACTTCTTTCGGTCCTGTTTGTAAGTTAAACATAGCAGGAAATAGTTTAAGCTTCTTATTTATAACACTGTAAGAGTCTTTTATAATAATTGCCCGTCCTTTATATAAACCAGTTATTTGCATTGTTCGTGAACCTTTAATGATGGGAGTTCCTTTCACTTCTGTCATGTGTCTTAAGATGAAGTTTATGTCATAACTGAGGTTGTGAAAATATATTAAACTCTTGTCAGGGAGTCGTTCCAAAAATTCTGTTGCACAGTTCTGACCCCATATGCTTTCACTCACTGAACCATCTTCACTGTCGTAACATATGTTAAAAGCTTTATGAAAGCCATCAGTACTGCACTCAAAGTCAGCAAAGAAAACGTGCTCAGGAATGAACTTACATTTAGCTTTATTTACTTCTTTTGACTCTGCTTTCTTCTTCAGTTGTACACAATACTTTGGAGCATATGTCAAATCTTTAAATGGTGCAAGGTTCTGTTTATATAAGTCAGTAGTATATGTGAAAAGTTCTCCATAAGAAATAGGTTCAAAATTTGCACTCCCACAATGTTTTCATAACATCCCATAACGGTGTTGTTCTATCATAACGAACTACATATTTATCTTCTCTCTTTGTATAAATCTTCATTTGTTTCTCAATGTTCATTCCACCACAAGCTTTGAGAATTTCTATATAGTTGTGAATGAAATATGTTGTCATTGGTAATCTTTCGTTTAGCATGTAGTGGTCTTCAACAAGAAGTAAGTCAATAGTTCTAACAGTTTCACATTCTTTTGGTATGTATCTCTTTATTTCATTATGTCTTGAGTCATTGAAATAACCAATGGTAACATTAAATGCTATACCTGTTGCGTCAGAAATTTCTTGTACTTTACTTTGAGGAAAGTCTCTAACACGAATGACTTCTCTCATGTGGTCAATAGTTTCTTCATTTACTCCAGCCTGAATGCAAGCATAAACGAAACAATTGTCTTCTGTCATAAGTGTGCAGTTCTTTTGTTCAGTTCATTGAAGATTTGGTAGCGTTCAAGATTTATAGGTAATGTGCAAAGATACTTCCAGAACTGACCGCTTCTCTTCTTATAAAACTTCTTTTCACCATTATCTTTCCAAAAGCTTTCTATAAGTGCTGGGTTTCCTGTTTGCTTAAGAGCTTCCAAAATGGCTTTCTGGTCATTTGTCAGTGTGCTTTCATCTCTATATGGTCTCTTTTTTGGTTTGCCTTTCTTTACATCTGACATCGTTAAGCCTTCATATTCTGTTAAATCATACATCTTTATTTCAGTAAGATTCTTTATGTTTGTCAAGAAGAAGTCATAGTGCATTTCAACAATACCTGCAGCATTTGCTTCTATCTCTGATATAAAGTTCTCCTTCAAGAGCTGATGTAGTAATGTTCCAATATTATTGAGGTTTAACGTAGAACATTCATACTTTCCACCAAGTTTATAACATACCATCCATCTTTGTTGTGAGTTTATTTTAATTTTCTCTAAGAGTCTCATGAAAACCTTACCGAAATGTTTGTGTAAGTAGTCTCTGTTTGGTTCATCTAAAGCTTCGATGTTAAAGTCAATGAGTCTATTGCCTGACTTCACATTTCTCTTCCTATTCTCTTCATCTTTCTTTAACCATCTCTCACCTTCTTTTGGTTTGTCGTCAATGGAACGAATGACATCGTTAGCTTTGCGAACTTGTTCTATAGCACTTTTAAACATCTCTCTTCTCTGTTGTTTCAGTGTGTCGTCTCTTCTTCTTGTTTCACCAACGTTTGCATTTGTTATGTCAAACATCTCTTGACGAACATCATGAGAAAGAGCTTTACGAGTATGACCAACGTTCGCATTTGTTATGTCAAACATCTCTTGACGAACATCATGAGAAAGAGCTTTACGAGTATGACCAACGTTCGCATTTGTTATGTCAAACATCTCACGCCTTACTTCATGAGGTATTGAACGTCTATGATATAAGTCAATAGCAACGTCATTTAAAGGAAATGCTATTGCATGGACTTCGTCCTCGCCGCGTTGCGGCTTTATGAACTCATGAATTCTATCATAACTTATTGCACCATTATAGTCTTTAATGAAGTCAGCGAGTGCTTTTTTGTTTGTTGCGTAATGCTTTGCTACTTCTATATTAGCTTCTGTAAGAAGTTGTTTTATTTCCGAGTGTTCTAACTTAGACAACTTCCGATACATCTTTAGTAGGAAATAAAAAAATATTTTTTTGAAAAAATTAGATTACATTTTTTAAGTTATTTTTCAAAATAATTTAATATTTTTATTTTAATGAAACACATGCAAGATTGCAAGTTCTTTTCATACAATGCTCTCGCTACTGCCATCAAGAATGAGTTCAATGGTGCTTCAAACGTTAATGTTATCTTTAACAAGAAGTTTGTGAAAGAATCTAAGTTTGGTCAGTATGTCAGACCATTAGCTATTGTCATTGACCGCAAACGTTATACTTCACAAGAGTTAGCAGTAGTTTTGAAACAAAAGAGTATCTTCGTGAATGTCAAAGATACTCATTATACTGTTATAAAGAACTCTAACATTGACTTCTTCAGTATTGCTATGAATCTTTCCGAACAGAAAGAATATAAGAAGGGTGAAACAAATGTGAAATATTATCCTTCATCTCTGAAGACAATAACGAACAAAGATGTTATACAGAAATTCTTACCAAAGGTTGAAGAAGCTTCAATTGACATTGACGAAGGAAGTGAAATGGTTGAAGAAATTGACCCTGAAGCTATTTAAGCAAAAATATATTTTTGGTTAGTCTTCATATCGATATTTTACAACAATTCCCCAATGTATAAACTTTTCATACGCTTTTTCATAAGCTTTATATACCTTCAGAAATTTTGCATAATCTTTAGAAGCATTTAGATATTGTTTAAATGCTTTGTATGTCTTCAGAAATTTTGCATAATCTTTTACATGTTGTTCGTTCTCTTCTTCTGTCATGAGTTCCGAATATTCTAAATTCATGTTCTTTCATATGAGATAAAATTTTATAAAAAAAATAAAATTAGCTTAGATTTTTTTATTCTTCCTCTTTGAAGTTATCGAAATATTCTGTTATTTTTTCCTTCAGTAATGGTAAGTCTTCTTTGAATGTAAGTATTGTGCAACCTTTGATGTCATAGTGTGTTTGAGGAAGAGTACTTTTGACAATTTCCTTTATTTGCTCATTCGGTGTCATTGAAATCGGTAAGTTTTCACGATAGAACCAGTTTCTGTCAGATTTGTAAATCTTAGCAAGGTCATAAAAGCTTTTGTTGTTTCTTCTGACTAAATGCAACATAACCATATCTCTGTCTTCTTCTTTCTCCAACTCTTCAGTATATATCATATACTTATAACTCTTTTCCTTTCCTTTTGGTACTGAACGCGGTATTCTTTTCTGTATGCTTTTGTCTTTGGATTCAATGACTTCATCTTTTGCTTGAAGTTTCTTTTCCAGCTCTCCACGTTCTTGTCTGTGAAGTTCGTCAAGAAGTTTGTAAATATTCCAAGCATAACGTGGTGAAGCCCACATTGCAACTGCATTTACTAAAAGTCTATGAACATAATATCCTCTCAAACCGTTTGGCAATTTTTCACGGTTTTCGAATGGAATCTCTTCCCTCGGTTTTCCGAGGGAAGCAATCATATGAGGAAATTCTTCTAAAAGTTCTTTTGCCTGTTGGTTTTCAAACCAATGATATGCTTGCTTTGTAGAACTAAGAGCATTCATTATACTTTGCATTTGGTACATGTCATCTTTGACTGAACGAATGAGTCTCAATTGTTTGTTATACTGTATGTATTCGTATTCTTCATTTATGGCTTCATGAACGATAGCAGTTGTTGTGTTCTCTAATGTTGACATTACTGTCTTTACATACAAAATAAAAAAATAAATAAAAATAAAATTAGCGTTATTTTTTCTATCTTTCACAAAAGACCAAAAATAAACGCTTTACATGTATTTTTCAGCAACTTCGTCAAATAATTTTATAGCTTTATCTATCTCATCTACTTCAAACGTTTCTTTACCTTTTATGGGAGCACCATACATTTTCTCAAACTTTTCGAGTAGTTCTGTTTCTGCGGCTCTCATATCATTAACGAACACAACCTTGACTCTATTGACTGTACTGTCATATCTTAGAGTTATATTATATGTTCTTCCTATCTTATATCTTTTTGTGTTGAAGTCCTTCGGTTTCTGAACGATGTAAAGTAAGCCTTCACTGCAACGTTCCGTATCGAATGAACCATAAGTTATGAAGTTATATCCAACAACTGGGTCAATCCATAACAAAACTATTGGTATAAGACTTTTGTCGATGAGATATGCTGTAGTTCCATAGAATCTTACTGATATCATAAGCTCAGGATTTCTTGTCAAAATTTTCTGAGTTGAAGCATTTCTAACCCAGTCGTGTGTTTTCTTTCCAGATGGAAATATAATGTCTGACAAAGAATATTTGTTGTATTTTTTGAGTATCTTACGTTTAAATCACCTATTCTAACCAATTTGGTGTCATTGTCTATCTTTCTAACTGTTTCAAACTCAATGTTTGACATATATGTCTTTACATACAAAATAAAAAAATAAATAAAAATAAAACTAACTTTATTTTTTCTGTCTTAAGGAAATTCACGATTTTTGTTGCTGAATTCAGCAAAAATATATTTTAGGGTAGATGGTTAGATCTAACCTCATTTCTACCCTCTTTTCTACCCCAGTTATTTTATAAGCGTTTTACATGGTAAACGTTATTTTTTAAATTTTGTGAAAACTCAACGGTTTGACACATGCCCTAAAAATTATTTTACTCAGAATTTTGTTGCTGAATTCAGCAAAAATAATGTTTAGGGTAGAAGGTTAGATCTAACCTCATTTCTACCCTCTTTTCTACCCCAGTTATTTTATAAGCGTTTTACATGGTAAACGTTATGAATTCGTGAGACTTTAAACAGTTTTGTAGCTTCTATTTCTTCTTTTAGTACATCGAATGTTTTAACAATGCCGAAAGTTTCTTTATATTTCTTCTTGACATCAGATAATAGGAAATCGTCAGCAGTTGGATAGTTTTTGTTCAGAAATTCTAACATGTTCATTTTATCTTCTGCTGGTTTTTCTGCTTCTTTCTTTAAGTCTGCATAGTCGTTTCTCATACGTTCTATCTCTTTGACGGAGTAGTTATATCTCCTCATTGCTGCTTTACATTTAGAACATTGCGGGTTCATTTTTGCGTTATACATTGAAATAAAACCAGCTAAAACAACTAAAGCGTCAATTGCTCTCTTCATCTCAAACATAGCGGGTCTTATTTGTTTGTTCCATACCTTACCTCTTCTATCTTTATCTCTTATCTGCCATACACATTCAGCAACTAACGAAACAAAGTTGTCGTAGGTCTTAAATTCTTCAGATTTATATATGTCAGAGATGTTCTTATATACCATGTCGCAATCTTTGTCCATAACCTTATGGTTGCAATGAAATCCTAGAAACTCATAGTTTACCTTTCGTATGAACTTCTTTATTTCTACTGAGTCAGTTGCTTTGACTTCAATTTCATCGAATTCAGGAATAGTGAGTTTTTGTTGTTGGATTTCAGGTAGTTTGGGTAAATGGTCGATGAGGTCCTGCATTTCATAAAGATACTGTTCATTTGTTTCATCTTTCGCACTACAGTCTAAATTACTTGTTAAAAGTTCTTGCTTTATCTTCTGGATTTCTGTTTCAAAAGTATATGAAGAAGGAATGAAGCTTTTCATTTCTACTAACATAGATGTTGGATTCATGACTAACGAGTTTGGTGCTGTTGTTTGAATTGTTGTTGTGCCGATTGTTGAAATCATGTCTTTTATACAAAATAAAAAAAATAAAAAAAATAAAACTAACTTTATTTTTTATTTCGGGAAAATTCATGAAAATTCAAGAGGTGAAAAAACAGGTGAGATCTCACCTCTTCACCTAAACTTTATTTTTGGGTCCTTTACACTCATTACGAAGAAGTCTTGACAAAACATTTACGAAGAAGTCATGACAAATTCAAGAGGGTAGAAATGAGGTTAGAAAACAGGTTAGATCTAACCATCTACCCTAAATTATATTTTTGGGTCCTTTACACTCATTACGATGAAATCATGACAAAACATTTACGAAGAAGTCATGAAAATTCAAGAGGTTAGAAAACAGGTGAGAAAACAGGTTAGATCTAACCATCTACCCTAAATTATATTTTTGGTGTAAATTTCATGATTTTCGAGAGTTTTAGACCATGTTAGAAAAGAGGTGAAAAAACAGGTGAGATCTAACCATCTACCCGACATTCTCGTCAAATACAAAAAAATACAAAAAAATGACACTTTTTCATTAGATAACTGTTATTTTTTGACGAAGTGAAGGTTGACACTTCGTCAAAAAAATCCCTGAAATCATATCTTACATACAAAAAAATACAAAAAAATGACACTTTTTCATTAGATAACTGTTATTTTTTGACGAAGTGAAGGTTGACACTTCGTCAAAAAAATCCCTGAAATCATGTCTTTACATACAAAAAATACAAAATAAATAAAATAAAACTAACTTTATTTTTTATTTCGGGAAAATTCATGAAAATTCAAGAGGGTAGAAATGAGGGTAGAAATGAGGGTAGAAATGAGGTTAGATCTAACCATCTACCCTAAACATTATTTTTGGTCATGGACTTCGTCCTCGCCGCTTTGCGTCTTTATGTTAAAATAAATGGTACCATTAATGATATCATGACTGTTCTCATTCATGTCTGATTTACATCCAACGAAAAAGTTTAGAAGAATTTTCTTATTCTTTCTGGCATGTTTTTATCTTTCCAGTACTCCCGCTCTAATGGTCCCAGATGAGTTGGTTTAGATTCTCTCAAGTTCTTAGATGGTATAACATCTTCAACGCCTCCTTCATATCTTACTTTATAAGTGTCATCGTTTATGTTGTAGTCAAGTATTTCAATAACCACTCCTCGCTTTGCTTCGTCAATGGTTTCAGCAAGTTTGCCATTACTACTTTCGACTAATTTATGACGAGGGTAAAATGCTATGGAGTCGTCAGCAGCTTTTATAAGATATCCATTACCTTGCGTAGAGTCTACGATATAATAATTTCGACTTAACCTTAAACGTTTCTTTGTCAACGGTTTGTCGTCAAGAACTACACGAACTTTTGTTCCAGGAATGAGAGTAAATTGTGTTGAATTTCTGATATTTTGTGTTTGACTTCGTTTCTTTTGTATATACTTTTCTTCTTGTTGTTGTGTCATTGAATTTGGTGTATGTCCTGTTGTAGAATGTGTTGAGGAATTGTAAACTTCGATGAAATGTTTCATTGTTTCTTCGGTAAAGTCTCGCTCTTGATTTAAATCTCTGAGAGTCCTTATGAAGCGGTTAATGATACCGAGTATGTTATGGTTATGGTCTTCAGTAGTGTAGTGAGTTATGTTATGCTTAATGAGAAATTCTGTGATTTCGTTGCTGAGGTATGCACCGTCTTGGTCTGATGTTAAAATACTTGGGCTATGTTCTGCTACAAACTTTTGTAAAACTCTTAACACTTCATGAGTTCCTTTATTTCTCATTATATACGCAAAAGCTTTGCGAGTGTTAACATTAATGAAGATGAGGAATGGTTTATGTCCTCCTTTTCTGCTTTGAATGAGAGTGTCAAATTGGTATGCGTCAGGAGTGTTGGAGTAAATTGGTAAAAAGTAGTCGTAAGGATTTATTTTTGTTTGATGTACAACATTTTTGTCAAAGAACCTTTTCACTTCAGCTCTGTTAGTAAATCCCGAACTCTTTGCAGCTTCATTGAATTTCTTAAAAGACCTCCATGGATGTTGTTCGAATACTTCTTTCAAGCTCATTTATGTAAAGTTAAAGATTTTAACCAACTCGTATCCAAGCGTGCATTGTTATATAAGGAGGCATATAATCTTTTCCATTACCTGCTGGGTCTGTAATACCAGCTACAACATGTGTATGATTTCCTGCAGTTCCACAGAAAATACCTGTGCTAACATCTTTGGGGTCATCTGAGATATCATATCTATTCATTCCCTGTCTATTCGAACCCGCTGCAAGATTTATATAACCTCTTTTTGTTATTGAATGTGAATGGTTTCCTTCCACAGATGTTCTTCCACTGAACCTATGCATATGTGAAGGAAGGTTTTCAATACCTATTTTCTTTGAACCTCCCATCTTCATTGACTGCGTATTAGTGTAGAATGGAAAACTGTCAACTATTTCATACCATCTACCACCAAATAAAGTGTTTGGATTTATTGGATTCATAGACGTATAAACAGCTCCTATAGGATATATTAAATCATATATGCTCATAACTCTATAAACATATTCTAAAGAACTTATGTCATTAAATACCATTTGGAATGTATCTCCCGGATGAAATGTTGCATTTGTTCCACTTTTATAATGTAATGTTAGTTCAATAGAATTATCCAAGAAAAATTCAAAAGTATCTGGTTGAAGACCTCTAACAAATTCAAATGGAGTTGCTGGTTCACCATTTATAATTTCTGTTGTAAATGTCATTGTATCTGGTTTCGAAAATTTCTTTGTTAGTTCTGTATCCACATAAGTTTTGTCGGCTTTACTGTCTAACATTGCTGGTAGTTCATATGCTTCAAAGTTTCTGGCATGACCTTCGATATTCCTGCAACTCTTATCTAAATTGTTAAGAGTATCTTTTACGCTTGTACTCGGATTCTCTAAAGGTGCACTTGAACCCAAATCATAGTTCAATATTATGTCGTCTGCTCTAACAGTAGTGAAGGATTTATGTGTATGATTTTTGTCGGCTTTACTGTCTAAAGAAGTTTGAAGTTCATTTATATCGGAGATATTGTGTTTATGAGATTTCAAAACTTTGTTCGTTGCGTCAAGTTCTGTTTTGTCAGCTTTACTTTTAATAGCATCTTCAAAAGTTATTTTTGACTTAACTCTCAAAGTAAATCTTGGTTCAACTAATACACCGTTAACAAAGAAGTATGAAGCATAAATTTCAGCGTTATAACCAAATGATTGTGGTGCTATACCTGTGTCATACTGTACAGTACAGTGTATGTCATAACCTTTAGCACGAATGAATTTATATCTTCTTTCATTAACATTTTTCGTATTCACTTTTTCACCCTGTGTTAAATATCCATGATAGTCCGTTATAATCTGTTCATCAGAACTTATATAATGAACATGGTTTTTGTCTGCTTTATTGTCTAAAGAAGTTTGAAGTTCATTTATATCGGAGATATTGTGTTTATGAGATTTCAAAACTTTGTTCGTTGCGTCAAGTTCATTTTTGTCCGCTTTACTATTTAATGTAGCTTGAAGTTCATTTATATCGGAGATATTGTGTTTATGTTCTTTATCTGCTTTTTCGGCTAATTTCTCTTCTATCTCATTTATTTCAAGTTCATGCCTACCACCACCTCCCGAAGAAGTATTTTTCTTCAGCTCTTGAAGAACGTCCACTTCGCCATCTTTGGTGTCAATAATGAGACTTTGAGTTAAAACCTTTCCTGTCTTAATGGATGTTTGTAAAACTTCTTCTTCACCGTGTTCGGGGTCATGGTCGTCGTCATATCTTGTGAAATCAGAGATGTTGTCATACATTAAGCATATCTGTCTCAAAAGTTCTGCTATTTGGAATTGGAACGAAAGATATACAGAACTTTCATCATCTCCTAAAGTCAAGTCTGCTTTCTTAAGTATTTCTTGAATGTATGCAATGAGAACAGAGTACCTTGGAAAATATTCGAACAATATTTCATTAGCTGTTGGTTTTGGTGGTTCTTCTGGAGTTTCTGTTGTTTCAGTTCCTTCTGGAGTTTCTGTTGGAGTTTCTGCATCTCTTGACTTCAATGCTCTTGCTCTCAAAGACCTAAATGTTAGAGCACCGGGTTTTACAAAGGACTTTATAAATGCTTTAATAGTTCCTGGTAAGTTATTGTTAGCATTAAGTAAGTTCCTTATGCTTCCATCATGTACGTCCATAGCACTATGTAAAAAATCTATACTTTTCTTGTAGTCAGCAATAGACTGACTGTGATTTTTTAAAGATTTGTCAATACCTTTAAGCCAATCTTCATGCATGTCTGATACTGAGCCAAGAATATCATTTGCTTCCTTTAGTGTATTTTGTGCTTTTCGTAAAGTATCCAATCCCGTACGTGCATTGTTTGCTATACGTCTTACAGTATCTATTTGACTCCTTGTTTCTTGCATCCAACCAGATAAAGTTTTAATAGTATCCGAACCATTTGAAATGAAGTTCAAAGCATTTTTAACATCATCTAAAGCTTCTTCACCAAGTACTGCCCATATCTTTCCGATTTGGTATTGAAGAACTCCATATGAAGCAGCTGTTAAACCAGTATTTATAAGGTCCCATATCCATGATTTAGCAGTTTTTCCATCCTTTCCATCCTTTCCATCCAAACCGTTTTCGCCTTGAGGTCCTTGTATTCCTTGAGGTCCTTGTATTCCTTGAGGTCCTTGTATTCCTTGTGGTCCGGTGTCACCCTTCTCTCCTTTCAGTTCATCTTTATGTTCGTTATAATATTCTAATGTCATAAGGTGTACATCATTACTGCTACCAGCAACTCCTAATATTTGTTTCTCATTCATGACTAAATTCTTTAGGCATTTAATGTTGTCGTCAAATCGAAAGCTCTTTAACAATTCAATGAGAACATTCAGTACTTTCACTAATGAGGCATCTACTGTAGAATTTATATATTGCACCGTTCCATCATTTATGATAGGAACTTTACTTATTGTAATGAATGGGTCATAAGTGTTAAAAGTATCGAAATCAATGACTTTTTTAGTTTTTCCATCGTCAATGACTAAATCATTGCCTTCAATGGTTAAAGTTGAGTTTTCGTTTACTAGTTCATGTGCTCTTCTTGCTTCATTTGTTTCATACGCATATGCAGCAATAGTCATATTTTAATGAGAATAAAATGTTGTTCTATTTGCAAAGTACTGACCCAAACGAATACGGAACAGTAAAGCTACAAACAAACTTAGGTCTTCAGAATGAAGCGCTTGCTTTCAGAGTTGTTGACTTCAATACTATCGCAACTTTTGTCATAACAGATGAAACAGATTTCATGGAGTTTGAAATAGATGGAAAGAAGCATGAAATAAGATTTCACAATAATGTAGAATATAAGATGGAAACATTAGCTGGAGTGTTAAATGCGCTCATAAATACTACAATAAACAAGGAGAACGAAGAAAACTTAATGAATGTTAAACTTATTGCAGGAGTTTTGAAGTTCAGTTATGCGAAGGAGTTTAAGATAACACGAATGAGTCATAGAGTTCAATTGCTTCTGGGAGCATACCATATGACATTTCCTTTGAAAAGTATTGACAAAACGATTGAGATGAAATCTGTTCCATACGTATGTTATGGCAATTGTTTATACATTGAGTCAAAAATAGCTAATGTCACAGGTATTTCAGGAGTTAATAGTAAAGGTTCAGTAGAATATAAGTCTTTCTGTTATGAAGTAAATTCAATGTTCATTCCAAACGTTCCTGTCATAGCAACTCATTTAGGTAAATGGGTTCGCATTAGTCCTCATAATTTGAAAGACATGCAATTCAGACTAGTTGACTTTCAAGGAGAGCCTGTAGAACTGAAGGCACCAGTGCGAATGACTGTTGAAGTAGACTTTTTAGAAAATATTAAATGCAACAGCTTACAAGAGAACTCAGAGCTAAAAATATAAAGTATGAATGTTATGTATTAGGTCATGAACTTTGGTTGTTGCTGTTTGATGAAACAAATGAGTTAGTTATGTCAGTCAAGAGAACAGAAAAAGGCGTCAAAGGCGCCGAGCGCAAAGCGCTATATTGTGTTAGTGAGAACTGCACCAAGTCAATAAGATTAGGTTTGCATTATGAAGATGAGTTCGATACTGTTGAAGAAGTTTTGGATAGATATTACAAATTGCTAACTTGAAATTTTTTTGACTAACGGCGCAAAGCGCCAAGATGGGCTCAAAGAGCCCTCCTGACTGCTTTAATTTACTAAAACATATTTCAAACATAATTTATATTCTGTTGAAAGTTTTGTATACTCGTTCGAATATTTATACTTAAACTCAACTCCTGGAGTACCTGGTATTTCAATGATGCGGATGTTACCTATTTTCATGAATGGTGGCGTTTGACCACAGCATTCGATTTCAGGGTCGAGATAGTCAATGACACATTGTTTCCCTGTTATTCGTGATATAACATTTTCAAGGTCCTCCTTTGTTAGAATTATTTGGTTCTTGCTTATAAGATTTGTCAAAAGCTTCTTATCGTCTTTGAGTAAGATAGTTTGATATAACTGAAGAAGGTAATGGTCTACGTTATCTGAAGGATTTGTTTGAACATTTGTGTAAGGGTTGTCGTTGGCTTCTCTTGAAAGAATTTGGTCCAGTGGTGGATACTCTAACTTAACATCTGATGTAGCGTTAGCGTTTGAAGCTGAGTTTAAATTCACGGATTTCAGTTCTGGTTCTTTTTCTTTCAAACACTCCGAACTATAGTTCTTTATGACAATATTGTTTGTCGTTCGTGAGTCAACATTTGATGTTGGTTCAATTGGAACATTAACGGCACCAGCTAAGATGGATTTGCTTCTCATTTCATATAGAATAAAAAACCTTTTATATGTATGAAATGAACAATATACTCGACAAGGGTTTGAATGTAAAGCTAACGAATGAAAATATTGTTGAATTCACTGAGACAGGTGCTGTGTATAAAGATGTAGAACTACTGAACAAAAGAGCTAAGGGAAGAAGCAGGAACATGAACAAAGGGTGGAAGCCTATAAAAATTTATGTCAATGATGGCTCAGGAGGTTCAAACATAAAGTATGCAGAAAGTTATAGAGTTTATGCGCTAAAGGTGAAAAGCCTTCATTTAAGAACAGCTATTCTAACGCATATCCTCAAAAGTTAACGGATGGGGAAGTGGATGATATGAATGACAGCAAAAATATTAACAGAAATGGCGACAGAGATGCATGGAATTTGTTTACCATCAGTCAATTGAAGGTTAAACTTTAAAACAATGTTGGTCGTTCCCATGGAATATTTTTGACTTTAATGGTATTAGTCATGATATGAATCTCAAGGTATGAACGAGGAGAGATGAGAGACTTATATGCTTCCCAAATTTCTTCAAAAGGTAATGTTATACCTGACTGTTTCCAAATGAGTTCAATATCATAGTGAGAAACCTTGAAAGATAACGAAGTCAGTTATGAGACGTTTTATGTTTAAAGCTAAAAACCTCCATGTTTGCATAAGTATTGCTACAGTTAAGTGGTAATGTCTGACTTTAGTTGATGTTAGCTAATGGTGAGTCAGGCTTTGACACTAAACCTTTTCCGGCGAAGTCGTCGCAAACGAGCAGAGTGTTTGAAGGATACTTTTTGAAGGGGTATTTTGAAAGTTTTGACAGAATGTAGTTTGTAAGTCGTTTCATATCGTAAACTCCTGAGTATTGACGTAAGTGGTGTTTGTCAATAATTCTTTCCATCTCTTCTGAAGTCTTTTGCATTCCTGACTGTATAAATTCAACGATGGCATAATATTTCCTCTTACGTCGAATGTAACGTTGAAGAAATTCAATGAGTTCGCTCTGGAACTTTAACGACAGAGGCTTGAACTTTTGACATAAATGTTTTCGCTGTTGAGTCCATAGAGTCTGAAGTTGCTGATATAATGATTTGGTCATAATATGAATCTTTCCTAAACGCTCTGTTATGAGTATATGACGAATGAGGTTAAATGTCTTACCTGACCCATCTTTCCACAATAGAAATAAACACCATTTGAACAGAACTCATAGTCCTTACTGAAAGGAAGAATAGAGAAGAGTTAAGTTTGTCTGTAGTTTCATTCATGTCTTCATCTACGTCATGTATTAAATGCTTCATTTTATCTCCATTAAAAATGCAAGTCAGAAATATTCAGAACATAGCACCGAGTCTAACTGACAAGAGTATAAAGATATACTATGAACACGTTATGATGAAACCAACCAAAATTCAAGAAAGTCAGTATACTTATGAATATCCAAGACACTGGGTAGAGTATGTAGGAGGTGAGAAAGCTATTGAAATAAGACAAGTTAGAAGTATTCCAGCAGGAAGGACAATATTATTGAAGAACTTTAATGTTTTGAGATATAATGATGAGACAAAGAAGCAAGATAGTTTTCCTATTGCTGTGTATGTGAACCTAGACACAGGAGATGACATGAAAGTTTTTAACACAAAGCTTCAAACGGTAGTGAGAGAACAACTGACTGCGGAAGGACACCCATTACCTTCAGAAGTTACCATAGCGTATAATTTTGAAACAAATGCAATAGATTTTAAAGTCGTCTCTGCAAAGAAGTCAGGTTTTACATTTAATGAAGCAGATGTATATTCGAATGAAAACTTCAAAGCTATTGCATGGTTAGATAATGACGATTGCTTTAAGAAAATATTTAAATTCAGTGACTCAACGATGTCAATAGATGACCTTCGTGGAATGTTACCATCGACGTTTACAGTAGAAGGTTCAGCAGGATTGCTTACAAGATTGTCAATTGGTGGTATTTGGTCTCGTGAGAACATTGTTATAAAATCCAGTATAAGTGAATTTGCTGAAGAATCTATATTATGTCTTTCAAACTATATGTATTCGCCGCCGAAGCATTATAGTATAACAAACTTTGTCAGTAAGTTTAATATAAGACTTGTCGAACCTTCTTCAATGAAAGATGTTGTGCTACCAAAGACGGAAAGGATGGACTCATTATTGAGATGATTTTAATAGCATATTAAATGAGCTTGTTCTTGAAGGTCATTCATGATGAAATAACTGTTGTAGAAGATGTTAGCAATTGTTCAGACATTTTGAAGCGTATAGATGATATAAGAAAGAAGTTAGATAGACCGCAAAGCGGTGAGGGCGAAGCCCGTGAGAACGCTTATGTTTCATTGACTTTCTCCAGTAACGAGATCTTTATGAGATAATATTGAAGAGAGATGATTTTAATATGGTGTAAATGGTAGCTTGGGCAGCTTTAGGCGCAATGGGAACAAAAGCATTAGCATTTGGAGCAAAAGCACTTGGAGCTTATGACGCAGTAAATAAAATGAGTGGAGGAAGGGTTTCGAAGACATTAGATGCAAATAAAGGGAAGATTGGAGGCTGGGTTGCAAAGAAGTTAAGATTAAATAAAATAGGGCTCATAAATAAAGCATCCAATTTGGTTGCGACTGAGTCAGAAAATGCTTTAGGAAAGGACGATGAGTTTGCAAAACACGCAAAAGACTTTAATGACCAGATGAAAGGTGAAACAATGCATTTAAATAGATTCGATGGAACTAAAGAAAATGTTTCTTCTCCACCAGTAGTTCTTCCGTATGGTCCCTATGGAATGTATGGAAACCCTTACGAAAGACCATTTGACCCATTGACTGGTGGAAGTAACTGGTATCATTACGGACGAAGAAGAAAGACAGTCAAGTGGAGACAGACGTGAAGAAAGCAACTAAAAAGAAACCAAGGAAGAGAGTTATAAAGCAATGAATTCAACAGACCCAAAGGGTCAGAGCCGCTTTGCGGCTAGGGTGAAAAAACAGGTGAAAAAAGAGGTGAGATTCACCACTTCACCTAAATTTATTTTTGCGCTATGTTTTCATACGTGTGAGGGTGGTGATATCATTAATTTTTAAGTTTATTTTTTATTTTACTGAAATTTTTATTTTATGTAAATGACGAAAACTATTGAGATAACAAACTACAACGGTCATGAGTTCAAGAATTTGTTCTTCGTTCCTCGTGAAAATACATTCTATCAGATACGAGGGAGAAAGGGTAAAGTTAGTTTGAGCGTTTATGAAGGAATGAAGAATGGAAAGTTTATACAAGCATACGATACAAACGGTAAACGTGTTTCATTAGCTTTGTCAAAACTTACTAACATTCATTTTGACAGTGATTTGACCTATATGAAGAAGAGTGATCAGAAGATTATGAACTGTTATGTGAAGCACAGCAATGGGAAGTTGCAATACTTTTGTAAGTGAGAACGTTTATTTTTTTACAGTAGTGAGGTGAAGTGGTTGGCGGCTTTATAAATATTTAAGGTTAAGTTGGTGTTGTGTTTGTGTTGTAAAATATACGTTACTGGTTTTGTAAGTGTCAAAAACAGCTAAGTTGTGTACGGAGGCGCGCAGTGCCTCAGTACACGACTTAGGTATACTAACTAAGTTTGTTTATAGCATCTTGAAGTTCTTGCAACTCATTGGAAGTTCTTCTGGTTCAGGTTGGTATCCGAACAATCCAACTCCTTTTGGAATTGTGTACTTCTTTTGTACTAGAACTTTGTCTGGAACAACTTTTGGTCTTGCTAACAGTGAAAAGTTTGTTTCGTCTTTTGGTACAAAAGTTTCTGTCAGCTTGTCATCTGGAATTGGTTCCAACAAACCTTTCTCGAAAAGAATGTTTACAGCTCTGACAATGTTGCACTTGCCTTTTCCGAACAATGGGTTTGTAAGACTTTCGTTCAACATGAAGTGGTTGTGGACAATTACATCTTCACCATGGTAAATTGAACTCAACAACATAGTCGTCATGTGAAGAACCTTTAGCTGTAGGTATGTTGACTCGGATATTGACATTTGCCAACGGTGCAATTTTTGCCAATTGACCTCTGAGAATGTACCTTGTCTTCAACACATGACTCAAGATACTTCATCTTCTCTCTCTGAAACAAGACCAGAGTTCCTGAGACATGTAAGAATGCAAGGTTCATTGACAATTGTTTCAATTGAATTGTAAATTCCATACCTTGTCAAGTCAATGTCAACTTATTTATGAACGGAAAGTATCCAATGTTGTCTGACTGCTTGAGGGTTAGGTTGGTACCATTCGAACTTGACACTTGCAATTCCTTCAATTGCATTCAAAATGTCTGAGTCGGAGTCAACCATTTGTTCTCTCTTTGTAGTCTTGAAAGCGTCAAGAAAGTTTTGCAGCTGTTTGTTCATTGCCATTTGCATAGTAAATGTGACCATCCAAATCTGTTTATGGTCAATCTGAGATTGTGTCCTTTCTTATTTCCGTCTTGAATTGCAGCAAGTACACCCATGAAGCCTTCTTTGTTCTTTCCTTCGTCAAAGTTTACTGTAAAGGTTCGACCAGATGTAATTTGACTTCTAACTTCACGATACTTTTATATGCATATCTTGTTCTTTCCATGGGAGCATGACCATCCTCTGCACTACCTTTTTTCCTTCTCAAAGGATGCAATTGTTCGTCATGTTTCCAGTAGAATCTGGCAAAGCCGTCGTGTCCTTCAACTTGAGGTTCACTAACATCGAAAGGCATGTTCATAAGACGTTCTTCTTCTAACCTCTCTAGTCTGTTTGGATAATTTGCACGTGCTGTTTCCAAATCCATTTCGTAGGTCAGACCAGCCAGTTTGTCATAGACTTTTATGGGTCTTCCTTCCTATATTTAAACTTCTTCGAAACTCTCCAACCATATCTTTGCAACTCTGCTTTTATTCTAGCAGATTTTCTATCCATTCTATATGGGGGCATTTTTATAAAAATAAAAAAATATATTTTTTTCTTTACTTAACATAACCGCCTGCTGCCATAAGTCTTTGACGCCAACCCATACCAGCTAATGAAGGTTGACTTGGTTTAGTTTGGAAACTAAACTTTGGTTTTGGTTTATCTTCAGTTTTTGGTTTTTCTTCTTCTATCGGTTTTTCGTCACTTTTCGGTTCCTCTGACTTTACCTCACCTGCAGGAACAGTTGTGTCGTCAACATCTTCATAAATATCATATGCCATTTGTTTTTGTTTTCTTTCAACTTTTTGTGTTTGTTGTAAAGTTTAGAATATTTCGACTCTAAGTCAATGAGATGTTCTATAATGAATGTTGGTCAGTGAAGTAAAACTTTTCCATCTGTTGTTCGAAAGCTCCTTCAGACTTCAATATTTTATTTGTGAGAGTCTGTTTCTTTTTTGAGATACTAGCCGTTCCATTTCTATGAAAGTGACTTTATAGTTAGGGTTTGTATTTCCAGACCTGGCACTTTCTATTATTGAATTTTTTTCTCTTCATCTGTAAGTTCTTTGACAGGTTTTGACAATGGTTCTGAACTTTTTGTTTGTGTGTCAAATCTACCGTTTCAACTTCTTTCGGTCATTTCATCTCAGTAAAAAATTTTAGTTTGGTTTGTTTTCAACTGGTTGTTTAGGTTTTTTAAGTCGGTCTAAAACTTCCTGAGGTATAGGAAGAACTTGACAAACACGTTGTGTAACTGCTGGAAGTCGACAAATCCATCTTGAACCCATTTGTCTCAATGCTGTATTGTTCATTTCATCTCAGTAAAAAACTTTACATTCCCACGTTTGAGGCGGTTTGAGGTTGGTTATTGTTTACCCATTGTTGTGCATGGTTATATCCTCTGTTAAAGAATCTTTTCACCTTGGTCCATATAGTTGTCCTGCTTGGTTTTATAGTAGTCATTTGCTTTGTTATAATAGTTTCCTGCTTGTCTTCCTACATTGTCCATCCATCCTTGAACTTTTCCTCTTGTTTCAGGATTTGGAATAAGATTTGTTGCATCTCGTGCTACATCCAACCTTTCTGTACAGTTTGTATAATAGGTTTGCTTTCTCTTTCAGTATACCTAATGTACTCAAAATCTTCCTTCCAACTCCAAATACACCTCTGGCTATTGTTCACTGCGGGCAAAATCTAGATGCAACTCCTGCTAATGCGCCAAATAAACCATTTCTTATAGGGTAAAAATGAGAATCCAAACAAGGACCCCTATGTTTCTAAGGCAACAAAAAAAGCACTCATGTAAAAATCTTTAGTTCAACACCAAATGCTTGGTTTATGGATATCTTGGAAAACATTCCGAGGTATAGAGAAGATGGACCACCATACTGGCTAATATTTGTCGGTCAAAACACAAGATACTGTGAAGCCATACCATTACAGTCAAAGCTATTTTAGATATCTTAAGCAGCTTTGACCAATATTCGTTGACAAATACCATCCAACAAAACTGACATCTGACTGTGAAAGTTCTTTCTTTCAAATCAGATGATGTAAAAACTATCTGCGTTCAAAAATGTAAACCAATATTTCATTGTCGACCAAAACATTCTGCTCTTGTGTCATTGACGGTTGTATAAAATGTTAAGAGACTTAAACCAACCACAAGGTGGTGAAGCAAATGAAATGTCATATGACGACAAGTATAGACACTTCTCCATGGCAAAGATGAGACAAGTTTTAAATATTTACAATAACCGTAACAAAAAGGTTTGGGAAACCACTCCCCCGAAGAATGAAAAACAACCCTGACTTAGAGAAAGACTATATATTTAATAATTTAGTCAAAGAGACAAACAAGAAAGAATGCCGGGCTTCAAACTTCAGAAAGGTGACAAAGTAAAAATAGAAATACCTAAACGCGACCCATATGAAAATACTATTGACTATGAACAACAATGGGAACCCGACAGGTACTCACATTCGTGTTCGTAAAATAGAAGAAAGTATACAAGAGAATATTATGAAGTTTTAGGCAACATGGCAAAATGTACAGACTGCAAGCAGAAGATAAAACTACTATTGTCAGACCTCGTTTTCAAACTTGTCAAAGTTCAAGGTGGTATACTTTCAAAGACAGTTCCTAACAAATATAAGACAATCCTGACGAATATGCTAAAGAAGTTGAAAATGACGACTAAGCATTTCTATACCATGCGTAAACTGTCATGTAAGGTGGCATGTAGTCTTTACTTTGTCCCGTTGTTTGCGTATATCTGAAACGCGATGTGTATGGTTTCCTCTCCTCAGTGTTACTCCAGTAACAATCTATAGCAAACTTAACGTTGTCTTTAACATCATATCCTTTACCTTTTGTCATTGCTGACCAATCCAATATCTATGCTTATGCAACCTGCTTTGAGATGTACTTAAATCTATGTAGTGACTATGTGCAAACTATGAAGCAAAGGCCAAGTTACCAAAAGCGACACCAAAGAAGAAGAGAAGAGATAGAACAAAGTTGTGAAAATATGAAGAATAATTCATCTAGATGAAAGTAGTGGCAATGAAGGAAAGAAGAGTTAAAAACTCAGTCAGGAAGAAAGTAAAGCTTGGTCCGAGTGGGTTCTATTATGATATATAAATCCAACTATTCTATATTTTTACCATATGAAATGTACGCCGCTCAGAATATAACGCCAACAGTTGTGACCATGAACGAAATGTTTCCGAATGGTATAACGAATGCGACAATGCCATTAGAAGGTCAGAAAGTAGTTCCTGGAAAACTACGAATATACAACTGCTGTTTCTTATGGAAACGTAGGTGAGTGGAGAAGGTTCTTCAACAACAGTAGATATGCTTGCGACAGGTTTCATATTATTTCTATTGACAACTCATTCTTATACGTGGAACAAGACATTGAAATAAACCTTCTGCCAAGTTGTCTGACAAGAAAGTTGCAATGGAATTTCTATGTCGGATACAATATGCTCCAGAAGTTTTCATGGGATATAAGATATATTCTAACTCTGACTTAGTTTCAAACAGTAACATGGGCAAACTATGAATGGTTCGCTTTGAGAACTCAGTACAACCACAAGCTAGAACAAACAGACCAGATGCAAATATTGAGAAATAAGAAGACTTGACCCTAACGTTCCAGAGTTTATGTTAACCTTTTGACAAACTGCAGCAGCAGTAACCAAAGTAAAACTGAAACTTAGAGTTCCTTTGTCATCTTTCCTCATCTTCAGGTTTTTAAGATACTTGCCAAACTGGCAGGAAAAATTTCTATCGAACTTACTCCAAGCAAAAATAACTTAAGTTCATTGCACCAACACAAGACCCAATTCACTATTACAGACGTAAAGGGAACAAATCAACACGTCATTCGCCGAATTTTGCAAAGACAAAGTTGACTTAGACTTGGTTTCTCAAACTTCAACAATGAAGTAAACTATTATTTCAATGCTGCTGGAACTGCTTGGGACCCATTAAGTTTACATGCAAAAAGTTTGAATGCAAGAGGAATAGAAAGCAGACTTGCAGTCTATATGTTGGACCAGATATTTCAAATGCTTTAGCTGCCAAATTTATGCAGTTCCACTTATGTCCCTATACACCAAATATCTGTCAAAGACTTTGCAGTGAAGTTGGAAACCAAAGTGCTGACCAGGTGCAAGAACAGATATGCTTAACAACTGCAATGAAACATGCAGATACTATGTTTTACTGTTCAGACGAACTATAAATGACTATTCTTTTTCTACAACCCTGGTATTAAATATCATTTAAACCATAGATGGCAAATATTATCCAAGAGAAGAATATTCTACAGTTGAGGATATGAGGTCATACAACTTGACATTAGATGCTATGAACTTTAACAACAATTCACAACAACCATTAACCCTGAAATGCAAAGTTCTATTATGCCATATGTGAAAGTATGGACTCATACAGGAGGTCAAAAAACTCAATATACAAATGGAGACCGTTCAAACTTTGGCTTGGCATTCCATTTGCTGACTCAGAAGACTTTATGGGTGGTATTTCAACTGTTGGTACTGTACAAATACAATATACTGGTGACAGAGACGGTCCAGATGAACTGAGAGCAAAGAAGTTTACAAAACCAATAGCACTTTTCACGGAAGATGCTTCTTTTGAAGATTCGTTCGATGAAACCTGCTGGGGCTCCTCAGATTGGCATAACGACAGCTTCCATCGAGCAGATTTTGGCAGCAGGTCAGTAAGTTGTTCTTGACTGACTCTCTCCGTCAAATATTGACAGTACGCCAGTTTTGACATAATATTGTAAGATAAACTTACCTTTAGAAATATCTGTAAGTTTTGTTGTTATATTTTGTCAACGTCAAGAACTTTCACCATTTCAGTTATACCAACTTTCTTTGCTTTATGGAAATATTTGGTTCAGCAAATATTGCTATTCTATAACATTTACCATTGTTTGTATAAAGAACTATCTGTCAATGTATTTGTATTGTTTGTGTGTGTAACTTTGTTCTGCTTCAATTCGAAGAGATACTCGAATACGTCCATCTTTTTATTCTAAGTAAAAAGTCATTTCCGAAAAATAGAAGCGTGAGTGTTTCAAAAGGTTTAATGGCGGTGGCAGATGTGAAGTTAAATTCACAACTCAAACAAACAGTCAAAGTGTTATTGTCAATGTCAAAGACAGAGATGTTGAAGTGGGGAAACCATACGAAGACGAAGATTGGTATAACAATTGTTCCTGTAAAAGAACAACCAACATATCCTGAAGTTAGCAGAGACTTAAGTTCTGTTGCAGATATTCGAAACGACTACCAACAACTGAAAGACAAACTTCAAACTCAGGAGAAGATTTGTCAAGCTTTAGGTATAATTGTTAAACTTGGTCGAAACAACCCTGTAAAAGTGAACTCATATGTCATTGCACCTCATGAAGTCTTGAAAGAACTATTGAAACCTTTTGAACAGAGGCAGACGATATAAAACATCAAAGAAATAGAACCCGACATTAGTTGCTGTTTGTGTTTCATATAATGTTCATTGACAAGATATACGTTATGAAAGGAGGTGAAACGTTGAACTTAAAGTATAGTTTCCCAGACGTCATAAAAATATTGACGACCACAACATTTCATTAAAATTTATTTGCTAAGTAAATGGCAGAAGATATAATGGTTTATACTATTACGACTAAAAACCCTGAGTCATATAATCTATAACAACAAACTACAAAGTCCTCAAGGACGGTATTGTAAACTAACTTTAAACACAATGACGACTAAAGCCTGTTTTGCTCTTTTGACACCAGAAGACTTTATTGTTGTGAATGGTAAAAAATACTCCTTTGAAGATACTTACTCAGATATACACCAACAGGTTTTGTTTGACTTATTTGACTTTACCTCACCTGCAGACAGTTGTTTGTCGTCAAACTCTCTCACATAAAATTTATATGCCATTTGTTTTTGTTTTCCTTTAACTTTTTGTGTTTGTTGTAAAGTTTAGAATATTTCGACTCTAAGTCAATGAGATGTTCTATATGAACTGTTGGTCAGTGAATAAACTTTTCCATCTGTTGTCTCGAAGCTCCTTCAGACTTCAATATTTTATTTGTGAAGTCTGTTTCTTTTTTGAGTACTAGCCGTTCCATTTCTATGAAAGTGACTATAGTTAGGTTTGTATTTCAGACCTGGCATTTCTATTATTGAATTTTTCTCTTCATCTGTAAAGTTCTTTGACAGGTTTTTGACAATGGTTCTGAACTTTTTTGTTTGTGGTGTCAAATCTACCGTTTTCAACTTCTTCGGTCATTTCATTCAGTAAAATTTTTAGTTTGTTTGTTTTTCAACTGGTTGTTTAGGTTTTTTTTAAGTCGGTCTAAAACTTCCTGAGGTATAGGTAGAACTTGACAAAAACGTTGTGTAACTGCTGGAAGTCAACAATCCATCTTGAACCATTTGTCTCAATGCTGTATTGTTCATTTCATCTCAGTTAAAAAAACTTTACATTCACGTTTGAGGCGGTTGAGGTTGGTATTGGTTTACCCATTGTTGTGCATGGTTATCTCTCTGTTTAACAAGAAATCTTTCGACCTGAGTCCATATAGTTTCATCGTTGGTTATAGTAGTCATTTGCTTTGTTTATATAGTTTCCTGCTTGTTTCCTACATTGTTCAATCATCCTTTGAAACTTTTCCTTCTTGTTTCAGGATTTGGAATAAGATTTGTTGCATTCTCGTGCTACATCCCAACCTTTCTGATACAGTTTGTATAATAGTTGTGCTTTCTCTTTCAGTATACCTAATTACTCAAAAATTTCCTTCCAACTCCAATATCACCTCTGGCTATTGTTCCACTGCGGCAAAATCTAGATGCCACTTCCTGCTAATGCGCCAAATAAACCCATTTTCTTATAGGGTAAAAATGACGAATCCAAACAAGGACCCCTATGTTTCTAAGCAACAAAAAAAGCACTCATGGGTAAAATTCTTTAGTTTCATACACAAATGCTTGGTTTATGGATACTCTTGGGAAAACATTCCGAGTTAGAGAGAAGATGGACACATTACTGGCTAATATTTGTCGGTCAAAACACAAGATCTGTGAAGCCATACCATTACAGTCCAATATATTTAGTATTCTTAGCAGCTTTGACAATATTTCGTTGACAATACCATCCAACCAAATTATCATCTGACTGTGAAAGTCTTTCAAATCAGAATGATGTAAAAAACTATCTGCGTTCAAAAAAATGTAAACCAAATATTTCATTGTTCGACCAAAACCATTTGCTTTTGTGTGTCATTGACGGTTGTATAAAAATGTTAAAGCTTAAACCAACCACAAGGTGGTTGAAGCAAATGAAATGTACTTATGACGCACAAGTATAGACACTTCTCCATGGCAAAGATGAGAGTTTTTAATATTTACAATAACCGTAAACAAAAAGTTGGAACACTCCC